>NC_092715.1:103429451-103734005 GCF_047496885.1 Scyliorhinus torazame | reverse complement strand
AATGGTTGACCGGTACGGACTGCTGGCCACCTTCCCATACCTGGATAACGTCACCATCTGCGGCCACGACCAGCAGGACCACGACGCTAACCTTTCCAAATTTCTCCACACCGCCAAACTCCTGAACCTAACGTATAACAAGGAGAAGTGCGTGTTCAGCACCAACCGCTTAGCCATCCTTGGCTATGTGGTGCAAAATGGAGTTCTAGGGCCCGACCCCGATTGAATGCGCCCCCTCATGGAACTTCCCCTCCCCCACTGCCCTATTGCCCTCAAACGATGCCTGGGGTTCTTCTCATACTATGCCCAATGGGTCTCTGACTATGCGGACAAGGCCCGGCCACTCATTCACTCCACAGTTTTCCCCCTGATGGCCGAGGCTCACCAGGCCTTCAACCCTATCAAGGCCGACGTCGCCAAGGCCGTGATGCACGTGGTCGATGAAACCCTCCCCTTTCAAGTCGAGAGCGATGCATCAGACGTCGCTCTGGCCGCCACCCTCAAACAGGCAGGCAGACCCGTGGCATTCTTTTCCCGCACCCTCCACGCCTCCAAAATCCGGCACTTCTCCGTCAAAAAGGAGGCCCAAGCCATCGTTGAAACTGTGCGGCATTGGAGGCATTACCTGGCCGGCAGGAGATTCACTCTCCTCACTGACCAACGGTCGGATGCCTTCATGTTCAATAACACACATCGGGGCAACATCAAAAACGATAAAATCTTGAGGTGGAGGATCGAGCTCTCCACCTACAATTACAAGATTTTGTATCGCCCCGGTAAGCTCAATGAGCCCCCCGATGCCCTATCCCGAGGTACAAGTGCCAGCGCACAAGTGGACCGACTCCGGGCCCTACACGATGGTCTCTGTCACCAGGGGTCATCCGGTTCTTTCACTTCAAAAGGCCCACAACCTACCCTACTCCATTGCGGAAGTCAGGGCTGTCACCAAAGACTGCCGTGTCTGCAGAGTGCAAACCACACTTCTACCAGCCAGACCGGGCACACCTGGTGAAAGCCTCCCGTCCCTTTGAACGCCTCAGCATGGATGTCAAAGGGCCCCTCCCCTCCTCTGACCGAACACACACTTCCTTAACGTGGTTGATGAATACTCCAGATTCCCCTTCGTCATTCCATGCCCCGATATGACGTCTGCCACAGTCATCAAAGCCCTCAATAGCATCTTCACTCTGTTCGGTTTCCCCGCTTACGTCCACAGCGACCGGGGATCCTCCTTTATAAGCGATGAGCTGCGTCAATTCCTGCTCAGCAAGGGCATTGCCTCGAGCAGGACGACCAGTTACAACCCCCGGGAAAACGGGCAGGTGGAGAAGGAGAACGGGATGGTCTGGAATGCCGCCCTGTTGGCCCTACAGTCTAAAAATCTCCCGGCCTCCTGCTGGCAGGAGGTCCTCCCCGACGCCCTCCACTCCATCCGATCGCTACTTTGCACTGCGACTAATGCAACCCCCCATGAACGTCTCCTTGCCTTCCCTAAGAAGTCTACCTCCGGGGTTTCACTCCCAACGTGGCTGGCAGCTCCAGGACCCGTCCTCCTCCGCAAACACTTACGGTTCCACAAGGCGGACCTGTTGGTCGCGAGAGTATAGCTACTCCATGCAAACCCGCAGTACGCCTACGTGGCATACCCCGACGGCCGCCAGGACACAGTCTTCCTCAGGGACCTGGCACCAGCTGGGTTCCCCCCCCCCCCATCTGCCCCGATGCCACCCATCCTTCCCCAGCACACCTCACCACAGCCCCCGCTCCAGGACGATCCGTTCTCCCATTGGTTCCACCCGGGGATGAAGATGAGGACTACACGCTCCCGGAGTCACCGGCGACCAAGTCAGCGCCTGCATCGCCACCGGGACTGCGGCGCTCACAACGGAGGATCAAGGCACCCGACCGGCTGAATCTGTGAACTTTTCCAGAACTGTACACTTTAAAAATGCTCACTTACATGTAAATAGTTTTCCACCATCCCCGCTGGACTCTTTTTTTAACAGGGGGTGAATGTGGTAGTCACCACTGTTTGTATATAGTACACATATGAGATGTAATACGGAAAGGCTCCTGTACTATAGGTACGGGGGTAGATCCCTGCCTGCTGGCTCTACCCAGTAGGCGGAGTATAATTGTGTGTGCTCACCGAGCTGCAGCCATTTCAGCAGCAGCTGTAGGAGGCAACACATCTCTGCGTAATGAAGCCTCGATTACACTCTACACTCGTCTCGTCGTAATTGATAGTGCATCAACTATATTGGACATTCTGAATGTTGATTTAGAGCCCTGTCCATTAGTAGAGATATTTGGGATGTCGGACCAGCTCGGGTTGAGGATGGGTACGGGAATGGATGCCCTGGCATTCGCCTCGTTGATTGCTCAGCAGCGAATTCTGCTGAGTTCGGGGCAGCAATGCCACCTCGTCCCCCAGCGTGGCTAGGTGACTTTATGAAGTTTCTGTATCTCGAGAAGGTCAAGTTCACTGTTGGGAGGGTTAATTGATGGGTTTTATCGTAGATGGCGTCTGTTCATACTGCACTTTAAGGAATTGTTAGCTGTTCGTGGGGGGGGGGGGGCGGGGGCGGGGGGGGGGGGGTTGTATTTTTGTTGAGGGGGGGATTGTTACAGGTGTTGGCTGAAATTCTTGCTGCTTTTGATACATCTGTTTGTTCTGTAAACTATTAAAATTTCAATAAAAATATTTTCAAAGAACATTGGTGAGTACAAGATCAAATAGGTTTTTCCCCTCTTGTAAATTCGCTCACCAACTACCATAGGCCCAGTCTGGGAGATATATCCTTCAGGACTCAACTCAGTTAGCGGTGATGCTACCGAGCCACTCTTGGTCATAGACCTAGAGGTCCCCCGCCCGGAATATATGTATATATAAGGGTAGTGCTGTAAACATGGCGAGCTTAAGGGTCACATAAGGCCCTTACCCTGCTGCAGCTTGAATTCAACCATGGGGATCTTGCCATCCAGGGAGACCACTCAGCAAACCAAATTGGGTTTGCCTTTGGCAAGTAGATGATGGGGGCAATGTTGGTGTCCTTCATTCACAGGCATTCTGCCCAATCGAGGAACCTGGTATTGGGGAGAGGCGATCCATGGAAAGCCACCCCTGGTTATTGCTTTCAACCCCCCCTCCCCCACTCTTCGGTGACACACCACCCTCCTGCCCTTATCCACTACTCCCATCCTGCCCACACTCACCTTTCCCCAGGAATCCAGTGACAATCCCTCCTGAAGGCTGAAGTGCAATGTTGGCAACGGCCGGCAGTACCGGAGAACTGACAGCCTCTGACTGGCTAGCAGTTCTCGGGGGCAAGATTTCCCACCTGATTGGGTATTAATTTGACCGGAGGCCCAACACTGCCCAGTTAAGTGCCCGATTGCCTTGCAACTGCATCAGATCTCCCAGTGGAAAGTGATACAACATTCTGGTCAATTTTCCAACCAGTGAGCGGGCCCCTGTTGGCAGCACTAAGCCCTGCCCATTGCGTAGAGTTTTAGTCTCCCTACCTAAGGGAGGAACTTCAAGGAAGATTCACTAGACTGATTACTGGGATGAGGAGATTGTCCATTGAGGAGTGATAGAGGAGGCTAACCCTATGTTCTCTGGAATTTAGAAGAATAAGAGGTAAGTGAAGGAAATAAAATTCTTCAGGGTCTGCAGAGGTAAATTTTGAAAAATGTCCCCTTGTCTGCGAATTAGTCTCGTAATAATGTGTCAGCCATGTTGGATTGAGCTGAGGAGAAATATCTTCACTCAGAGACTTGCGAATTTTTGGACCCATGTGTTTCTATGGATACTCAGTCATTGAGTATATTCAAACCAGAGGCAATAGATTTGTGGCTACTAAGGCATTACGGGCTATGTGGATGATGTAAGAGCATCGCTTTTCTCAATCTAGATCAGTTAAGTACATTAGAAACAAAAGTAGCCCTTGATCTGATTTCCACGTCACTCCTGACATCATTCACATGCACGTTTTGGCTGCCACTCCAGACAATCCCATCACTTTTACTTTTTTCTGATGTGGCATCAAATTATGCTTGGTAACATTCCTGCGAAACATCTGGAGATGTGTTAAGCCAATCTACCCAGCGAGAATGAGGATGGTGAGCAGTTGAAATAGTGAAAATAATTTAACTGCCCACTCACTCTTAATTTAATTTGAGAGATGTTCTACCACAGAAGGTTTGTGGAGGCCAAATTACTGAACGTATTCAAGAAAGAGATAGATATTTTTTAGATTCAGGAGTATTGGGAGAAAGCGGGAATATGGCATTGAGATGGAGGATCAGCCATGATCATATTGAATGGCTGAGCAGGCTCAAAGGCCTACTCCTGCTCCTAGTTTCTAAGGGTGCAATCAAATCTGCTGTGTCCCCACGGAATCGGAGTGGGAGGTGGCCGATAGAGCCTGGGAGAGGCCTCACCCAGGATTCCCGATGCCTGTAATGCCTCGTGAGATCTAACCAGATCTCGCCAGACAGTGTTCAGAAACCCACTTAGCTATGCTGCTGTCGGGTCAAATGGCCACCTGGCATCTATTGGTCTCGCCAAGGAGACCCCAGCTGAGCGCTGATTAGTACTGATTACAACAAATGGGGACCAGGCGTACCGGCACTTGGGGGCATTGCCCAGGTGATCGGAGGACCCTGGGTGATCGAACTTGAAGCAGGGTGGCACCCTGGCACTGCTAGTGGCACTGGACACCTTGGCACTACCAGCCTGGCAATGTCACCTGGGTACTCTGGCAGTGCCACCTGGATGCCAGGAATCCCGATCTCTTCCTGTACTGAGGAACTCTGCTTGTCGGAGCTCTTCAGTGGAGGAAATTATGTTAAGTGCGGCCTTTGGGGTTCATTCCCCGCCAGGGGCAAAAATAGTAACAGAGTGCCGTTAGATAGCGAGGTCATTCCAAGTGCTTGTAACGCCGGGAAGGACCCAGTTATTCCTGTTCAGAATGGACTCTGATTTTTCTTTGGCACCCTATGTTTCTACATGATCTTGAGGGTACTTGACAGGATGAATGTGGAGTGGACGTTGCCTGTTGTGGGAGAATCTATAACTAGCTGCCACTATTTAAAAATAAATAGTTGCCCATTTAAGACAGATCTGAGAAGAATTTTTTTCTCTCAGAGGGGAGTGAGTCTTTGGAACTCCTTTCCTCAAAAGGGAGTAAAAGCAGAGTCTTTGAATGTTTTCAAGGCAGAGGTAGGTAGATTCACGATTAACAAAGGGGTGAAAGGTTATTGGAGCGAGGCTGGTGGTTACAGCCAGCTCAGCTCTCTGTTCTCTCTTGGGCCGTCCCAGGGAGGTGAGGTCGGCGGTGGCTGAATAGTCCGATCCTAGGTCTGCAGATTCTGCCACAGGTTTGGGAGGTGGTGCTTGATGAGGTGGGTGGGTGGGGCACTCTGGATTCTGTGCTATCTTTCCGTTGTTTACACTTGACCTCCACGTACTCCACCTTGCGATGCTCGAGGTGATTGGCGCCTTCGCTTTTTCTCCAGTTTGTGCTATCTAAGGCATATTGGTGGAGATGTTGCATTTATTTAGGGACGCTTTCAGAGTGTCTCTGTAACATTCCTCTGTTTTCTTAGTGCTCGCTTGCCATTGTGGTGCTCGGAATAGAGCACTTGATTTGGGAGTCTTGTGTCAGGCATGCGGGCAATGTGGCCTGCCCATCGCAGCTGATTACGGGAAATGATCCACATTGTCCAAGGGCTCACCGTGGATCTTGATGGTTGTGGCAGTTTTATGTGGCAGGAGCAGGCTGGCCAAGAACCTTTGTTTTCTCGATGTTTAGTCTGGCGCCTATTCTCTTATATGTCTCGGTGAATGTGTCAACAATGGTTTCTAGCTTGGCCCCTGAAAGTGCTCACACACAGCATTGTCTACGTGATGCAGCTCGATGACAGAGATTGGTGTGGTCGTGGTTCTGGCCTGGAGGTGACGGAGGTTGAACAGTTTCCCACTTGTCAGGTAGGTTAGCTCCACTCCAGCGGAGAACTTCAGGGTGACGGGATGGAGTGTTGCTGAGTGGAGGATGGAGAAGAGCATTGGTGCAATGAAGCAGCCATGTTTGACCTCAGTTAGCACACGTATTGGGTCTGCGATGGTTCCGTTGGTGAGGATCACTGCTTGCATGTCATCATAGAGCCAGCAGAGAATGGTGCCGAATTTCTGCGGGCATCCGAATTTGAGGAGGATGCTTCACAAACCCTCATGGTTGACAGAGTGGAAGGCCTTTGCGGGATCGAAGAAGGCCATGTACAGAGGTTGATGCTGTTCCCTGTACTTTTCCTGGATTTGTCGCGTGCTGAAAATCATGTCCATTGAGCCTCTTGATGGGCGGAAGCCACACTGAGACTCAGGGAGGTGTTCTTCAGCCACTGGGAGTAGGCGGTTGAGGAGGATTCGCACAATGACCTTTCCTGTGGCGGAGAGTAGGGAAATCCCTCTGTAATCCTCGCTGTCGGACCTGTCTCCTTTTTGAAGATGGCCACAATTAATGCATCTCTGAGATGATCCGGCATGCTCTCTTCCTTCCAAGCAAGGGTGATGAGGTTGTGGATTCTTGTCAAGAGTGTATCTCCACCGCATTTTAGTACTTCTGCGGGGATTCCACCTGCGCCAGAGGCCTGGAGGTTAGTCAGCTCAGCATGATCTTATTGAATGCTGGAGCAGGCTTGAAGGGCCAAGTGGCCTAATCCTGCTCCTAATTCATATGTATGTTCATATTTGTATCTTCCTAAATGTAAAGTTCAAATAGGAACTTCTGCTGTTTTTTTCTTCACCAATTCCTTGCTCGCCCACGGCATTTCCCCTAGTGTCAAAGGAATTAAAATCAAGAGTGAGTAATAGTTGATTATGCATGGACACATATTATAACACTTGCTGTAAAATGCAACAAAACTGACCCTTTAGTGCTTTCTTGGTCACTTCACGTGGCATATAGGGCTGCATAATTTTAACACTATAGTTCCAGTATTTTGCTCAGGCTGGTATAAACCTCTCTTCACTGCTAAAAACTTTATCATCATCTTAGCCTTCAAATTCCTTGGGCAATGCCAACCCTCTGAAATAAAGGGCTGACAAAAGCCCTGAGAAACATTCTGTAATTTGTAGAGGTTAAAATGTTGTATGATTGGTTTAAAATCCATCACGTATGAAGATATTTTTCATTCTTATCTGATAATGATTTCAGCGGGCAAATAACTTCAATGAATGACATTCAAAGTCAATAGAACAGAGGTCATTGGTCATTAACATCACAAAGTGCAGGTTACTGTTGAATCCAAGAAAGTAATAAAGCAAATATTGACAGTATGGCACAACTGGTTATATAACTGACCTCAAAAATGCAATAATGCCCTTAAGCCATTCGAACACACACTCTGTCACTTTTGTAAACCTTGGGTCAATATTTTGCTGGTATACCCCTCAACTGCAGTCAATATTTGCACAATATTGATCACGGTGTAATACTACATACAGTCTGTGCTGTTTTCACAGAACTTAAAATTATCTCTGATATAATGTAAAGTATTCTTACAGGAATAAATCAGCAACAGAAGCATTAGAAAAAAAACACTTTTCTTTTCAGGAGTATTCCAGTGCAAAAAATGGTTTTGTGACTCTGACGATTATAAATGAGTGTCTTCAATACCATACAAGGTGAGAATGTAAACAAGCGCATTTGCTTCGCAAGAGAAAGCCAAAGGTTGACAGTATGTATGAATTTCCAATCCAGAACAGGCATAAGCCTCAGGCAAGCAAGCTAATTACACCATTCAGGTTTCATTTCAATAGCCAAGAGCATACAGGGGAAACATGAATCTGCTTCTGTTGGTGTGCATCCCTTGGATTAATCAGAACAATTTTAAATACAGGACTTGATATTACGTCATCTAACACAGCGCGCATAATAAGCCATTTCTGATCCATTTACACAGCATCCTGCCATCTGCCCTGTAGTAATAAAAGGGGTGTGTTGCGATATTATGGACTGCTCAGGCAAATTCTGCATCTTGTTAGCAACTGTCAATATTCTCTCCATGAAACTTTGCAGATAATACCAAACCAGGAGGGATAGCAGAATCAAAGGAGACAGCCCATGAATTAAACAAAATATTCACATGGCCTAAATAATGGCAGTTAAAATTTAGTACAGTTAAGTTTAAAGTGCTGCGCTTGGAAAGGAAAAATAGGAAACATATGCGCTGGTGTGAAAGTAACTAAGGATGAAATTGAAAGTCACTCAAGTATCTAAATGGATTCAATATTCAATATCTCAAACTAATTCAAGACAGCAATCAACAAATACGATACTGAGGTACCCTCAATGATGATGCTTAGAGATTAAACCGTAAAGAAGGCTTTATTAGGCTAATAACTATGCTACAGATTTGGACGAGAGCTGACTGCTATACAGACCATGAGGCAGGCCTTTATGTATGGCTCCCAGATGGGCGGAGCCAGAGGCGGAGTCCCCAGGGTTCCAAGCCTGGTCTTAAAGGGGACATCACCTTACATGATGATAAGGCAGTAACCGTTCATCACATTCACCCCCTATTTAAAAAGGAGTCCGGCGGGGGTGAAGTGGTATCATAGGTCCATCCGTCTCGGCGGCCGGATCGTCCTCCTCGATCTCCTCAGTTCGGGCGGCGGTGCGGCGGGCATGGACGTCCCGGTTGAGGGCACATCCGGGAGCACAGCGGTCGGAGCTTCGGTCCGGGTCGGGGCAGAGGAACTAGGCAGGGCCGGGGGTAGCGGAGCCGGCGCCGGTGGGGTGTGTAAAGGGGGGGCGCAAGGGGGGTGCACGGTAGGAGCTCACCAACGGGTGGTAGGGCCGGAAGGGGGTGTGTTGTAGGGGGCGATGGGTCCTGCAGGGGAGCGGCGCGGGAAGGGGCGTCTGTGGTGGTGGATCCAGCGGGCGCCAGATCCCGGAGGGAAACCGTATCTTGCCTGCCGTCGGAGTACTCCACGTAGGCGTAACTGGGGTTGGCGTGGAGCAGTTGGACCTTTTCAACTAGGGGGTCCGTTTTATGGCTCCTCGCGTGCCTCCGGAGAAGAACAGGTCCCGGAGCCGTCAGCCAAGGTGGAAGCGAGACCCCGGAGGTACACTTCCTGGGGAAGAGAAACAATCGCTCATGAGGGGTCTCATTTGTGGCCGTGCAGAGGAGTGACCTAATGGAGTGTAGGGCATCGGGTAGGACCTCCAGCCAGCGGGTGGTTGGGAGATTTCTCGACTGCAGGGCCAGAAGGACAGCCTTCCACACGGTCGCGTTCTCCCTCTCCACCTGCCCGTTTCCCCGTGGGTTATAGCTGGTCGTTCTGCTCGAGGCGATGCCTTTGCTGAGCAGATACTGACGCAGTTCATCGCTCATGAACGATGTACCCCGGTCGCTGTGGATATAAGCAGGGAAACCGAACAGGGTGAAGATGCTGTGCAGTGCCTTAATCACCGTGGCTGAGGTCATGTCGGTGCAGGGAATGGCGAATGGGAAACGGGAGAACTCATCGATCACGGTGAGGAAATAGGCATAACGGTTGGTGGACGGGAGGGGCCCCTTGAAGTCCACGCTCAGTCGCTCAAAGGGGCCCGAGGCCTTCACGAGCCGAACATTGTCTGGCCGATAGAAGTGCGGTTTGCACTCCGCACAGACCTGGCAGGCCCTGACCATGGCCTTGACCTCCTTGGTTGAGTAAGGTAGGTTGCGGGACTTGATGAAATGGACGAGCCGGGTAACCCCCGGGTGGCAGAGGTCATTGTGGATGGCTTGCAGGCGGTCCTCCTGCGCGTTGGCGCATGTGCCGCGGGACAGGGCATCTGAGGGCTCGTTGAGCTCCCCTGGACGATACTTGATATCGTACAAGTAGGTGGAGAGTTCGATCCTCCACCTCAAAATTTTATCGGTTTTTATTTTGCCCCGTTGCGTGTTATCGAACATATAGGCGACCGACCGTTGGTCGGTGACGAGGGTAAACCTCCTACCGGCGAGGTAGTGTCTCCAGCACCGCACAGCCTCCACAATGGCTTGTGCCTCCTTTTCGACTGCAGAGTGTCGAATCTCGGAGGCGGTGAGGGTTCGGGAGAAGAACGCTACTGGTCTGCCTCCTTGATTGAGGGTAGCAGCCAGGGCGATGTCTGATGCATCGCTCTCTACCTGGAAAGGGATGGTTTCGTCCACCGCGTGCATGGCGGCCTTGATGATGTCGGCCTTGATGCGGTTGAAGGCCAATTGAGCTTCAGCCGAGAGGGGAAAAGTGGTGGTCTTTAGGAGTGGGCGGGCTTTGTCCGCATACTTGGGGACCCACTGGGCGTAATAGCAGAAAAGCCCCAAGCACCGTTTGAGGGCCTTGAGGCTGCGGGGGAGAGGGAGTTCCTTAAGGGGGCGCATGCGGTCGGGGTCGGGACCTAGGACCCCGTCTTCCACGACATAGCCGAGGATGGCCAGCCGGGTGGTGTGGAAAACGCATTTGCCCTCGTTATAGGTCAGGTTAAGGGCTCGGGCGGTCTGGAGGAACTTTTTGAAGTTAGCGTCATGGTCCTGCTGATCATGGCCGCAGATGGTGACATTGTCCAAGTACGGGTATGTGGCCCGCAAACCGTACTGGTCCACCATTTGGTCCATCGCCCTTTGAAAGACGGAGACCCCATTTGTGACACCAAAGGGGACCCTGAGGAAGTGGAAGAGCCGGCCGGCTGCTTCAAAGGCAGTATAGAGGCGGTCTTTTGGTCGGATGGGGAGCTGGTGGTAGGCAGATTTGAGGTCGACCGTGGAAAAGACTCGGTATTGGGCGATCCGATTTACCATTTCCGCGATGCGAGGAAGGGGGGACGCATCAAGCTGCGTGAATCGGTTTATGGTCTGGCTATAATCCACGACCATCCGTTTCTTCTCCCCGGACCGGACTACCACCACTTGCGCTCTCCAAGGGCTGTTGCTAGCCTCGATGACCCCCTCTCCCAGTAAACGCTGGACCTCTGACTTGATAAAAGCCATATCTTGGGCACTGTAGCGCCGGCTCCTGGTGGCGACGGGCTTACAGTCGGGAGTGAGGTTAGCGAATAGCGAGGGGGGTGCGACTTTCAGTGTCGCAAGGCAGCACACCGTGAGGGGGGGGCAAGGGTCCGCCGAACTTCAGTGTCAGGCTTCGGTGGCTGCACTGGAAATTCAGTCCGAGCAGCAGGGGGGCACAGAGGTGAGGGAGGATATAAAATTTGAAACGGGTGTATTTGGCACCCTGGATCGAGAGATCCGCAATACAGTACCCCGTGATTTGTACCGAGTGGGACCCAGATGCGAGGGCTATGGTTTGGGATGTGGGATGGGTGCGTAGGGAGCAGCGCCTTACCGATTCAGGGTGGATAAAGCTCTCCGTGCTCCCGGAGTCGAAGAGGCATGCAGTGTCGTGCCCGTTGACCTGGACCTGCATCATGGAGTTCTGCAGGTGTTTTGGCCGAGTTTGATCGAGGGTGATCGCACCCAGTCGCGGGTAGTCGGAGTCGTAAAATGGCCGCTGCTGTTGGTCGCATGTGTCGGGTCGAGAAGATGGCCGCCGACCAGATGGCCGCTCCCATGATTCGCACAAGGCTGATGACGCGTCAGAAGAGGACGTGTCGGGTCGGTGCGCAGCAGCATTGCGAGGCCTGCGGGCCTGAGAGCCTGATTTTCGGGCCGGCTGTTCTTTGTTTTTCTGGCCCCTGGGTCTGGCCAGGCAGACCCTCGCAAAGTACCCTTTCTTCCCGCAGTCGCTGCAGATCGCGGAGCGGGCTGGGCAGCGTGGGCGTGGGTGCTGGCCCTGCCCGCAGAAGTAGCAAGGTGTGCCCCCATGGTGAGCGGATCGCCGCGTGGCGCAGGCCTGTAATACGGGCGAGTCTGAGGAAGTCCGAGGGGGGCTGCAGAGTCCGCGGGGTACGTACCCAAGTTTTGTCGGGCCACCTCCAGCGAGGAGGCGAGCGTTAGCGTCTCCTGGAGGTCTTTTGCCCCGTTTTCGAGCAGTTGCTGCCGGATGTAGGCGAGCGGATGCCGGACACGAAAGAATCTCTGATGTGCAGGTTCATATGGACTTCCCCTGTCACATCCTGATGGTCACAGTCCCTGGCCAGCGCGGTGAGTTTCTCAACAAACTCGTCGAGCGATTCCCCCGAGCGCTGCCGGCAGGGAGAGAGCAGATGCCGGGTGTGCACCTCATTGACGGGTTTGACAAACCGCTTGCGGAGCAACTCAATCGCTTCCTCATAAATCGTCGCCTTTTCGAGCGTGGCGGAGATTCTGTGACTCACCCGGGCGTGGAGTAGACGCAGCTTGCGTGGCCCCAGGATGGGAGTCTCTGCGGAGTCCAGGTAGGCCTCGAAGCACCGCAGCCAGTATTTAAAAATGTCCTTTGCCTCCGGCGTTCGTGCTTCCAGATTGAGCTTCTCTGGTTTTAGGCCTGCGTCCATCCTGAATCTAGTTTAGCCTAATAAATTGAGGTACCCTCAATAATGATGCTTAGAGATTAAACCGTAAAGAAGGCTTTATTAGGCTAATAACTATGCTACAGATTTGGACGAGAGCTGACTGCTATACAGACCATGAGGCAGGCCTTTATGTATGGCTCCCAGATGGGCGGAGCCAGAGGCGGAGTCCCCAGGGTTCCAAGCCTGGTCTTAAAGGGGACATCACCTTACATGATGATAAGGCAGTAACCGTTCATCACAGATACAATATTGAACTACATAGCCAAAGTAATAGAACATTATTAGTGTTTATGCAGTACCATTCTCTGGGAAGACTGCACCTTGAATACAATGTTCATTTTTAGTCAAAAATGAACCAAAAAACAAGAGAAACATCCCAATGCTGAAGATTGTGAGGCGAGGAACCATGAGGCTGAGTTATGAGGCTAGAGTGAAAGTGGGTTAGAAGTTGGACTTTGTTGTGCTTAATTTACTAACGCAAAATTGACACAATGGGGCCCAGTTTTGGGAATCAACCCTGCACCCCATAATCATCGGAAAGCTGTGAAACCCGATATTAGGTCTGACTTTTCTCAGCTGACCATGCTAGCTTCATCAATCAGATTTTGGCCATTTCACAAGCTCTTTCAAGAGATAGGAATGATACGTGAGCCAGGAAATTAATTTAAAGAGGAGACTTCAATTAATCTAATATGAACGAGAAAAGTTGAAGTAATTTAGAGTCAGTTCTGGTAAATGCTGTGAATGACTGCTTTATAAGACCAGGGGCGGAATTCTCCGAGCCTCCGCGCCAAAATAGCAATCGGCTCAGGGGCGGAGAGTGGCCGATGACGCCGAAATCCGTTGACAGAGGCCTCCGCAGCGATTCTCCGACGACAACTGACCGGGTTCCCGCCGGCGTGGTTCTAACCACGTTTTGCCTGTCGGGAACGGCCTGTGGTGGCTGCGGAGTCAATCCACGGCCGCCTTGGTGGGGAGCGGGGGGATCCTTCACCAAGGGGGGCCTCACGTATGGCCAAGCTAGCGATCGGGGGCAGCCGATCCACCGGCATGTGCGATCTCGGGGGGGGGGGCCTATATTTTTGGGACCGGTCCGCAATGTGAATCCGCCATGTTGCGCGGGGCGGACTCCCGGCCGGAGGTGCAGCGCCCCGTATCAGCAGCCAGAGCTGCAAGGAGTACTCCGGTGCCCTGCTAGACCCCTTCAGGTAGGAGAATCACTCTGGACTTTCTTCAGGAAAGTCCAGAGTGAAACGCCCATGTTGTGACGCTGGATTGGGGACATAGCCCCATTATTGGAGAATCCTGCCCCTGGAGTAAAACAAAAGAAGAAACAACAAAAACAAATAGATTGGGATGGTTGTTCAATAACACTTCAGTAGAAGACGAGTGGAACGGCTTTAAACATGGAGGATAAATATATACTGAAAGTCAACAATCCCAGACTGAAAGAATAAAGAAACAGAGAGAGATTAAGAGGAGAGTGACTGCTACAAATTCTATAGGGAACAAGAGGAAGAGGGTCACTGCGGGAAAATGCAGGAACATGTTAAAAGGATGTTATGAGATTATGAACAAGGAGCATGAGTAGGCCATTCGGCCCCTCAAACCTGCTCCACCATTTAATAAGATCATGGCTGATCTGATAACCTGAAATCTGCATCCCACCTACACCCAATAATAGAAGATGACAAAATAGCATCTGAGACAAAACTTAGCTAAAAAAATCTTCAGTAGCACAGTCAGGGAAGAGATGAAAACCATGAAAGATGCAAACTGGCTCAAACTGAGGATTAGCACAAAATGGTAAATATTCAGAATGTTTTTTCCTCTACGTATTGACAAGGGAAGACTTCAGTAACATGTTTTCCCGAAACAAATATATCACAAATAACACTAATGATTTTGATAGAAATTAAATGGCAAGAGGCTCAAGACAAAAATCACCCAGTGATAGATGATAATCATCTCAGAGTGCTGAGCACCAAGAGGAAGATATTTGTGAGACACTATCATTGCAGAGGAATCACTCAACACTGGAGACCTACAGTTTATTGGAAACACACCGAGTACTATACATACTCAAAATGTGTGACAAAACAAATACATAAAAACATGCACCTCTTAGTTTTATTTTTGTTCCATGTAAAATATTGTAATCACTTACTAGGAGTAAATTTTAGGAGAATCTGTGTAATAAACTGATAAAAAACAATCAACATGGATCCAGGAAGAGAAGATCCCTGTCTGATTAATCTCTGTAACTTCTTTGAAGATGATTAACCCTATTTCTCTGTAGCAAACTTGATCACATACAGTACAATGACTTCCAGAAGGCATTTGACAAAGTTCCATATGAAAGCCATTAACCTCAAAAGCTGGAGATTCAGTGCAAACCTTTAAAATGGATAGAACATGGGATTACAACCCATGGCAGCTCGTGGAATTTAACTTAAATTAATTAAATCTGGAATCAAAAGCTAGTCTCAGTAATGGTGACCATGAAACTATCACAATTGTTTTAACAACTCTTCTTATTTACTAATGCACTTCAGGAAAGGAAACCTACTGTACTTATCTGGCCTACATGTGACTACAGATCTGCAGTATTCTGGATAACTCTGAAATAGTATGCCAAGCTACTTAGTTCAAGGGCAAATAGTGATGCGTTGTCCACACAATAACACAAAAAATGAAAAAGGCAAACTAAGGACAGTGGAATCAGAAGAGACAGAATAAGTGGTGCATGTATCTTGAGTATTTTAGTCAGACCACAACAGATTGTGAGTTATTCTGGCCATTAAGAAACAAGGAAAGCATTCACGTCCAGGAACCATTGCAGAAAAGAACATCACGGCTGATTCCTAGCACTGAGGTATTGAGTAATGAAGAAGGAATGACTAGAAAAGAGGCATTAGAAAACCAATACTAGGAACATGAGAACAGGAATAGGCCATTCAACCAACTGTGTCTGACATTTTACCCAGAAGTGTTGAGTGGATGATCAACCTCAGGCTCTTCCTAAGGTCCCCAGCCTTCCGCCACTTTGATTCATTCCATGCAATATCAAGAAAATGCTGAATGTACTGAAAATAGTAATTGCTTAGGGCCCTGAAAACATTCTGGCTGTAATACTGAAGACTTGTGTTTCAAACTAGCCTCATGTTTAGACATGGTATCCCAGTACAGCTACAACACCAGTATCTACCTGACAATGTGGAAACCTGCTCAGGTATATCCCATGCACAAATTCAATCCAGCCAATTGCCCTCCCATCAGTTTACTCTCAATCATCAAAAAGTGATGGAAGGGGCAGCACGGTGGTGCAGTGGGTTAGCCCTGCTGCCTCACGGCGCCGAGGTCCCAGGTTCGTTCCCGGCTCTGGGTCACTGTCCGTGTGCAGTTTGCACAATCTCCCCGTCATTGCGTGGGTTTCGTTCCCACAACCCAAAGATGTGCAGGCTAGGAAATTGCCCCTCAATTGGAAAAAGTTAATTGGATACTTAAATTTATTTTTAAAAAAAGAAAATGATGGAAACGGTCCTCAAAAATTGTATCAAGCAGTCCTGACCCCAAAATAATCTGCTGATGTGAATTCCAAAGGTGAGGTGCAAGTGGCTGCTCTTTAGAACAAGCCAACATTTTGTTGTTTGTGGTATCAAGGAGTTCTATAAAATTGGAAGACACTGCGAATCAGGGGAGAATTCTACAATGCCTGAAGTCATACCTCGCACAAAGGAAAATTGTTGTGGTTGTCAGAGATTAATCATCTCAGTCCCAGGACACCGTTGCAGGTGTTCCTCAGGATTTTGACCTTGGCCCAACCATCTTCAGCTGTTTCATCACTGACCTTCCTTCCAACATAAAGTCAGAAGTGGAGATGTTCGCTGATGATTGCATAATGTTCAGGACCATTCGTCACTCTTCAGAAAATGAAGCAATCTGCACCCACATACAGCAAGACCTGGGCAATATTCAAGCTTGAGCTGATAAGTGACAGGTACGTTGGTGCCAAATAAATGCCAAGAGAAAGCAGAACTACTAGATATTGACCTTCAATGGCATTACCTTGGTTGAATCTTGCACCATCAACATCATGGGTGTCATCATTGACTCGAAACTTAACGGGACCAGTCACATAAATGCAGTAGCTACAAGAGCAGATCAGGGGATTCTGTGGTAACTAACTCATCTCCTGACTCCCTGAAATCTACAAGGCACAAACTTGGTGGCTGATGGAATATTCTCCACTTGCTTGGATAAGTGCAGTTCCAACAACACTCCAGAAACTTGATGCCATCCAGGCCAAAACAGCCCATTTAATTGGTACCCCATCCAGCTCCTTAAATATTCATTCATCCACATAATAATAATAGTAATGATAATTGCTTATTGTCACAAATAGTCTTCAATGAAGTTACTATGAAAAGCCCCTAGTTACCACATTCCGGCGCCTGTTTGGGGAGGCCGGTACGGGAATTGAACCCGCGCTGCTGCCGTTGTTCTGCATTACAAGCTAGCTGTTTAGCAACTTGGCTGCAATGTGTTTCATATACAAGATGTACTATAGCAATTTGCCAAGTGTCCTTGGACAATGCCCGCAAAACCTCTATATCTATCACCTTAGAAAGACGAAGGCAGCTGACACATGGGAACACCACCACCCTGTAAGTCCCCTCCAAATCACACACCATACTAACTTAGCAATATGTTTCTTCATTGTCACCAAGTTAAAATCCAGAGAGTCCCTACCTATCAGCACCTGGGAGTACTTGCAGCACATGTATTGCAGCAGTTCAATTAGGTTATTCACCACTTCATAATTTAATCCTTGAATCCCTGGTAATTTTCCAGTGCACTCCATTCAAGCCTAATTTTTCCTTTCTAAAGTACGATGCCCAGAATTCTGTCTGTGAACGATAGCAATAGAGTCAAACTTTACTCAGTCTAACATTTATTTACAAAGTGAAACATTACCTTCTAGCTCATCCACAACCCAGGTTGAATTAGTACCTACTGAAACCCCAAGGAAGTTAGTGTGAAAATCCCCTAGTCGCTGCATCGATAAACAGTGAATCATCCAGGTCAATGCTTGGTATCTAAGCAGAGGTCATCCTACTGCTGTCCACTGTATCTCCTGCATATGAACCACCACAACCAACAAGAATGTGGCTACTGGGTGACAGGGCTGTCTACTGACTGCAAGGCTTATGATTCTGGTGCATAATCTATGAGGGCAACATAACATCGAATGAAAGCCATGCTGCCAAATCATATTGAGCATCCTATTGGTGTGCTTAATGCTTCTGCTGTACCCCTGCAGTGTTTGGATAAACCCATGTCAAGAGTTGTTGTGGTTTGCTATGTGCTGCCCAACCTCATCATTCTGAGGTCACAGCCCTTACCACCAAGCGTATGGCAAACATCTGAGGAGAAGGAAGAGCTGGGGCAAAAAAGGAGGTGGAAGAGGAAAGGGGGAGGCCACCGGACCGCCCATGATCTACTCACCCAACTGTGGTACCAGCAAATCGCAGAATACTACAGTGAAGAAGAGACCTTTCAGCCCATCGATTCTGCAGCGACGCATGAAAGGCCCTGGCCTGCCCACCTAATCCCACTTGCCAGCACTTGGCCCATAGCCTAAATGTTATGACGTGCCAAGTACTCATCCAGGTACATTTTAAAGGATGTGAGGCATCCCATCTCTACCACCCTCCCAGGCAGTGCATTCCAGACCTTCACCGCTCACTGTGTAAAAAAGTTATTCCTCACATCCCCTCTAAACCTCCCACCCCTCAACGCAACACCAATTTCCCTTATCTTCCTTTTGATATTATCACACTCTTGGCTGCAATGTTAATATCAAAGCCACTACACTAAACATTTCGAACCAAATGTATTAAAGAAACCCTGCAATATTCCACACAAGAGTCAACTGACCACCTTTATGCATTCGCTTAGTGCCTATCTTTGGCTATCCTAGTGATACCTAGGGATGACTACAAAATTATGAGGGACCTAGATAGAGTGGACTGGGAAGGCTTGTTTTCCCTAGCGGAGAGATCAGCTATAAGGGGGCATAGATTTAAGGTAGAGGATTAGAGGGGTACCCAGAGGTGACTGGAATTTCCTGCCCAGATTGAAGCAGGGACACTCAACTCATTTAAAAGGTATCTGAAGAGCTGCAACTTGTAAGATCATGGACTGAGTGCTGGAAGGTGTGATTAGAATGGGCGGCTAGTTTTTTCAGCTGGTGCAGACATGTTGGGCTGAATGGTCTCTTTCTGTGCTGTAATGTTTCTATGGTCTATCCCTGTAGCTACCATGACTGATAAAAGATTGTGGGTGACTACAGATGGACTTAATGGATGATCTCAACCAGCTTTGGGCCGCACAGGCTCAGCTAGCGAGTATGCCACATTGGTTGGCTGACTGACAATTAAACAGAAGGAGCATTGGTGGAGTGGCATTAGTGGGAAGATAACGCTATCATTCTGAGAAAGTCAGCAAGCTTGGGCTCTGCAGTGCCACTGCCATTGCCACTCCTAAGCAATCCTAGCAATGTGTTAGGGGGGACATGGTATTGAATTACTGTGACATACTGCAAGCCCATTAACAGACTGATATCCAGAACTATGATAGAAGTAGTCTGAACTTGCTTGACTGGCAACAAGCTGAGCTTGCATGACTTCAGTCTGAGCTTCCACTGCAGCACTGAAATGTTGGATGGTTTCTGCTTGTGCCACAAAGGAATCTGAACTGGACAGTGCAACATGGCTTGTGTTCCCACACTGGGGAGGATGGGCTCCAAGCTCTGTGCAAAGCTTTGTGCCAAGTTGGTGTTGGGCTCCTCCATGCTTCCTGACATTGATCACATACTTTCTGACAGGCCAACCTGCACTAAGCACTCATAGTGCACACCCATCAATTCTGGAGGGCACCACATCAAAGTGCTCAGCTGAGTCCTCGGCAGCAGAGCTGGAACCTGCACAACCTGTGTCCTTTACTGTGGTCGCAGGCTAGTTGTACCCAGTGTGTCACCTCAGTCATATGCCACCTCTAAGCTGTCCCCTTGTATATACAGTATCAGTATCTGGGCAGACAGCTGTGAGTGAGTCAGTGCGTGACAGTGTTTTTTCTTCAACATTGTTTTTCTGCTCTTTAATACTCCATAATTTTAATACTCTTTATTGTCACAAGTAGACTTACATTAACACTGCAATGAAGTTACTATGAAAAGCCCCTAGTCGCCATGTTCCGGCGCTTGTTCGGGTACACAGAGGGAGAATTCAGAATGTCTAAATTATCTAACAGCGCGTCTTTCAGGACTTGTGGGAGGAAACCGGAGCACCCGGAGGAAACCCACGCAGACACAGGGAGAACGTGCAGAGTATGCCAAGACAGTGACCCAAGCCGGGAATCAAGCCTGGGACCTTGTCACTGTAAAGCCACAGTGCTAACCACTATGCTACCGTGCAAACCACCTTGCCTTCCACCAGTTTCTGGCCAAGGTTCAGTTCTTAGGGATCTGAAAGGAGAAAACCGCAGCGATAGAATTGTGGTGAGGACAGGTGTCTTAAGAAGGAGGGGCAGGCTTCCACCATCTGAAGGATTGTGGGATCAGAGCCTCAGTCATGGCCTCCTTTTCTTCCATGTGGTAAGGACGTCTCTCCCCTATTGGTTAGTGTTGCTGCCTGAGTAGTGCTTGGCTTGCAAGATAGAGGGAAATATGTAAGTGAGTGTGGCACAATCTGATTGGGCAAGTGGTTGCAACTGCAACAGCAATAGCTGGAAGCGTGTGCAACTGTGAGATTTGTGTGTGTGTGAGGTTTGGCAGGAGGGCTAGGTGTCTCAGGGTGAGGTGAGCTTTGAATATTAGGTATGAGACCTGACTGATCAAAATTGGTGGTGGGTGAGTAATGGAGGTGAGCTGCAGCGAGCAGAATCTGAAGTTTATGGCTCAGTTGGTCAGATGGCATTTGATGATGTAGTCACTGACCTTGACCACTAGTGTCAGGTCATTTAATTCTTGCAGCACTACATTTCATTTATCATAAATACATGTGTGTTTATTCTTATTGTGTAATCTTCCATTTAAGGGGGGGGGGGGGGATGTTGCAACATTGTTTAAATGGAATATGTAAATAGTGTGTTCATCATCATTGCAGTGAATTGTGTCATACAGCAGGAGACAGCAAAGGAGTTAAGTTGATTCCCAAGTCACATGTACTTGTAGAACTTTCCTGTAAATTATATATAGTATTATGAGTCTTCAATTTAAAAATCCCCGATGTATTTGTTACCATTTATGTGTGTGCTTGATACGTTTGTGTGAAGAACCCAGTAACACAGCAGAAGGAGCCAACACTGTCCCACCTACTCAGGCTTCTGGTTAATAATGCAAATTATGTTGTTCTTCCTGTGGATGCCACACTCAAAGGATAGGTTAATATAGGGGCACTGCAAGAAGATAGCGGATTCACTGCGGGTAACTGATCCCAATTAATTTTGGTATCCCTCTGATGGGAAGAGTTAAAATCAGGGCAGTTGGCACTGTTGTAAAGTCATGATTTACCAACATCTGCTGGATGTTTTATAATATTGTCTGGGTTTCACACATCTTTGATGCATTGCAAAGTTCTTGCACTCAAAATTCTAAAAAATACTTGTAATACCCAAAGGATTCTAGGCTAGGATTGCCAATTTAACACTAATCAACCACTCTGCCAAAACAGCTGGATAAGATCTTTTGACAAACACATTATCCTGTCTTATTATACTCTGTAATTGCAGAGGTGTCTGATGAAAGCTTTATTGCTACATCAATCAAATTGCGCAACACAAAGGTTTGTGTTTCGTGGTACAAGACAAAGTGAAAACAGAGCTTATACTCTAGGCATTCCAAGTTTGGCCAATATGATCATCTGTTTTTCATAACTTGGTAGGAAGCCAAACAATGCAGCATGTTGAGTTTTGGATTATTATCTAGGAAAGGGGGTTTCCATCAAACTTATTATGAAATCTGAGAGCAAATTCAAACAAAAATAATACTAAGCATTTGCAAAGTTCTCAGTTGATATGCTTTGCTGCTTTCTAATCTAAGACTAAAATCTTTTTCTACCATGCTCACATTAAATAGCAATTCCTGACAGAATCACAAGTGTGAAAATCCACTGCCTGTTCCTTTTGTATTTGGCAGGCGTCCAATATCTACACATTTCCAAACATTTCTATAGTAAGCCTTAACTCACAGGTGCAGCTTGCTTCATTTTGAACTGTAAAGCATCTTTGTTGATCATTAGCTTCGCAGAAGGTCAACAGATTGCTGGAAGCTTTCAAAGGTGTTTTCATTTTAATTATTGTTATTCTGAAAGCTGGTGATTCTTGGTTTTTAGCTCTGCACAGTCAGATCAACTATCAGATCAGCTACTTACCACAAGCTGTTTTTGAAAAACGCGTATTTATCGGCAGTATAGTGCAGATCCTACATACAAAATGAATAAATGAGTCAGACATTTCCATTCTTATTTGCATACTTTTTAGAGCATTGATTGGCTGCACTAATTGCTCCATCAATATTATTCATTGATGGTGTGGCATTGAAGTCTCAACCTGTGTTGAAAATGCACTCTTCCAAAATGCTACGGACATCACAAACTCTGTTTTAGAAACTATGGGCTGAATCTTCTGTAATTTGAAAAGATTTGGTGTCTTGTAAAAATGCAATTTGACACGTCAGAATCTCGGCATGGCGGCTGCAGACTCAGTCTAGTGACTCCAATGTCGGGGGAGGGCCAATCCGCGGGCAGGGGGGGACATTATTTGGGGTTGGGGGCACTGTGGTGGGGAGGTCCAGGGCGTGTGAGACGGCCGAAGAGGGGCACCATTTCGCGGGACAGGTTTGCGAGCAGCCGGCGCATGCACGGCCATGGACCCGGCAATTCTCTGGTGCTTATCGTCTACTAGAGCCGGGAGCTATACACTGCTGTCCTGCTAGCCCCTAGCAAAATGGGGAATCGGTGGCCAGTTTGCGCCATTTATTCTGGTCTAAAACGCCACTGTTCCCATGCCGGCATGGGGACATAGCCCTTGAATCGGAGGATCCAGCCCAAGGTATCTGGTAACAGGTACTGAATTGTGAGGTCCCTCTGGGGTGGGAACAGAGGTGTGTGGGAGTGTAAATACTGGTGGGGCTGGCATGCCAGTTTCCCACTGTGATTCCCAGCATAGACGGGTTTCACCAGGATGTGGGGAGGGCGGTCTGGTGAACCCACCCAATCTTCTGATGAGGGCAATTAAGGTAAAGAGCTCATTGAGAGAACTTAGAGGACCATGCTGAGATTTTGGTGGCGCTCAGGGGCTGGGTCATCCTTCGGAATGTGCTTGAAGGTCGCAACATAGTGGGGATGCAGTAATGATTGTACCAAGAAATTAGAATGGTCCCATGAAAGGGAGAATGGCACAGAGGAGTACGCAGCAATCTTTAGGGCCAGAGAGGATTGCAGGCAGAGTGGTCAGTAAGTGTGGGGGCCATCACTCTCCTGGCATCACAAGGGCTTAAGGGTCGGGCCCCAGGCCTCCAAAGGTAAGTGTGTTTTACCCAGGACACAGAGATTAAGTAATTCCATGAAATAATATTGAGCTATTGGTCACACACTGGTCACTTAAAATTTTCATTACTCATTCCATTTTGGTAATCTCAACATAGCTATATCATTGGCGGTACATCCTAGGCTGAGCGCATGGATTCTGTTGCCTTGCTGCCCCTTGCCCCTTTCCTCTGTCCCCTTGACACCTGAGGCACTGCCCTTTCTGTGCAAGTTGTTGTTCTTCTTTATCACAGGAACTAAAACCCTAGAACGCCCTCCCATTGTCAGCTGCTGCCTTCCTTGTGCTCAGGTGCCCTCCCAATTGGGCAGGGAAGCCCTGCCGCCTCCTTTTATGCTCTTACAGTAAGGTGATGACACTGCGTGCCCAACTCGCTAAAGCCCGTGCTGTCCGAATGTCACCTGTGTGCTAATATGCCCAATCCTCCCTTTCATGATGCCCAACTAATTATGTATCCACTCTACATGCCCCAGACCCAGAGTGCTTCCTCTGCATCCCTGTCAAAACCAGAGCATAGTCCTCAATGAGCCATCAATGAGCTCTTTAACAACCTTAATTATCATTATTACTGGATCAGGCAGGTTCTTCACCCTCCCCGCCATCGTGAAACCCTCTGGTGCCAGGAATGATGACAGGTAACCGGTACCCTGGTAGGCAGGGGTATATACACCCCCAATCTGCCACCGTTCCTGCCCTGATGGGACTTAAATACTCATCCCCAAGTATTCAACAACATTATACATTTTTCTTTTTCAATAATTCACATGGACGGTTTTCAATTAACTGCTTTTCCTGCCCCGTTCTGCTTTAATCAACATGGAGAAAATGATCTACGTTAATTTGTCACAATGGCAATATGGGAGCTCTGTAAATTCATATTTTTAAATTTATTCATGGGATTAGTGTCACTTACAAGGTCAGCATTTATTGCCCACCTCTACTTGCCTTCTTCAACCACTGCAGTCCATCTGATGGTGTGTGACTTGGCGGAGAACATGCTGGTGTTAGTGCTCCCATGACTGATGCCCTTTTCCTTCCAGGTGCTCGAGGTTGTGCATTTAGAAGGTGCTGCTGGAGGATCCTTGACATGATGCTATTGCCACTGTGCAGCAGTAATAGAGGCTGCGAATGTTTCAGGCGGTGAGTGGATGTTGATCAAGTGAGTCCTACCCAGGGTGGTGTCAAGCTTCTTCAGTGCCGTTGGAGCTGCACACGTCTGGGCAAATGGGGATTAGCCTGTCACAGTCCTGACTTGTGCTTTTTGGTGGGCAGACTGGTGAAACAGATGGTGCGTTACAGCAGAATCCCTAGTCTCGGACCAGCTCTTGTAAACAATATTTGGTTGATCCAGTTAAGCTTCTGGTTAATGTTAACCCCAAGGATGTTGATAGTGAAGAACTCAGCAGTGTTAATCCCATTGAAAATCAAGGGGTGATGGCTAGATTCTCTTTTGTTACCTGGAACTTGTTTGGCATGAATATTATTTGCTGTTTATCAGAGTAGGCCTGAAAGTTGTCCAGCTCTTGTTCATTGCTTCAGTATTTAAGGAGATGCTCATGGCACTGAATGCTGTGCAATCATCAGCGAATGTCCGCATTTCTGACCTTATGATGGAGGGAGTGTCTTTGATAAAAACATTGAAGATGGTTGACCGAGGCCACTAGGAAGAACTCCTGCAGCGATAAGCGAGTAGGCTGTTCCAGATCTACTATGAACCGAAGCAACCTGCCCTGATGAAGCTAATAATTACGCTTTGCTTGCTGATGTGTTAAAAATTTCAGGTCCCAGAATTGTCTTCCCTCTTAGCTCAATAACATTGCAGTCTCACCATACTTCTCTAATGGGCAGCACGGTAGCACAGTGGTTAGCACAGTTACTTTGCAGTTCCAGGTTCCCAAGTCCGATTCCCGGCTTGGGTCACTGTCTGTGTGGAGTCTGCACGTTCTCCCTGTGTGTGCTTGGGTTTCCTCCGGGTGCTCCGGTTTCCTCCCACAGTCCAAAGATGTGCAGGTTGGGTGGATTGGCCATTCTAAATTGCCCTTAGTGTCCAAAAAGGTTCAGTGTGGTTGCTGGGTTTCGGGGAGGGGATGAAGGTGTGGGGCTTAAGTAGGGTGCTCTTTCCAAGGGCCGGTGCAGACTCGATGGGCCGAATGGCCTCCTTCTGCACTGTAAATTCCATGATTCTTGAACAGTAAAAGGCAACCTGGTTCCAGATGGCCTTTTGTATAAAGCTTACAAAAATGATCTTGTGCATGTGTGTGACCTGATGGGTAAGGACATGACTTGTGTCCATTCTGATGCCACTCGCAATAGAACACTCAGGCAAAGCCATCTGTTAAGATTCACATGAATTACAATAGTCATTTCTGGAACTTATTGATAGCAAAATACAGCAATGGATCAGGACCTTCAGGATGGGAAGAAAGAGAGGATGGAGAAAAGAAAGCTAACAAAGGTAAACAATATGTAAAATATTCAGAAATTTGGTTCAGAAATTATCAGGGCCACAATTCAATGGACTCAAGTTAAAATGGCACATTTAGGAGGTGTTTCTTGGTGGCTGCAGTGCTGAGAAACACCCGCTATCCAATGGCACTTTGCTGTTTATTTTGGCCTCGGGGAGTTTCTCCCTGCTGAGGCTACACTTAGAGGGATTTCCTGCTGGTGAGCATCACCTCGCTAGCAGGAAAGTCTCCTCGCAGATCGGGATGCCATTTTGTCTGGCTGTCCCAATCTTTTCCCCTCCCCCTTTCAACTGCGCCCCCACTCTTTTGACCCCCCCACCCCACCAACCTTGGGGATGGCTCCGGGAACGCCGCCCTCAACCCTCTCTACCTGGCAAGTTCTCTCCGGGGCCATCCCCTGGCAGGACCAACCTGGCACCAGGCAACCCTGGCACTGCTAGCCCAGGTGACACTGCCAGGGTGGCAGTGCTAAGGTGCCCAGGTGCCACCCTGCCCTCACAACGACCATGTACGATTTATTTAAATATTCAGATCTGGATCTTGCCCAGTGAGGGTAAGACCAGATCGCACCAGGCAGAGCTAGTCTGGTGACTCGCGATCAGCCTGGCGTGGACCCCAGTTTGGGGCGTGCACACGATTCAGCCCTTGCACCTGGATCTGCACCGGGCGCAACTGGGTCGCTGAATCATGCCCCAGGTCTCTAAAAGTATTCAGATCCAGCTGACGATAGTTCATTCATCACTGTTGGAAATTTTCCAATTCCTGTCACTTACTTGAATGCAGATACATTGATAATACTTGAATTGCTGCACCAAGGATTATGTATATTTCTGTTGCAGTACAACTGAATAGTAAGAACCATGACAAGTGACATTTGTGCTTCTTACACAGGGATAACCAAAGTAATTCTGTTCATAATCATCAGTTGCTGATGTTGCAGAGTGTTTATTTATTAAGAAGAGAGAGAGCAGGCAAGTGGCAAGTACTCCACGATTTTTCCAGAAATCAGCAAAGACCAATTGAGGGGGGCGGAAAAAGTGACATTGAGCCTGTCGACAGCAATGGCGGCTTTTCCCGTTGTATAGTGCAGCACTTAGTGCCAAACATTTTCTGCTATGGGTTCCATGCCACATCGCAGGTGGGCCAACCTCTGATTCACCTGCCCCACCATCACCTCAGCACTGCAATCATCGGGGTTCCACATTTAAAGTTCACCTTAGTGCACACAAATGATACTTTGCGGGTCTCTGGGAAGTCATGGCTGCCAGGAAATCTGCCTTGAAATTCTCCATCATCTCCCTGTGACATAATCTACTCACACGCAGAGTAGAAACCTAGCAGCAAGGTCATGAACCCAGCATGGGACATGGTAGCAGAGGTTGAGTGCCAATGCCCTGAAGAAGAGGACAGTCATTCAGTGTCGCAAGAGGCTGAATGATGTCCTCTGTTCTGTCAGGGTAAGTCACACTCTTCTCATCGCTCTCAACTCACACACTCACACACCCATCACACATCCACAGGGATCTCACTCACTACCAGTTCAATAGACACCACCACTCGCTCTCCCATGCAATCCTTCATCTCCCCTGCAGATTGTTCCATCATCACCTCGCTGGTCTGACTCATCATCCACACATACCAGGCATCCTTATCATCTACCTGGGCACATGTACTGCTTACAAGCTGTCCACCTGTTTTCACGCAGGACAAGCTGGCTCACAACAAGAGAGAGAGATTCCAGATGTCGGAGGGATGCCAGAATTCAAGGTCCTCATGGGCTTCGAGGATAGAGTAATCTGTTTGGCTGCTCCTGTGCTGATGGTGAGGTCAGCGGTGATCAACCAAGTGAGAATCCAGCACTGCATCATCCATCAGACAACAATGCTGTGAGTTACGTCCCCTGTTTCTAAAGGCACCTGCCATGAATGAATGATCTTTCCTTTCTTTCGTAGGCACATCTCAAGAACCAAATTAATCTTAAAGTGGTCGGGGTGAGGACAGGATGGCACCTGGGCACCTTAGCACTGCCAGCCTGGCATCCTGGCAGTGCCACCTGGGCTGGCAGTGCCTGGGTGCCCTATAAACCATCACAGAACTCACCCATGCCTTGTTCCAGCACAGAGACACACAACTTGGTGGGACCTAGCTCGAGAGTAGCCTCGGGGTCACAATCTGGTGAGCACATCTGTTACAACTCACTGGGATTGGGCGCAGTCAATTCCAGCCCCACTTAACCTGGAGTGGCAACACAATTGAATTAACCAATAATTCTTTGAAAAATACCCTAAGTCTTTGGCTCTTGGCTTTCCAATAATTACAGTCACCAGGTTTGTAAATTTAAACACAATTACTTTTTATCTACAACAAGAACTATCATGGAAGATGTAGCAAATACAACTGGTTAACTATTATCTAATTCCCCAGTGCTGCCTCACGGCGCTGTGGACCCAGGTTTGATCCCAGACCCGGGTCACTGTCCGTGCGTAGTTTGCACTTTCTCCCTGTGGTTGTGTGGGTTTCAACCATAGAACCCAAAATGTGCAGGGTAGGTGGATTGGCCACGCTAAATTGGCCCTTAATTTGAGAAAAAATAATTAGGTACTCTAAATTTATTTAAAAAAAACTATTATCTAATTCCTAATTCCCCACTTTATATTTCCCCCACCCTCGACACACAGCCACAAGACAGACAAGCATAGAGGGAGGAGAGGGGAGGAAATAATACGGAAAAGGAAAAAGAGTCTTTGTTTCAAATGATTCTCTTTAAGCAGACCTTTCTTCAAAGTAAGTTTTCAGATCCAGTTCTGTTTTCAATCTGTAATGGTGTCACAGTAGATCCATTCTTTCAGGTTCTCTGGAGGTTACAAAATCCATCAATTCACAGCCTTTTTGGAGCAAGAGAGAGAAGGAGCAGGTCCTTGTCCCTGTGTGTCCAAGTCTCAACTCTGCTTTCCTTAAGTCTCTGGAAATCATCTCACTCAGGCAGCATCCAATGTAACCGGGCAGAATATGACCACTAGCCAACCAATTGAACTGAGTCCCACCCCATCTCTCGGGTGCCGAGAAGTCTGAGTTCTGTTCGAACGCTAGCAGCACCATATATTATGTTGCAGCTTCTTGAATTTCTCCTCTCTGCTGCTTGACTTAAAGATTCATGTCCATTAAGCATCAATAGATCAAAATGATAACAGCAAAAATAAAGAAAGGGAAATTAATGGAATCAGCAGGAAGGGCCCTTAGGTACATCCTTCCCTAATAGGAATGAAATGCCAGGACATGGACATTTCATTATGAGGTATGCAAGACACAAATCACAAAGACATATCCATCCATCCTTCCCATTATAGTTCCCTTCCCAGTCTCTACTTTGGTGACTAGTCAACCCTTAACAAAGCACCTGCAATCACATTATGCTTTTAAGGGGTGTGTACAATTTTAACATTTAACTAAGGTAATAATAAACTCCAACAGAATAATCTTGCATTCTGGGTTTTAAAGTTTTCTATAAACTCAAGCAGATTATGGTCTATATATGTTGTCATGTTGGACATATACTTCAAAGTGTTGAAGGGCTAGTAGCACTGCCCTCAGGTCACTGGCATCTATGGCTATTTTAATGGCCTGAAAAGGTCCAGGGCTGCCAGCAATGGTTCGCCCACTAACATGGCCTTCAATCTTCCAAACTCTACTTGGTGTTCTGTGGACCACAGTGTTTTCTCATGTTTCCACAACAGATCCAACATGTTTTCGGGGTATAAATTGAATATGGGTAAAAGCAAGGTCTTTCCGATTCACACAAGGGGACAGGAGAAGAGATTGGGGGAGATGCCGTTCAAGGTGGTGGGAGGGAGTTTTCGGTATTTGGGCATCCATGTGGCGCGGGAGTGGGAGCAGCTGCATAAGCGGAATCTGGCTCGGTTGGTGGAGCAGATGAAGGGGGACTTCAGCAGCTGGGATATGCTCCCGTTGTCACTGGCGGGGAGCGTGCATACGGTAAAGTTGACGGTGCTCCCGAGATTTCTGTTTGTGTTTCAGTGCCTGCCTATTTTTATTCCCAAGGCTTTTTTTAAGAGGGTGAATGCGGTGATTTCTGGATTTGTGTAGGCAGGTAAAAACCCGCAGGTAAAGAAGGTGCTGTTGGAGCAGGGTCGAGGGGAGGGGGGCTGGCCCGACTGAATTTTAGAAACTACTACTGGCCGGCGAACATAGCAATGGTCTTGAAGTGGGTTGTGGGGGAGGGGTTCATGTGGGAGCGCGTGGAGGCAGCCTCTTGTCGGGGCACAAGTTTAGGAGCACTGTTAACGGTACCTCTGCCGTTCTCGCCGGCTCGGTACTCCACAAACCCGGTAGTAGTGGCTACCTCGAGTGTGTGGGGACAGTGATGGAAGCATATGGGGGTGGGGTGGGCATCAATATGGGCTCCAAATTGTGGCAACTACTGGTTTTCACCGGGAGGGCTGGATGGGGGGTTTCAGAGTTGTCAGCGAGCTGGGATCGAGCAGTTTGGGGTCTTGTTTATCGATGGGGGTTTTCCTTGTTTGGAAGAATTGGAGGGGGAGTTTGAGCTGCTCGGTGGGAATGGGTTCCGTTACTTGCAGACGAGGAACTTTGTGCGGAGGCAGGTTTCAATCTTTCCACACCTGCTGCTACAGGGGATACCGGACAAGGTAGTGTCGAAAACGGGAGTGGGGGAGGGGAAGGTCCTGGAAATTTACAAAGAACTCATAGAATGGGAGGTAGCCCCGATAAGGGAGGTGAAACGAAAGTGAAAGGAAGAATTGGGCATGGAATTAGAGGTGGGGTGCCCTGAGTAGAGTCAACTCGTCCTCGTCGTGTGCCAGGCTTAGCCTGATACAATTCAAGGTGGTCCACAGGGCTCATATGACTGTGGCCCAAATGAGCAGGTTCTTTGAAAGGGTGGAGGACAAATGTGGGCGCTGTGCGGGTGGGCCTGCAAACCATGTCTATATGTTCTGGGCATGTCCAAGGCTTAAGGGGTTTTGGCAGGGGTTTGCCGGTCATGTCAAAGGTACTGAAGATACAGGTGGTTTCGAGTCCAGAGGTGACGATTTCTGGTGTGTCGGTCGACCCGGGAATCCAGGGGGCAAGAGAGGCTAATATTTTGTTCTTTGCCTCCCTTGTAGCCCGCAGATGGATCTCATTGGTGTGGAGGGACTCGGAACCCCCAAAATCGGGGGTATGGGTCAGTGACATGGCCGGGTTTCTCAGGCTTGAGAAGATTAAGTTCGCCCAAGGGGATCGATACTAGGGTTTGCCAGGTGGCAACCGTTTATCGACTTCTTTGCGGAAAATTAAGCTGTCAGCAGACGGGGGTGGGGTGGGGGGGGGGGGGGCAGGAGGGGGGCTGTAAAAGGAAAAAGGGAGGCATGGGGGGGGTTGGTTGATGTGGGAAATAGTTAGTAGGAAAAGGGAATGGGAAATTATGTTTGTAAGCCATGTTGGCTGGGTTTGATTGTTGGGTGGTGGGTGTTATTTGCTTTGTTGTTTTTCCTCTTGAAAATTATTAAAATTATATATGCCTTAATAAAATATTTTTTAAAAACATATCCAACATGTACTGTATTTCAGTCTCTAACTGGGCCAGCCGCTGTGATTTTATTTGAGGCGGATGTGACCTTGTTGGTTCAGAGTTTCTTATGGCTACACCATGATTAGTGAATGGAGTGCACGTGCTGAATCCCTACAAATCTGTCTATATTCTTTCAATATCTTTATTAGATCTTCTCTCTGTTTTTCTTCTGTTGTCTCTCGGGTAATGCATCCAAGCTTCGAGGTTCTTCTGCAGTCAAACTACAAGCAGTGTTGTCAACGCTGAGGGAAATATTTGGTTCATTTTTAATCAATAAACACTCTTCAACCCCTCCAGCTTTACATTCTCTCTTTTCCTTCACATGGTTTCTTTCAGCGACAAGTAAAAGCAGAAGGGTCAATCTTCGCAGAGTTGGTTGGCTTTATACCCAACATTCTTTGTTTTATAGCTCTTCATCAAAGTCTTCGTAATCACAGTTCTTATCTCCTTTTTGTAATACAGACTTATACTTTCGGAATCAGAGGATAACACTTTCTTGGTCCCATGAACTTTCTGTTTTTTGTTAACAGATGTGGTTGCAGAATCATTGCATGGTTCTTCATCCACCTTTCTTGTCATTTTCAAAAGGAATTGATCACTGATTATTTAATCTCCTTTGCTATTTGCTTCCTTTACCTTGAAGAGGCATTGTGGGCCCTTAAAAGGAGGTGGGTTACTCAACCGTTTGCTTGGTATCATTTCACTTTCTTTGCTGTCTTCCTCCTTCCTGAATAGCTGATGCCATGCTACTATGTATTTTTCCTTCACAACAGGCACGCTCGGGGAAACATTTGCACCTGAAGTGAATGGCAACAAGTTTACTGCAAGAGACAGTCACAACACTTTTTAGAAAAGTCCAATTCACTTTCTTCTTCCAAATTGTTGGCATTTTCCCTATCTTTGGAAGAATTACTTGCCATTTGTTCAAGATCAGCTAGTGACAGGTCTATTCAGTAGCAATTGTTTATCATTTCTTCATAATCAGAACCCAAATCAGAATCAGAACTTTCGTCTGAATCTTCCTCACGGTTATTACTATTCGATTTGGACTCCTCTTTCTTAGGATCACCTTCAGTCTGAGAGTTCTCAGAATCTGGTTCTCTCCTAGATTTTATCTTTGACAAATCTCTGTGAGGAGTCATTCTTGTAGAGATAACCTCATCAGCAATCAGATTCACTAACATTGTCATTTGATGTGTGATTAATGTCTTTAAACATGTCTTTCTTTGAGTCATTAAATGCCCAATGAGTTTTCCTAATTCCCACATGTCCTGCCATTGGCATCTCATGTGCTATCCGCAGTACTTCGTTCAGACTCTCTGTAATCATGAGTGAGCCTTCACTCCTGCCAAATCGCTACACAAAAGTAAGTCTACTCCATCCACTGGGAATTTCTTAACCACTCCGACAACTACTGGATCTGACTCTAAATCACGCTCAAATTATACTTTCTACAATGGAACTGGGTTATAATCCCCACCTATCCCATTCACTAATACCTTAGCCTTCATTGAGCTCTCTTGAGGGAAACCCAAATCCTTCTCCAGTAAGAGAGTTTGAGTAGCAACTGTGTCCCTTAAAATAGTTATACGTTTGGCTACCTCAATTGAGGAAAATGGGGTGATCTTCCCCGGAGACCAAAATCTGCATCCCTCTCCTCTATCTCATTCATCACACCTGCTCCCACAGCAGTGTTTACCTAAGGTCTCCCAAGTACAGTTAAAGCTACAGTCTATCCAGTATTCTCCATTTTTGTGCCCTTTTCAGAGTCCTCCTTATAAACTTCAACAGGTCCCATGGGCTTTCCTTGCAACTTCCAACATGCTGAGTGAACGTGTCCCATCGTGTTATGATGGTAACACCTAGACTTTTGATTCTCACCTTCACCATCAGTACCTTCCTTCCTTGTCTGAGGAGGAGATCTTGGAGCATTCGCAGCTATCCATTTCTTACCTTGGCTACCTGCGTTCCTTTCACTCTCCCACTTCTTATCCTTTTAAAAATTATGGGGGTGATGGAACAAAGGTTTCAATTTATGGATCAACTCATAATTGTCAGCCATGATTGCTGCCTAGATTAGATTTAGAATTATTGTCACGTGTACCGAGGTACAGTGAATAGTGTTCTGTGTACAGTCCAGACAGACTGCTCCATACAGGGAAAAACATAGGACATATGATAGATACACAATGTAAATACATAGGCAAAGACATTGGGTGAATCATACGGAGTATAGTGCTAGCAACAGTAGAGAAGATGCATAGAGAGGTCAGTTCAGTCCATAAGAGGGTCATTCAGGAGTCTGGTAACAGCAGGGAAGAAGCTGTTTTTGAATCTGTTAGTGCGTGTTCTCAGATTTTTGTATATTCTGCCCGATAGAAGAAGTTGGAAGAGAGAATAATCTGGGTGGGAGGGACCCTAGATTTTGCTGCCCGCTTTCCCAAGGCAGCAAGAGGTGTAGATAGAGTCAATGGATGGGAGGCGGGTTTGTGTGATACACTGGGCTGTGTTCACAACTCTCTGTAATTTCTTACAGTTTTACGTTGATCAGTTGCCATATCAGGCTGTGATGCAGCCAGATAGGATGCTTTTCATGGCGCATCTCTAAGAATTGGTAAGATTCAATGTGGACATGCCAAATTCCCTTAATTTCCTGAGGAAGTGTAGGCGCTGTTGTGATTTCTTGCTTGTAGCGTCAACATGGGTGGACCAGCACAGATTGTTGGTGATGTGCACACCTAGGAATTTGAAGTTGTCAGTTACCTCCACCTCAGCCCCGTTGGTGCAGAGAGGGGTGGGTACAACACGGCAGCAGAGGGCAGCACAGAAGCATAGTGGTTAGCACTATGGCTTCACAGCACCAGGGTCCCAGGTTCGATTCTCGGCTTGGGTCACTGTCTGTGTGGTGTCTGCACGTTCTCCCGTGTCTGCGTGGGTTTCCTCCGGGTGCTCCGGTTTCCTCCCACAAGTCTGGAAATAAATGCTGTTAGGTAATTTGGACATTCTGAATTCTCCCTCTGTGTACCTGAACAAGTGCCGGAATGTGGCGACTAGGGGCTTTTCACAGTAACTTCATTGCAGAGTTAATGTAAGCCTACTTGTGACAACAAAGATTATTAAATTAAATTAAAATTAAATTAAACACTTTGCTTCCTGAAGTCAATGACCAGCTCCTTAGTTTTGCTGTCATTGAGGGAGAGATTGTTGTCGTTGCACCGCTTCACTAGGTTCTCTATCTCCCTCCTGTACTCTGACTCATCGTTGTTTGAGATCCGACCCACTACGGTTGGGGTCCATGGGTTAGAAAGTTGAGGATCCAGTTGCAGCGGGAGGAGCCAAGTCCTAGGTTTTGGAGTTTGGATATGAGCTTGGCTGGGATTATGGTGTTGAAGGCGGAGCTGTAGTCATTGAATAGGAGTCTGATGTAGAAGTCCGAGTTGTTGAGATGCTCCAGGGATGAGTGTTGGGCCAGGGAAATAGCATCTTTTGTGAACCGGTTGTGGTGGTATGCAAATTACTATGGATCAAGACATTCTGGGAGTAGGGAGTTGATATGTCTCATAACCAACCTCTCAAAACACTTCACAATGATAGTTGTCAGGGCTACCGGATGGTAATCGTTGAGGCACGTTGCCTGGTTCTTCTTTGGCACCGGTATGATGGTAGTCTTCTTGAAGCAGGTGGGAACCTTGGAATGGAGTAGGGAATGGTTGAAGATGTCCGCGAACACATCAGTCCATTGGTCCGTGCAAGATCTGAGTATACGACCAGGGACTCGTCAGGGCCCATTGCTTTCTGTGGGTTCACATTCAAGAAGGCCGATCTGACTTCTGAGGCTGTCACGGTAGATATGGGTGTGTCTGAGGCTGTTGGGACAGTTGACAACGGTTTGTTGGCTTCCTGTTCGAAATGGGCATAGAATGCATTGAGTTCATTGGGGAGGGGACCTCTGTTGCCAGAGATTCTATTGGCTTTGCTTTGTAGGCTGTATATTGTTTAAGCCTTGTCAAACCGATGAGAGTCAGTGTCATTAGTCTGTGACTCTAGCTTTGTCTGGTATTGTCTCTTGGCATCCCTAATAAATTTGCGGAGGTTGTACTTAGATTTATTGTATAGGTCAGGGTCGCCTGTCTTGAATGCCTCAGACCTGGACATCTGTGGGGAGTGGATCTCTCAGTTTAACCAAGGTTTCTGGTTGGGGAAAGCACATATTACGTTCTTTGGCATGCTATCTTCGACACACTTACTGATGAAGTCTGTGACGGTGATGGCATACTCGTCAAGATTGGCCACTGAGTTTTTGAATGTGGACCAGTCCACTGACTCCAAGCAGTCAACTCTTCTGTTGCCTCGGGCCAGCATTGCACGACCTTATTAACCGGATTCTGCCACTTAGGTTTTGGCTTATATGCTGGGTAAAGGAGCACCATTTGTGGTTCAATAGGTGCCCTTGATGTTTCTGTAGCAGTGGTCAAGGATATTGATGCCCTGGTGGGACAGGAGTTGTGTTGGTAGAATTTTGGCAGTACACCCGTGAGGTTGGTCTGGTTGAAGTCCCCGACCGCAATGAAGCATGCCTCTGGGTGTTCTGTTTCACTGTTATTTATAGCGGTGTACAATCCATCAAGCGCCTTCTTCACTTCCACCTGGGTGGGATGTAGACCACTGTAATGATGGCGGAAGTGAACTCCAATGGAAGGTAGTATTGGCGGCACTTCACAGTCAGGTATTCCAGGTCTGGGGGTAGTAGTTGAGCGGGCCTCTCCAGGTCGGGTCGGGCCAGACCAGGGGCCGGGTCGGATGTTCTGGGAGCCGGGTCGGGTGCTTCGAGAACCGGGGGGTGCTTCGTACGCCGGGTTAGGCACTCTGGGAGCAGGGTCGATTTCTACATGAGGTCGGATTTGGGCCTCTGTGTCGGGCCTCTTCCAGGTCGAGGTCAGGGTCGGGTCGTTGGACGAGTCCTGCCGGGTTGGGTCGGGTCATGTGGGTCGGTCCATGGACATCGGAGGAACTCCAGACCTGTAAATAAGCATAAAAGAGCATGATTGGAGATAGTATTAGTTTTAGAATTAAGTTTTAAAAGGTTAGTTCGGTTATAAGAGATGCAGGAAATGGATCTGTGGGGGAGCTCGCAGAGAGTTGCCACGCTCTGGCACCATCGAACAGTCGTCACCCTTTGGTCTTCAACATAGGTTCTTATCATAGAAGATAGGGAATTCTTAAATTCTTTTAAGAGAATGACCTCTCTCAGAGCCTCATAGGTAGTTCCCAATGCTCGTACCCATCTATGAAAATTGTTCTGCTTAACCTGTTACAATCTGTCCCTGCTGTCTCCTTAAACAACCTCCGCAAAACGTCTACCTCCATGCTCCGGAGACCAATTCATATGCGCCCAGAATCCATTGGCCACCAGCCAATCAATTGAACTGAGTGCCACCCTATATGCCGCGTGCCGAAAGTCTGGGTCTTGCTGTCCAAAGCTAGCAGCACCAAATACTAATTTGCAACTTCTTGAACTTCTCATTCTCTCTGCTGCTTGACTTAAAGATACATGTTCATTAAGCATTCATGGATCAAAATGATAATGGAAAAAATAAAGAAAGGGGAAATAACGGAATCAATAGGAAGGACCTTATACATCACACTGAGAGCCACAGTAGTGGTGTCAGGGATGACCCAGGGTTCCAGCATTTGGAGATTGTTGGAGACCAGGAGTCCGCTGAGTCCCAATTGGATGACCTGGCTCTGAAATCTGTTATACCTCAGTTTCTAGAACTCCAAAGGCAAATTCGGGAAAATCAGGAATGTTTGTCTGGTGCACTATATGGATTGAAAGGCTGTATGGAGGGGTCCGTCCACCTTCAGTCTTAGGTGATTGTGTCGCCACTACAATGCAACAAGATCAACACGGCTACTGTGGCAGCCACCATGGAGACCTTGGTGCAAGACCTTTGTCCTGCACTGCTGCAGGACATGCATTCCACGGTGTAGGCATTTGCTGGAATCCATCAGCGCCAATGCCAGAGGATGGTGGAGCTTCTCAAGCTCACTCCAGCTGCCCCTACAACCTGAGGAGAAAGCAACGGACCCTCGGGCACCCATGGTGAGGCTGGTACACATCCCAGGGCCATCCACCCATGTGATTCTAAGAGTGCCCGCCCATCTGAATTCCCCGTTCCTGTGACTACTCCAACTCCAACTCCACAGGCCAAGGAGGGTAGCACTGCTAAACAGCAGCGCCCCAAAATCAGGCCAGGGCCTGTTAGTTTCTGGCCCTCCAGAGGATACCTGTCAAGGTCATCACAGACAACAGGCTGTGGCAGACAGCAGGCTGGCTCCACCTCTGCTGTGAATGTTGGGATGCACCAAGGCATAGTGGCAGGATTAGAAACGTTAATAAGCTCTAGTTGCACAGCATGGGCATGAGTGTTAAGCACAATGTAAGCTGCCCCCTGGGTATTGTCTGTCAGGGCTCTATGAGACCAGTCCAGGCACTAGAACTTCATCTTCAGCATCCCTTTGGTTTGCCCCACCAACGTGCAAGTTGCAGCATGAACCTCATTGTACTGTGTCTCAGCTGCACTTTGTGGCCTCCACACAGGCATCATCAGCCACCTCCTCAGTCAGTAGCCCTTATCCCCAAAGAGCCAGGCTTGCAGCCTCTGTGGACCCTGAAACATGTCAGGAATCTGAAGACAGGAATCATGCGCACTCCCTGGGAATCAAGCATACACCTGCAGGAGATGGGCTTGGTGTGGTCGCAGACCAGCTGAACCTTCAGTGAGTAGAAGCCCTTGTGATTCACAAAGTTGACAGCTTGACTCCTCATAGGTCTGAGTGCCTCGTGAGTGCAGGCGATGGCACCCTGTACCTGTGGAAATCCAGAGATTTGTGCAAAGCCCTTTACTCTTGCAACTGGGCTTTCTAAATCCCTGTCAGAATGGATAGGGTTGTGTGCCTTTGCAAGATTGTGTCCATCACTCCCCTGGATGCACTTGTGTGTGGAAGCTTGTGAAATCCCACAGAGATCACCTGTGGAAACCTGGAAGGAGCTATTGGCATAAACATTGAGCGACGGTGGCAGTAAATACCCTCCAAGTTCCCATCACTCCAAATCCTGCAGATGGAAACAGACATGAGCAACAAGTTCCCTGGACATGCGTGGTCTTCAGTGACACTGGTTCTTAGACATCTGCAGGTATGTTAGGTGCCGTCTATGGCCCTGGGTCCAGCAAGATTCCTCCAAGTGATGGCTCTCTGGAGTCTATCCATGGAGCATGCTCTACCAGCCCCTCCTCTTCACAGTTAAGCTCCTGTCTTTGGTGAGCCAGGCACCTCTGTTGACGCCTTCTTCTTCTCTCCTGCCTATGAAGAATGACAGCGCATTCACCAGGCTCCATATTTTGTACAATTCTCCTCACTGTCCAAAGCTTCACTCCAAGGCTTTGCGCTCAGCTTGCTCTATTGGGGGGAGGGCACTTGTCAAGACACAGACACAGCAAAGCGTTAGGAGTGTCCTCCTCTGGCAGTGTGCCTTTGCAAACTCTCTAAGGGAATGTTGTTGGTTGCCAAGTCGACCAATTGATTTGCAATTCAGAGCACCAAGGGTTAACTGCTGAGCAGCAATCAGTGGCTCTCACACAAATAAATGGTGCTTGAGTGGACATAATTGCGTGACTAGTTTGATTCCAGGCAAGTCAATTCAGTTACAGAACAGTCTCAGCTGCAATGGGGTGATGATCACTGATTTGTTTTTGGTCAGCCCCGAGACACGGTCTGGCCACCCAGAGTCACAGACTGGACACCCAGACTCACAGTCTGGTCACCCAGAGTCAGTGTCTGGTCACCCCTGAGACAGAGTCTGGTCACCCAGTCACAGTCTGGTCACCCCCCCGAGTAACAGTCTGGTCCCCCCGAGACACTGTCTGATCACCCCCTCCCCCCGACACACATTCTGGTCACCCAGAGTCACAGTTTGGTCCCCCCCCCCCGAGACACAGTCTGGTCACCCCCGAGTTACAGTCTGGTCCCCCCCCCCCTCCTGAGACACAGACTGGTCACTCCCGAGTCACAGTCTGGTCACCCAGAGTTGCAGTCTAGTCACCCAGACTCACAGTCTGGTCACACAGAGTCGCAGTCTAGTCACCCAGACTCACAGTCTGGTCACCTCCGAGTCACAGTCTGGTCTCCCCCGAGTCACAGTCTGGTCACTCCCAAGTCACAGCCTGGTCACCCAGATTCACAGTCTGGTCACCCTCCCCCCCCCGAGTCATAGTCTGGTCACCCCCGAGTCACAGTCTGGTCACCCCCCATGAGTCACAGCCTGTCGCCCCCGAGTCACAGTCTGGTCATATAAGAACATAAGAACATAAGAACTAGGAACAGGAGTAGGCCATCTGGCCCCTCGAGCCTGCTCCACCATTCAATGAGATCATGGCTGATCTTTTGTGGACTCAGCTCCACTTTCTGGCCCGAACACCATAACCCTTAATCCCTTTATTCTTCAAAAAACTATCTATCTTTATCTTAAAAGCATTTATTGAAGGAGCCTCTACTGCTTCACTGGGCAAGGAATTCCAGAGATTCACAACCCTTTGGGTGAAGAAGTTCCTCCTACACTCCGTCCTAAATCTACTTCCCCTTATTTTGAGGCTATCACCCTAGTTCTGCTTTCACTCGCCAGTGGAAACAACCTGCCCGCATCTATCCTATCTATTCCCTTCATAATCTTATGTTTCTATAAAATCCCCGCTCATACTTCTAAATTCCATCGAGTACAGTCCCAGTCTACTCAACCTCTCTTCGTAATCCAACCCCTTCAGCTCTGGGATTAACCTAGTGAATCTCCTCTGCACACCATCCAGTGCCAGTACGTCCTTTCTCAAGTAAGGAGACCAAAACGGAACACAATACTCCAGGTCACCCCCGAGTCACAGTCTGGTCACCCCCGAGTCACAGTCTGGTCACCCCCGAGTCACAGTCTGGTCACCCAGAGTCACAGTCTGGTCACCCCCGAGTCACAGTCTGGTCACCCCCGAGTCACAGTCTGGTCACCCAGACTCACAGTCTGGTCACTTCCGAGTCACAGTCTGGTCACTCCCGAATCACAGTCTGGTCACTCCCGAGTCACAGTCAATTCACCCAGAGTCACAGTCTGGTCACTTCCGAGTCACAGTCTGGTCACCCAGAGTCACAGTCTGGTCACTCCCGAGTCACAGTCTGGTAACTCCCGAGTCACAGTCTGGTCACTCCCGAGTCACAGTCAATTCACCCAGAGTCACAGTCTGGTCACTCCCGAGTCACAGTCTGGTCACTTCTGAGTCACAGTCTGGTCACTTCCGAGTCACAGTGTGGTCACCCAGACTCACAGTCTGGTCACCCCCGAGTCACAGTCTGGTCACTCCCGAGTCACAGTCTGGTCACCCCCGAGTCACAGCCTGGTCACCCCCGAGTCACAGTCTGGTCACCCAGAGTCACAGTCTGGTCACTCCCGAGTCACAGTCTGGTCACCCAGAGTCACAGTCTGGTCACCCAGAGTCACAGTCTGGTCACTCCTGAGTCACAGTCTGGTCACCCCGAGTCACAGTCTGGTCACCCAGAGTCACAGTCTGGTCACTCCCGAGTCACAGTCTGGTCACTCCCGAGTCAAAGTCTGGTCACCCAGAGTCACAGCCTGGTCACCCAGAGTCACAGTCTGGTCGCCCCCGAGTCACAGTCTGGTCACTCCCGAGTCACAGTCTGGTCACTTCCGAGTCACAGTCTGGTCGCCCCCGAGTCACAGTCTGGTCACTTCCGAGTCACAGCCTGGTCACTCCCGAGTCACAGTCTGGTCACCCCCGAGTCACAGTCTGGTCACCCAGAGTCACAGTCTGGTCACTTCCGAGTCACAGTCTGGTCACCCAGAGTAACAGTCTGGTCACTCCCGAGTCACAGTGTGGTCACTCCCGAGTCACAGTCTGGTCACCCCCGAGTCACAGTCTGGTCACCCCCGAGTCAGTCTGGTCACCCAGAGTCACAGTCTGGTCACTCCCGAGTCACAGTCTGGTCACCCAGAGTCACAGTCTGGTCACCCAGAGTCACAGTCTGGTCACTCCCGAGTCACAGTCTGGTCACTCCCGAGTCACAGTCTGGTCACCCAGAGTCACAGCCTGGTCACTCAGAGTCACAGTCTGGTCGCCCCCGAGTCACAGTCTGGTCACTCCCGAGTCACAGTCTGGTCACTTCCGAGTCACAGTCTGGTCGCCCCCGAGTCACAGTCTGGTCACTTCCGAGTCACAGTCTGGTCACTCCCGAGTCACAGTCTGGTCACCCCCGAGTCACAGTCTGGTCACCGAGAGTCACAGTCTGGTCACTCCCGAGTCACAGTCTGGTCACCCCCGAGTCACAGTCTGGTCACCGCCGAGTCACAGTCTGGTCACCCAGAGTCACAGTCTGGTCACTTCCGAGTCACAGTCTGGTCACTCCCGAGTCACAGTCTGGTCACCCAGAGTCACAGTCTGGTCACCCAGAGTCACAGTCTGGTCACTCCCGAGTCACAGTCTGGTCACCCAGAGTCACAGTCTGGTCACCCCCGAGTCACAGTCTGGTCACCCAGAGTCACAGTCTGGTCACTTCCGAGTCACAGTCTGGTCACCGCTCCCCCCGAGTCACAGTCTGGTCACCCCCGGTTCACAGTCTGGTCACCCAGAGTCACAGTCTGGTCACCCAGAGTCACAGTCTGGTCGCCCCCGAGTCACAGTCTGGTCACCGCCGAGTCACAGTCTGGTCACCCAGAGTCACAGTCTGGTCACCCAGAGTCGCAGTCTTGTCACTCCCGAGTCACAGTCTGGTCACCCCCGAGTCACAGTCTGGTCACCCAGAGTCACAGTCTGGTCACTTCCGAGTCACAGTCTGGTCACCGCTCCCCCCGAGTCACAGTCTGGTCACCCCAGGTTCACAGTCTGGTCACCCAGAGTCACAGTCTGGTCACCCAGAGTCACAGTCTGGTCGCCCCCGAGTCACAGTCTGGTCACCGCCGAGTCACAGTCTGGTCTCCCAGAGGCACAGCCTGGTCACCCCTCCCCCCCGAGTCACAGTCTGGTCACTCCCGAGTCACAGTCTGGTCACTCCCGAGTCACAGTCTGGTCACTCCCGAGTCACAGTCTGGTCACCCAGAGTCACAGTCTGGTCACCCAGAGTCAGAGTCTGGTCACTCCCGAGTCACAGTCTGGTCACCCAGACTCACTGTCTGGTCACCCAGAGTCACAGTCTGGTCATTCCCGAGTCACAGTCTGGGCACCCCCGAGTCACAGTCTGGTCTCCCAGAGGCACAGCCTGGTCACCCCTCCCCCCCGAGTCACAGTCTGGTCACCCCCGGTTCACAGCCTGGTCACTCCCGAGTCACAGTCTGGTCACTCCCGAGTCACAGTCTGGTCACCCAGAGTCACAGTATGGTCACTCCCGAGTCACAGTCTGGTCACCCAGAGTCACAGTCTGGTCACTTCCGAGTCACAGTCTGGTCACTCCCGAGTCACAGTCTGGTCACCCAGAGTCACAGTCTGGTCACCCAGAGTCACAGTCTGGTCACTCCCGAGTCACAGTCTGGTCACCCAGAGTCACAGTCTGGTCACCCCCGAGTCACAGTCTGGTCACCCAGAGTCACAGTCTGGTCACTTCCGAGTCACAGTCTGGTCACCGCTCCCCCCGAGTCACAGTCTGGTCACCCCCGGTTCACAGTCTGGTCACCCAGAGGCACAGTCTGGTCACCCCCGAGTCACAGTCTGGTCCCCCAGAGTCACAGTCTGGTCACCCCCGAGTCACAGTCTGGTCCCCCAGAGTCACAGTCTGGTCAGCCCCGAGTCACAGTCTGGTCACCCCCGAGTCACAGTCTGGTCACCCCCGAGTCACAGTCTGGTCACCCCCGAGTCACAGTCTGGTCACCCAGACTCACAGTCTGGTCACTCCCGAGTCACAGTCTGGTCACTCCCGAGTCACAGTCTGGTCACCCAGAGTCACAGCCTGGTCACCCAGACTCACAGTCTGGTCAGCCCCGAGTCACAGTCTGGTCACCCCCGCGTCACAGTCTGGTCACCCAGAGTCACAGTCTGGTCACCCCCGAGTCACAGTCTGGTCACCCCCGAGTCACAGTTTGGTCACCCAGACTCACAGTCTGGTCAGCCCCGAGTCACAGTCTGGTCAGCCCCGAGTCACAGTCTGGTCATCCCCCGAGTCACAGTCTGGTAACCCCCGAGTCACAGTCTGGTCACCCAGACTCACAGTCTGGTCACCCAGAGTCACAGTCTGGTCACTCCCGAGTCACAGTCTGGTCACTCCCGAGTCACAGTCTGGTCACTCCCGAGTCACAGTCTGGTCACTCCCGAGTCACAGTCTGGTCACCCAGACTCACAGTCTGGTCACCCAGACTCACAGTCTGGTCACCCCCGAGTCACAGTCTGGTCACCCCCGAGTCACAGTCTGGTTACCCCCGAGTCACAGTCTGATCATCCCCCGAGTCACAGTCTGGTCACCCAGAGTCACAGTCTGGTCACCCCCGAGTCACAGTCTGGTCACCCCGAGTCACAGTCTGGTCATCCCCCGAGTCACAGTCTGGTCACCCAGACTCACAGTCTGGTCATCCCCCGAGTCACAGTCTGGTCATCCCCCGAGTCACAGTCTGGTCAGCCCCGAGTCACAGTCAATTCACCCAGAGTCACAGTCTGGTCACTTCCGAGTCACAGTCTGGTCACCCAGAGTCACAGTCTGGTCACTCCCGAGTCACAGTCTGGTCACTCCCGAGTCACAGTCTGGTCACTCCCGAGTCACAGTCAATTCACCCAGAGTCACAGTCTGGTCACTCCCGAGTCACAGTCTGGTCACTTCTGAGTCACAGTCTGGTCACTTCCGAGTCACAGTCTGGTCACCCAGACTCACAGTCTGGTCACCCCCGAGTCACAGTCTGGTCACTCCCGAGTCACAGTCTGGTCACCCCCGAGTCACAGCCTGGTCACCCCCGTGTCACAGTCTGGTCACCCAGAGTCACAGTCTGGTCACTCCCGAGTCACAGTCTGGTCACCCAGAGTCACAGTCTGGTCACCCAGAGTCACAGTCTGGTCACTCCTGAGTCACAGTCTGGTCACCCCGAGTCACAGTCTGGTCACCCAGAGTCACAGTCTGGTCACTCCCGAGTCACAGTCTGGTCACTCCCGAGTCAAAGTCTGGTCGCCCCCGAGTCACAGTCTGGTCACTCCCGAGTCACAGTCTGGTCACTTCCGAGTCACAGTCTGGTCGCCCCCGAGTCACAGTCTGGTCACTTCCGAGTCACAGCCTGGTCACTCCCGAGTCACAGTCTGGTCACCCCCGAGTCACAGTCTGGTCACCCAGAGTCACAGTCTGGTCACTTCCGAGTCACAGTCTGGTCACCCAGAGTAACAGTCTGGTCAATCCCGAGTCACAGTCTGGTCACTCCCGAGTCACAGTCTGGTCACCCCCGAGTCACAGTCTGGTCACCCCCGAGTCACAGTCTGGTCACCCAGAGTCACAGTCTGGTCACTCCCGAGTCACAGTCTGGTCACCCAGAGTCACAGTCTGGTCACCCAGAGTCACAGTCTGGTCACTCCCGAGTCACAGTCTGGTCACTCCCGAGTCACAGTCTGGTCACCCAGAGTCACAGCCTGGTCACTCAGAGTCACAGTCTGGTCGCCCCCGAGTCACAGTCTGGTCACTCCCGAGTCACAGTCTGGTCACTTCCGAGTCACAGTCTGGTCGCCCCCGAGTCACAGTCTGGTCACTTCCGAGTCACAGTCTGGTCACTCCCGAGTCACAGTCTGGTCACCCCCGAGTCACAGTCTGGTCACCGAGAGTCACAGTCTGGTCACTCCCGAGTCACAGTCTGGTCACCCCCGAGTCACAGTCTGGTCACCGCCGAGTCACAGTCTGGTCACCCAGAGTCACAGTCTGGTCACTTCCGAGTCACAGTCTGGTCACTCCCGAGTCACAGTCTGGTCACCCAGAGTCACAGTCTGGTCACCCAGAGTCACAGTCTGGTCACTCCCGAGTCACAGTCTGGTCACCCAGAGTCACAGTCTGGTCACCCCCGAGTCACAGTCTGGTCACCCAGAGTCACAGTCTGGTCACTTCCGAGTCACAGTCTGGTCACCGCTCCCCCCGAGTCACAGTCTGGTCACCCCCGGTTCACAGTCTGGTCACCCAGAGTCACAGTCTGGTCACCCAGAGTCACAGTCTGGTCGCCCCCGAGTCACAGTCTGGTCACCGCCGAGTCACAGTCTGGTCACCCAGAGTCACAGTCTGGTCATGCAGAGTCGCAGTCTTGTCACTCCCGAGTCACAGTCTGGTCACCCCCGAGTCACAGTCTGGTCACCCAGAGTCACAGTCTGGTCACTTCCGAGTCACAGTCTGGTCACCGCTCCCCCCGAGTCACAGTCTGGTCACCCCCGGTTCACAGTCTGGTCACCCAGAGTCACAGTCTGGTCACCCAGAGTCACAGTCTGGTCGCCCCCGAGTCACAGTCTGGTCACCGCCGAGTCACAGTCTGGTCTCCCAGAGGCACAGCCTGGTCACCCCTCCCCCCCGAGTCACAGTCTGGTCACTCCCGAGTCACAGTCTGGTCACTCCCGAGTCACAGTCTGGTCACTCCCGAGTCACAGTCTGGTCACCCAGAGTCACAGTCTGGTCACCCAGAGTCAGAGTCTGGTCACTCCCGAGTCACAGTCTGGTCACCCAGACTCACTGTCTGGTCACCCAGAGTCACAGTCTGGTCACTCCCGAGTCACAGTCTGGGCACCCCCGAGTCACAGTCTGGTCTCCCAGAGGCACAGCCTGGTCACCCCTCCCCCCCGAGTCACAGTCTGGTCACCCCCGGTTCACAGCCTGGTCACTCCCGAGTCACAGTCTGGTCACTCCCGAGTCACAGTCTGGTCACCCAGAGTCACAGTCTGGTCACTCCCGAGTCACAGTCTGGTCACCCAGAGTCACAGTCTGGTCACTTCCGAGTCACAGTCTGGTCACTCCCGAGTCACAGTCTGGTCACCCAGAGTCACAGTCTGGTCACCCAGAGTCACAGTCTGGTCACTCCCGAGTCACAGTCTGGTCACCCAGAGTCACAGTCTGGTCACCCAGAGTCACAGTCTGGTCACTTCCGAGTCACAGTCTGGTCACCGCTCCCCCCGAGTCACAGTCTGGTCACCCCCGGTTCACAGTCTGGTCACCCAGAGGCACAGTCTGGTCACCCCCGAGTCACAGTCTGGTCCCCCAGAGTCACAGTCTGGTCACCCCCGAGTCACAGTCTGGTCCCCCAGAGTCACAGTCTGGTCAGCCCCGAGTCACAGTCTGGTCACCCCCGAGTCACAGTCTGGTCACCCCCGAGTCACAGTCTGGTCACCCCCGAGTCACAGTCTGGTCACCCCCGAGTCACAGCCTGGTCACCCCCGAGTCACAGTCTGGTTACCCCCGAGTCACAGTCTGATCATCCCCCGAGTCACAGTCTGGTCACCCAGAGTCACAGTCTGGTCACCCCGAGTCACAGTCTGGTCATCCCCCGAGTCACAGTCTGGTCACCCAGACTCACAGTCTGGTCATCCCCCGAGTCACAGTCTGGTCATCCCCCGAGTCACAGTCTGGTCAGCCCCGAGTCACAGTCTAGTCAGCCCCGAGTCACAGTCTGGTCATCCCCCGAGTCACAGTCTGGTCACCCAGACTCACAGTCTGGTCACCCAGACTCACAGTCTGGTCACCCAGAGTCATGGTCTGGTCACCCAGAGTCACAGTCTGGTCACTCCCAAGTCACAGTCTGGTCACCCAGATTCACAGTCTGGTCACCCCCCCTCCCCCCCCCGAGTCATAGTCTGGTCACCCCCGAGTCACAGTCTGGTCACCCCCCATGAGTCACAGCCTGTCGCCCCCGAGTCACAGTCTGGTCATATAAGAACATAAGAACATAAGAACTAGGAACAGGAGTAGGCCATCTGGCCCCTCGAGCCTGCTCCACCATTCAATGAGATCATGGCTGATCTTTTGTGGACTCAGCTCCACTTTCTGGCCCGAACACCATAACCCTTAATCCCTTTATTCTTCAAAAAACTATCTATCTTTATCTTAAAAGCATTTATTGAAGGAGCCTCTACTGCTTCACTGGGCAAGGAATTCCAGAGATTCACAACCCTTTGGGTGAAGAAGTTCCTCCTACACTCCGTCCAAAATCTACTTCCCCTTATTTTGAGGCTATCACCCTAGTTCTGCTTTCACTCGCCAGTGGAAACAACCTGCCCGCATCTATCCTATCTATTCCCTTCATAATCTTATGTTTCTATAAAATCCCCGCTCATACTTCTAAATTCCATCGAGTACAGTCCCAGTCTACTCAACCTCTCTTTGTAATCCAACCCCTTCAGCTCTGGGATTAACCTAGTGAATCTCCTCTGCACACCATCCAGTGCCAGTACGTCCTTTCTCAAGTAAGGAGACCAAAACGGAACACAATACTCCAGGTCACCCCCGAGTCACAGTCTGGTCACCCCCGAGTCACAGTCTGGTCACCCCCGAGTCACAGTCTGGTCACCCAGAGTCACAGTCTGGTCACCCCCGAGTCACAGTCTGGTCACCCCCGAGTCACAGTCTGGTCACCCAGACTCACAGTCTGGTCACTTCCGAGTCACAGTCTGGTCACTCCCGAATCACAGTCTGGTCACTCCCGAGTCACAGTCAATTCACCCAGAGTCACAGTCTGGTCACTTCCGAGTCACAGTCTAGTCACCCAGAGTCACAGTCTGGTCACTCCCGAGTCACAGTCTGGTCACTCCCGAGTCACAGTCTGGTCACTCCCGAGTCACAGTCAATTCACCCAGAGTCACAGTCTGGTCACTCCCGAGTCACAGTCTGGTCACTTCTGAGTCACAGTCTGGTCACTTCCGAGTCACAGTGTGGTCACCCAGACTCACAGTCTGGTCACCCCCGAGTCACAGTCTGGTCACTCCCGAGTCACAGTCTGGTCACCCCCGAGTCACAGCCTGGTCACCCCCGAGTCACAGTCTGGTCACCCAGAGTCACAGTCTGGTCACTCCCGAGTCACAGTCTGGTCACCCAGAGTCACAGTCTGGTCACCCAGAGTCACAGTCTGGTCACTCCTGAGTCACAGTCTGGTCACCCCGAGTCACAGTCTGGTCACCCAGAGTCACAGTCTGGTCACTCCCGAGTCACAGTCTGGTCACTCCCGAGTCAAAGTCTGGTCACCCAGAGTCACAGCCTGGTCACCCAGAGTCACAGTCTGGTCGCCCCCGAGTCACAGTCTGGTCACTCCCGAGTCACAGTCTGGTCACTTCCGAGTCACAGTCTGGTCGCCCCCGAGTCACAGTCTGGTCACTTCCGAGTCACAGCCTGGTCACTCCCGAGTCACAGTCTGGTCACCCCCGAGTCACAGTCTGGTCACCCAGAGTCACAGTCTGGTCACTTCCGAGTCACAGTCTGGTCACCCAGAGTAACAGTCTGGTCACTCCCGAGTCACAGTCTGGTCACTCCCGAGTCACAGTCTGGTCACCCCCGAGTCACAGTCTGGTCACCCCCGAGTCACAGTCTGGTCACCCAGAGTCACAGTCTGGTCACTCCCGAGTCACAGTCTGGTCACCCAGAGTCACAGTCTGGTCACCCAGAGTCACAGTCTGGTCACTCCCGAGTCACAGTCTGGTCACTCCCGAGCCACAGTCTGGTCACCCAGAGTCACAGCCTGGTCACTCAGAGTCACAGTCTGGTCGCCCCCGAGTCACAGTCTGGTCACTCCCGAGTCACAGTCTGGTCACTTCCGAGTCACAGTCTGGTCGCCCCCGAGTCACAGTCTGGTCACTTCCGAGTCACAGTCTGGTCACTCCCGAGTCACAGTCTGGTCACCCCCGAGTCACAGTCTGGTCACCGAGAGTCACAGTCTGGTCACTCCCGAGTCACAGTCTGGTCACCCCCGAGTCACAGTCTGGTCACCGCCGAGTCACAGTCTGGTCACCCAGAGTCACAGTCTGGTCACTTCCGAGTCACAGTCTGGTCACTCCCGAGTCACAGTCTGGTCACCCAGAGTCACAGTCTGGTCACCCAGAGTCACAGTCTGGTCACTCCCGAGTCACAGTCTGGTCACCCAGAGTCACAGTCTGGTCACCCCCGAGTCACAGTCTGGTCACCCAGAGTCACAGTCTGGTCACTTCCGAGTCACAGTCTGGTCACCGCTCCCCCCGAGTCACAGTCTGGTCACCCCCGGTTCACAGTCTGGTCACCCAGAGTCACAGTCTGGTCACCCAGAGTCACAGTCTGGTCGCCCCCGAGTCACAGTCTGGTCACCGCCGAGTCACAGTCTGGTCACCCAGAGTCACAGTCTGGTCACCCAGAGTCGCAGTCTTGTCACTCCCGAGTCACAGTCTGGTCACCCCCGAGTCACAGTCTGGTCACCCAGAGTCACAGTCTGGTCACTTCCGAGTCACAGTCTGGTCACCGCTCCCCCCGAGTCACAGTCTGGTCACCCCCGGTTCACAGTCTGGTCACCCAGAGTCACAGTCTGGTCACCCAGAGTCACAGTCTGGTCGCCCCCGAGTCACAGTCTGGTCACCGCCGAGTCACAGTCTGGTCTCCCAGAGGCACAGCCTGGTCACCCCTCCCCCCCGAGTCACAGTCTGGTCACTCCCGAGTCACAGTCTGGTCACTCCCGAGTCACAGTCTGGTCACTCCCGAGTCACAGTCTGGTCACCCAGAGTCACAGTCTGGTCACCCAGAGTCACAGTCTGGTCACTCCCGAGTCACAGTCTGGTCACCCAGACTCACTGTCTGGTCACCCAGAGTCACAGTCTGGTCACTCCCGAGTCACAGTCTGGGCACCCCCGAGTCACAGTCTGGTCTCCCAGAGGCACAGCCTGGTCACCCCTCCCCCCCGAGTCACAGTCTGGTCACCCCCGGTTCACAGCCTGGTCACTCCCGAGTCACAGTCTGGTCACTCCCGAGTCACAGTCTGGTCACCCAGAGTCACAGTCTGGTCACTCCCGAGTCACAGTCTGGTCACCCAGAGTCACAGTCTGGTCAATTCCGAGTCACAGTCTGGTCACTCCCGAGTCACAGTCTGGTCACCCAGAGTCACAGTCTGGTCACTTCCGAGTCACAGTCTGGTCACTCCCGAGTCACAGTCTGGTCACCCAGAGTCACAGTCTGGTCACCCAGAGTCACAGTCTGGTCACTCCCGAGTCACAGTCTGGTCACCCAGAGTCACAGTCTGGTCACCCCCGAGTCACAGTCTGGTCACCCAGAGTCACAGTCTGGTCACTTCCGAGTCACAGTCTGGTCACCGCTCCCCCCGAGTCACAGTCTGGTCACCCCCGGTTCACAGTCTGGTCACCCAGAGGCACAGTCTGGTCACCCCCGAGTCACAGTCTGGTCCCCCAGAGTCACAGTCTGGTCACCCCCGAGTCACAGTCTGGTCCCCCAGAGTCACAGTCTGGTCAGCCCCGAGTCACAGTCTGGTCACCCCCGAGTCACAGTCTGGTCACCCCCGAGTCACAGTCTGGTCACCCCCGAGTCACAGTCTGGTCACCCAGACTCACAGTCTGGTCACTCCCGAGTCACAGTCTGGTCACTCCCGAGTCACAGTCTGGTCACCCAGAGTCACAGCCTGGTCACCCAGACTCACAGTCTGGTCAGCCCCGAGTCACAGTCTGGTCACCCCCGCGTCACAGTCTGGTCACCCAGAGTCACAGTCTGGTCACCCCCGAGTCACAGTCTGGTCACCCCCGAGTCACAGTTTGGTCACCCAGACTCACAGTCTGGTCAGCCCCGAGTCACAGTCTGGTCAGCCCCGAGTCACAGTCTGGTCATCCCCCGAGTCACAGTCTGGTAACCCCCGAGTCACAGTCTGGTCACCCAGACTCACAGTCTGGTCACCCAGAGTCACAGTCTGGTCACTCCCGAGTCACAGTCTGGTCACTCCCGAGTCACAGTCTGGTCACTCCCGAGTCACAGTCTGGTCACTCCCGAGTCACAGTCTGGTCACCCAGACTCACAGTCTGGTCACCCAGACTCACAGTCTGGTCACCCCCGAGTCACAGTCTGGTCACCCCCGAGTCACAGTCTGGTTACCCCCGAGTCACAGTCTGATCATCCCCCGAGTCACAGTCTGGTCACCCAGAGTCACAGTCTGGTCACCCCCGAGTCACAGTCTGGTCACCCCGAGTCACAGTCTGGTCATCCCCCGAGTCACAGTCTGGTCACCCAGACTCACAGTCTGGTCATCCCCCGAGTCACAGTCTGGTCATCCCCCGAGTCACAGTCTGGTCAGCCCCGAGTCACAGTCTGGTCAGCCCCGAGTCACAGTCTGGTCATCCCCCGAGTCACAGTCTGGTCACCCAGACTCACAGTCTGGTCACCCAGACTCACAGTCTGGTCACCCAGAGTCATGGTCTGGTCACCCAGAGTCACAGTCTGGTCACCCAGAGTCACAGTCTGGTCACTCCCGAGTCACAGTCTGGTCACCCAGAGTCACAGTCTGGTCAGCCCCGAGTCACTGTCTGGTCACCCAGACTCACAGTCTGGTCACCCAGAGTCACGGTCTGGTCAATCCCGAGTCACAGTCTGGTCACTTCCGAGTCACAGTCTGGTCACTCCCGAGTCACAGTCTGGACACCCAGACTCACAGTCTGGTCACCCAGAGTCACGGTCTGGTCACCCAGACTCACAGTCTGGTCACCCAGAGTCACAGTCTGGTCACTCCCGAGTCAAAGTCTGGTCACCCAGAGTCACAGTCTGGTCACCCCCGAGTCACAGTCTGGTCACCCAGACTCACAGTCTGGTCACTCCCGAGTCACAGTCTGGTCACTCCCGAGTCACAGTCTGGTCACCCCCGAGTCACAGTCTGGTCACCCCCGAGTCACAGTCTGGTTACCCCCGAGTCACAGTCTGGTCATCCCCAGAGTCACAGTCTGGTCACCCAGAGTCACAGTCTGGTCACTCCCGAGTCACAGTCTGGTCACCCCCGAGTCACAGTCTGGTCATCCCCCGAGTCACAGTCTGGTCACCCAGACTCACAGTCTGGTCATTCCCCGAGTCACAGTCTGGTAATCCCCTGAGTCACAGTCTGGTCAGCCCCGAGTCACAGTCTGGTCAGCCCCGAGTCACAGTCTGGTCATCCCCCGAGTCACAGTCTGGTAACCCCCGAGTCACAGTCTGGTCACCCAGACTCACAGTCTGGTCACCCAGAGTCACAGTCTGGTCACTCCCGAGTCACAGTCTGGTCACTCCCGAGTCACAATCTGGTCACTCCCGAGTCACAGTCTGGTCACTCCCGAGTCACAGTCTGGTCACCCAGACTCACAGTCTGGTCACCCAGACTCACAGTCTGGTCACCCCCGAGTCACAGTCTGGTCACCCCCGAGTCACAGTCTGGTTACCCCCGAGTCACAGTCTGATCATCCCCCGAGTCACAGTCTGGTCACCCAGAGTCACAGTCTGGTCACCCCCGAGTCACAGTCTGGTCACCCCGAGTCACAGTCTGGTCATCCCCCGAGTCACAGTCTGGTCACCCAGACTCACAGTCTGGTCATCCCCCGAGTCACAGTCTGGTCATCCCCCGAGTCACAGTCTGGTCAGCCCCGAGTCACAGTCTGGTCAGCCCCGAGTCACAGTCTGGTCATCCCCCGAGTCACAGTCTGGTCACCCAGACTCACAGTCTGGTCACCCAGACTCACAGTCTGGTCACCCAGAGTCATGGTCTGGTCACCCAGAGTCACAGTCTGGTCACCCAGAGTCACAGTCTGGTCACTCCCGAGTCACAGTCTGGTCACCCAGAGTCACAGTCTGGTCAGCCCCGAGTCACTGTCTGGTCACCCAGACTCACAGTCTGGTCACCCAGAGTCACGGTCTGGTCACTCCCGAGTCACAGTCTGGTCACTTCCGAGTCACAGTCTGGTCACTCCCGAGTCACAGTCTGGACACCCAGACTCACAGTCTGGTCACCCTGAGTCACGGTCTGGTCACTCCCGAGTCACAGTCTGGTCACTCCCGAGTCACAGTCTGGTCACCCAGAGTCACAGTCTGGTCACCCCCGAGTCACAGTCTGGTCACCCAGACTCACAGTCTGGTCACCCAGAGTCACAGTCTGGTCACTCCCGAGTCAAAGTCTGGTCACCCAGAGTCACAGTCTGGTCACCCCCGAGTCACAGTCTGGTCACCCAGACTCACAGTCTGGTCACTCCCGAGTCACAGTCTGGTCACCACCCGAGTCACAGTCTGGTCACCCCCGAGTCACAGTCTGGTCACCCCCGAGTCACAGTCTGGTTACCCCCGAGTCACAGTCTGGTCATCCCCAGAGTCACAGTCTGGTCACCCAGAGTCACAGTCTGGTCACTCCCGAGTCACAGTCTGGTCACCCCCGAGTCACAGTCTGGTCATCCCCCGAGTCACAGTCTGGTCACCCAGACTCACAGTCTGGTCATTCCCCGAGTCACAGTCTGGTCATCCCCCGAGTCACAGTCTGGTCAGCCCCGAGTCACAGTCTGGTCAGCCCCGAGTCACAGTCTGGTCATCCCCCGAGTCACAGTCTGGTCACCCAGACTCACAGTCTGGTCACCCAGACTCACAGTCTGGTCACCCAGAGTCATGGTCTGGTCACCCAGAGTCACAGTCTGGTCACCCAGACTCACAGTCTGGTCACCCAGAGTCACGGTCTGGTCACTCCCGAGTCACAGTCTGGTCACTTCCGAGTCACAGTCTGGTCAATCCCGAGTCACAGTCTGGACACCCAGACTCACAGTCTGGTCACCCAGAGTCACGGTCTGGTCACCCCCGAGTCACAGTCTGGTCTCTCCCGAGTCACAGTCTGGTCACGCAGAGTCACAGTCTGGTCACCCAGACTCACTGTCTGGTTATCTAGAGTCTCAGTCTGGTCACCTGCACTGAGCCGCAGCCTGGTCACCCCCGAGCCACAGTCTGGTCATCCCTCCCGAGCCGCAGACTGGTCACCACTGAGTCAGAGTCAGTGGTACATCCTGATGCAAAGGCTAGTCAGCCCCAGTCAGAGCCGGTTCCCTGAGTCAGCCCCCTTAATATGTGGAGCTGCTCCGCAATTGCTGCGCTCACCTCCGACCCCCCCTTGGAGGGGTGCTCCCCAGGTTCACACATTTTGAAGGCAGTCTGGATTTGCGCTGTCTGACATCACACCGCTGTGGGTGGATTTTCTGACCGGGGCAGTGGGGTATGATTCTGGTGTATGGCCTGATAATGAGATGCAAGTGTATTATTATAATGTTCCTGACCTTGAATGGCAGGAAACATGATCCTCTCACTGACTGAGGGTTGGGGATGATCGCGGCAAGCTTTCACACCGACTTAAAACGTAACTTTGGCCTTCTCGCGATGTTTTCCGCTCCTGTCGCCGTTCTCGCCCAACGCTGGGAGTAGCGGAAAATCCCGGTCCATCTGAATCTCTAAACCAACATAAGGGGCTCTGGTGCTGTGCTACTATTTCAATGTTCAGACAGGCAAACATTTAAAATACAATCTTCAGCTTCTTGTACAGCCAACAGAGCGGAGGTGCCAGCTTCTCATTCCAATGTTTTTTTCATCGGTTTGCATAATCAGCTGCATTTTCTCTTCCTATTACAATTCTGTTTTTATTTCCTGGCACAAGATGTGATCATTCCTCTGGCAAAGTCATAAATTCCACAATTTACCACCAACAAGAATTCAGTTTTAGAACTATTCTGGTGTTGACATTTACAAAGCTGCACTTAATGAAAATAACAACCTTCCCAAAGGATCCTGCTGTCCACTTTTCAATGACATATGTGAGGAAAAAGTCAATACTCCGATATCCAATTCATCTCAGAAAAATACAATGCCAGTCAAAGTGATCAGATTATATTGCAATGACCTAAATCAACTTATTCGGATATGTAATTTTAAAAAAAATACAGAATTACTGATGAATTCGATCAATTTAATAAAGAATTAAGTAAACATAAAAGTGTGAAGTTGCGCTTTACTTGTACTTCTTTCAATTTAGTATATCGTACTTGCAGCTGACAAGGCAGTCTGCTCTACATTGGGGAGATCAAATGCGGACAGAGTGAGCTTTGCGGACCACCTCTACTCAGTCTGCAGGCATGACCCCAACCGTCCCATTGCTTACCATTTTAATTCACCACCTTGCTCTCTTGCTTGCATCTCCGTGCTATTAATGTCACATTAATGTACACGTAGGTGTCTTGGAAGTCCATAAGAGTAATGAGAGTAGTAAAATATTTCTGGTAGATTAAGATAACCCCTAAAGACTTCATTAAATGCATTATATAGACTATTTGATTGATTTATATAATTCTTTGATGTACCACTGATTCATTCAATGTTTTATTATATTAATCCCTTTGTGAACATTCAGGTTCCAAATCATCCCAACTCACAGCAAATCCAAAAGAAAAATGTTGTTCTCATCTTAAACAAAGATGCTGAAACAAAATTACATTTCAATGTAACAGGCATATGAATTTTAAGTAACTCAAGAAGGATCATTCTTTTACAAAACACGAGAAATAAAATTTCAACCTTTTTGCCAATTAGTGTTTCAGAGTGTACATTGACACCAACTCACCTTTCTGAGGGCATTCATGATAGAATAGCCCTGACAGGTTTACTTCACTGATTTGGACCAATGTGTTTGATAAAGAGCTTCCTGAGACTGCTTCCTCCACTTTCAAGGATGCATTAGTCTGATGAAGGCAACCATTTCCTTGATGTGGCTTTCTACAGGATGCCAAGTAAATTGTTCTGTCGATAATGGAAGCAAACACATTGAGGTTTTCTGATGTTAAAAAAGGGGCATCCAGACAAAGCCACAAATTACAAAGCTGTAAAAATGTCACCTGCTGCACACAGCCTTTCACTTTTAATACCTTTCTAAGTGCCAGTGGAGAAGATTATCTAGGGATTGATTCTGAAAAAGAAAGTGGTGCAGGAAAAGAAGAGCTCATTCCTGCATGCTGCTGTGAGACACACTGGCTTATAAACTGATGTTGCTCGGCTCTGAAGTAAAGCTACACAGGGTTCCACAAATGCCATCTGCTTTCCACCCGTACGTTCTTGCTGAGTAACAACCAAGGCATAAGAAATAAGAATTTTAGGATCAGGAAAAAGCTCAACCAGCCATGAATTTTGATCACTTTTATCCCTATTTATGCACCTTCTCAACATACCCTAAAATCCCTTTTTCTCCTCCAGAAATATATGCAGTGCCTTATGAACCTGTTTATATTGTCCACATCAATGAGTTTCTCATTAGCTTATTCTGGTCTATTTATCTTTGGATGAAACAGCTGCACCTGACTCCCCTTCTTATCCTTAACTTTTTATTCTGCGAATTATGTTCCGTTGGTATTTAAACCTTCAGCAAAGTGAACAATGTACCCAAATGAATGGCATTTGTTCTTTTGTCTCTGAGATATTTAAAAATATAAATATATATTGCTGAAAAGAAATACATGTTGCTGAAGCTTCTTTACTTGCACACATCAGGGGAAATGCAAGAATGTCAAATTTCAAACAATCACAGCAATTTATACTACATGAGAGAAGAGTGGTCAGCGATCAACTCTGATTGGTTGAGATGCTGCCATGGAGAAAGCAATGAGACTACCCAAGTTCCTGGATAATTCTAAGAATGTACAGATTTTGTTGTTCAATGCAACCCCGATCAGATGATTGCTCGTTGAACATCACGCAAACTCATAAATAGGCCTAAGACCACCCTCTTTGGACATGAAGTTCCCAGTCAATCTCAATCTCAAATTACCCTTGAAAGACTTCCGGTGGTGGCCATGAGCTGAGCAGTCGCACAAAAGGTGGCTCTCTCTTGGGAACTTCTTACCAGGCCCTTTTAACCCACCAAAGGATTCAAAAATACAATAAAATCCCCACCAGCCTCACCCCCAACTAACACACAACCGACCAAAATGCCATCGAACCAGCTGTGGAGATGAAAAAACAGCAAAAGTCACAAAAGAAAGATCCCAACCCCAGACCGAGGGGAAACAGAAACAGAACGGAAAATGGTGGACTGAGCAGGGTCGCCAACACAAACGCCAGCCCACCCTTCGATGGAGCGGCTGATGGACCTTCTCTTGATAGAACTCCAGAAACACACAGACTTAATAAACAAAGACCTTATGTTGGCCATAGGTTGACAATAGAAACTATATTGGCCCTAATAAAGGAGGCGATACGCAGAACGGCAGCAAAAACAGAAAGGGTATGGGAGTAGGTGAGAGAGCTGGAGGCGGAATGGGTCCAAATGGAGGAAACCTCCTGTATGGGGACAATCCTCCGAGCATTGGCCATGGCCCCACTCCCATTTCCTCAAGCCAAATACTTGAGAAGCCAGGTGGTGGTAGCTAGAATAAGGACCTGGATCCAGCTCAGACACCATTTCAACCTTGGTGCAATGTTTGCTATGGTCCCCATCTGCAAAAACCATGGGGGCGATTCTCCGAGCCCTGCGCCGTGCCGGAGAATCACCGCAACCGTGCCCCGACGCGCGATTCTCCGAGGTGCGGAGAGTCGGCGCCATTTGCGCCGGCACGTTTGACGCGGCATTGGCCGCGGGCCGCTGGAATCGGCGGGGCCGCCAATTCTCCGCGCGGCCGCGCGGATACGACAGAATCCCGCCGGCGCTGTTCACCCCTGGTCGCTGCCGGCGTGAACTGTGCGCGAAGGGTCGGGGGGGCGGCCTGTGGGCCGGGGAAAAGCGATCCCCCACCGGGGGGGGCCGCCGATGGGGTCTGGCCCACGGTTGGGGCCCACCAATCGGCGGGCCAGCCTCTCGCCCCCTCGGGCCTACTTTCCTGCGTGGCCGGCCCCTGAACACCATGTTGAGTCGGGGCCGGTGTGCTGAAGATGTCCTCCACGCATGCGCAGGTTGGCGCGGTCCAACTGCGCATGCGCGAGTTGACGCGGCGCCCATTTGGTGCCAGGAAGGGAGGCTGGAGCGGCGTGAATGCCGTCACGTTTCACGATGGTGCAAAACGTGACGTGAACCGCTCCAGCACCGTGCTGGCCCCCTGTGGGGGACAGAATCGGTCGTACCCGGGCCCGTTTTGTGCCATTGTGAAACGCAACGGCGTTCACAACGGCGCGAACACTTGGTCCCCATTTCGGAGAATCGCCCCCCATAAATTCTTCCCAACAACAATAGGCGCCGCCTTCAAAATGTGGAGACAGGACAAAAGGTTCCTGGCAGCGAGGGATCTGTATGTAGACGGTACAGTAGCGACCCTGGGGGAACTAACAAAAATGCTCCAGCTCCCGAAAGGGAACGAGCTCTGATACCTGCAACTGAGGAACTCCCTCTGCAAGGAGGCAGCAGCATTCCCCCAGCTACCTGGACACACCCTGCTGGACAACTGCTATCATTGGGTGAATTAGGGGAAAGTAACTGTGCCAACATATACGGACAAATAATAGATGTAGTAAGGGCCCCGCTGGACAAGACACGAGAAAGGTGGGAGGAAGAACTGGGCACGGGGATAGGGGGAGAACTTAGGATTGAAGCACTGCATAGGGTGAACTTCACCTCCTCATGCGCAGGGCTGAGCCTAATGCAGCTAAAGGTAGTGCAAAGGGGGCACTTGACCAGAATGCGCATGAGTGGGTTCTTTCTGGAGGTGGAGGAGAAATGTGAATGGTGCCAGGATGGCCCGGCCAATCACACCCACATGTCTGGGTTGAAGCCATATCCAGGGTTGTGGGAGTGAGGGTGGAGCCATGCCCGCTTGTATCGGTTTTTGGGGGATTGGAATAGCTAGAACTCTTTACAGGGTGAGGGGTAGACGCCTTAGCCTTTGCCTCCCTGATTGCCCACCAGAGACTCCTCCTCAGCTGGAGATCAGCAGCGCCATCCAAGGTTGTGAACTGGCTTCCCGACATGGCGGAATTCCTCAAATTGGAGAAAATAAAATTCACGATCAAAAGAAGGCTTCCACAATACATGGAGGCAATTCACCAGCCTCTTCGAGGACTGTTTGGGACCAGCAGCTAACTAAGTGGGCGGAGGGAGGGGGTGGGGAAGTCAATAAAGAGGCAACACCCAGAACCCAGGGGAATCAAGTACAGAGGGAGGGGAGTAAAAACCATAGTTGCTGCCACGGCAACTTATAAGTTACACCTTTGTTGTCTCAAACACACCCCTAGTATGTTTTAATACCATGGGGTAACATGTATATAATTAATTATATTATTGTTGTAACCTATCATTTGGACTTTACTGTTAATATGCCCCCTGTTTCTGTGTATGCTTACTGTGTTTTCTTATATTTTCTTTTTTGTTGCAAGTATGAATGAAAATCAATAAAAATAAATTTTTTTAAATTACCCCTGAAAGGCAAATTACCTTATATTTTGATCAACAGGTTTAGCAAACTGTTTCATATTTCTACCATGCAGTGACTATGTAATTGGGGTATTTCCCACTGACAGGAAATTCAGCCTTCAGTCCAAAAATACATTTTTGCCTATCACGCAATTGATGAATGTTGTGGATGAATTTCAGTGCCGGTGCAGTACCAGATATGTGGGCAGTACATCCCAAAGATTGGCTGATCGAATCAAACAGCATGTTACCTCAGTTAAAAGCAAATTACTGCGGATGTTGGAATCTGAAACCAAAACAGAAAATACTGGACAATCTCAGCAGGTCTGACTGCATCTGTGGAGAGAAAAGGGAGCTAACCTTTTGAGTCTGGATGACTCTTTGTCAAAGTGGCTTTGTCAAAGCTGTTCCCTCAGTTGTTTGAAATGGCAGAGTAGAGACTGTATTCAACCAGCCCATGCTTGCAAGACCCAAAACAAAACAACACTGTTGGAGATGATTCCGGGATTGGACAGCACTTGCTGAACAACCCCAAGTATGCTATTAGTTACACGAACAACCAATTTAAGATAATCAGTCAAGCTTGCAATGTAGCTCGTCTCTGCTTGCTGGAAATGTCATACATTCATACGCAGGGATTGTTCTCTCCAAACGAAAGGGACATATTCAAGTCTTGCTCCTGTTTTGAATTGCCCAGGAGCTTGGGGAGTCTATAGTTCCCCGCTGCTTACTGCATTGCAAAGCATTGGGCAGAATCGACTTGCCAACCAATCTGCACCCTTTTTTCCTTGTTGTATAAACTGTGGTGATCATTTGAAATTTGCCATTCTTTTGTCTATCCCGAAGAGTGCAAGACAAAAGGCTTTGAAAAATCTCTCTTTTCAGCAATATTCAATTTCTCTACTACGAAGCAATGCTTTGTATAAATATATACATATATTCTTGTAGTTTTGATGCACTGAACTGATTACCTAGGAATTTTAGTAGTATGCTACGCTTCAAAATACAGCTGTATGCGAGATATAAGTGTTCACTGGTTTAACCGCACGTGAAAGCAGATCCATTTTAAGAATTCCTCCTATCCAGGGCATTGGCTTAGGGAAGGTGATTGATTGGGAAATGCTATCTAAAACTTAGCAAAGTCAAATTCCAAATATTCGTGCTCAGTATGTTCAAAATAGCATGGAAGGTCGGTCAGCAGCAGCAGCAACCTTGGAGGGGGGGGGGGGGGTGGAGGGGACATCCTGGGAGGGGGGGGGAAGGGGGGACTGCCTGGGAGGGTGGATGAGCAAGAGATAACATGAAGGGTTGGGGAAACTGGCACATACGGGTGAGGGCCAGTGTGCAAAGCTGTGTAAATATATCATTTTGCCATGTATATATCTTGCTCTGCGCGATTTCTCGGTTTTTTTTGTTACGAGGGGGGGGTTATTGTTTGTAAGGGAGAAAAATGGTGTTGAGAAACTTTAATAAATATATTTTAAAAATAAAATAGCATGACTTTTCTTGATATTTAAGCAAGCAAAAAAACCCAGTGTTAGGTTAAGAAATTGTACAAAGGAAACATCAAATTGAATCTGATGAATATTGGAACATAGAAAGACTAATATTTTTGCCGTTGCATTGTTTTAGTAAACACTCACTGCAGCATAGAGGTGAATGAAAGTTTCGAAAGCTACGTGTTCCAGCACGTTTTCAGGGTAAGGACGAACCTTTCCAATCCTTTCTAACGCACCTCCGCACCTTGCGCAATCTTGCAGCTACGGGCCCACCTCCGACTTCATGATACGCGACCGGATCGTTTTCGGTGTTCAGTCGGACCCCCTATGTCAGCAGCTCCTCAAAGTAAAGCAACTCACCCTAGGGACCGCCATCGAGACCTGTGTCCGACATGAAAATGCCACCAGTCGGTACTCCCATATACAAGCAGCTGAAACGGCGCGGCAAGGTCCCCACGAAGCGGAACGGGTCCAAATGATTGAGCACCTCCAGGGCCTCAGCCTGGATAAGGGCGGCCATTTTGCGCGCTTTTCACGGACTCCCGCGCTTGTACGCACCAAAAGAGGGGACGGCGACGTGGAGGAACATAATGCCACAATGCGCAGGCGCGCACCACGCATGACCGCACCGCGCATGCGCGGTGGTGCAGCGGACGTGCTGACAAGCGCCCATTTAAAGCGGCAATGCCCCGCAAAATCTCGACAATGCCTACGATGTGGAAGACTTGGCCACTATGCTGCCTGCTGTCGAGCAGCTCAGCCTTCCAATTCATATCGCTTCAGCCAGCCTCGCAGGTATGTTCGGGCAATTCAACCCACGGTCACCGAGTCCGATTCCGACCTCCCACACAGCAGAGACACCGAGGACCCGAAGGCGCCTTTTCAAGTCGGTGTCGTAACGAAAAACAAGCTGTCCCCGAAGCAAAGACTCCAGCCGCTGTCAGTATACAGCATCGATCCAGACGATGATTGGTGTGCCACCCTGACGGTCAACCAGAATTCGTCACCCACCTCAGAGTATTAATTTGTGAACTTTGTGCACTAATGGACTCTCTGGTCTGTACTGTTCTTCCGTTTAATCGTTCAAGTGGTTTGTATATAGTGTTCATCTCGTAAGTTGTGTGACACATTTTTTTCTGCACCAGGCTCCTTCCCATGTAAATAGCTTAATTTTATGTACATAATCCTGTAAATATTTCGCACACACGTAGTCAGGAACATTCACCACACACTAGTTATTGTCACGCAGGCACATTTTTTTATATAAAAGGGGGATGTCATAATATACACCAGTATATCATGGTGCAGACACACTCTGATGGACACACAGTGGGACCAATCAACAGACACAACACCGCAGCCAATCACCAGTGAGAGCACACGCACTATAAAGACAGGGGGCATCAGAGTTCCCGCTCATTCGAGTAGCAGCTAGCTAGGAGCACAGAGCTCACAGCCTGCAACATAGACATTCACCATGTGCTGAGTGCATCAACTGGTTAGGACAAGGCAAAGATCTTTAGTTAAAGCTATTATCGTATTTACCCACAGTTCAAGTATGTTTAAATAGTTAACTTTTTAATAAAATTGTTGCACTACTTCAAGTGTTGGTGACCTGAATGTGATCCAGAACACCCAACACATCAGCGGGGTGGACTCGCAATGGAGAAGACACTTGACAGTGGGTTGGTGAACTGCAGATAGAATATAGAACATAGAACATACAGTGCAGAAGAGGCCAATCGGCCCATCGAGTCTGCCCGACCCACATTAAGCCCTCACTTCCACCCTATCCCCATAATCCAATAACCCCTCCTAACCATTTTGGGCACTAAGGGCAATTTAGCATGGCCAATCCACCTAACCTGCACGTCTTTGGACTGTGGGAGGAAACTGGAGTACCCAGAGGAAACCAACGCAGACACGGGGAGAATGTGCAGACTCCGCACAGACAGTGACCCAGCGGAGAATTGAACCTGGGACCTTGGCGCTGTGAAGCCACAGTGCTATCCACTTGTGCTACCGTGCTGCCCACGCAGCATAGAAACAGGCAGCTCATCAGTGAAGTGCATTGGAAAATGGAGCCACCACAATACAAATTGTACATGTCCCTCAGGTAACTGAGGAAGAGAGACGGCCACAAAAACTGGTGACCAGGTCTGGAAGGGTGAAGTTTTTCCTGGCTCTGTATTCAGGTGAGCACATTTTAACAACTTATCTTTGGTTGCTGGGGCTGGTTTAATCCTGGCAAATTAGTCTTACAGTGGAGATTTTAAACACGCATTGAGATTCTTATTTTGCTTCACTTGCTGAATTTTCAGCCTCAACCTGTGGGCCAAGCAATTCCAGCTTGTAATTCATGTGCCATATTAGTGAATGAACCTCTCGATTTATTTCTTCCTACCAATTGCTGCCAGCGCTTTGGTGTGCAAATTAACTATTGAAATACATATAACCAATCAAACATGCACAAAACCAAAAATGCTGCTGATTACATTTAAGTATGGGTTAAACTTATAAGCAGTTTTGCATTCTTAAAGCACCTTTTTAAAAATCTTTCTGTGGCAGGAAAATTGCTGACATTTTAAAAATGCATCCAGATTATATGATAACGTAGTAGCAGAGCTCAGAATTAACAAAATTTTACTTTTAGATAAAGTGGCCATAATTTTGTATTGACCCTGGTACAATTTTTTGAATGTATGTCACTTTCTCACTTGGATGCATGTTGATTACAGGCTATTTAAAAAAAAAATTCTCTATCCTTTAACATCTCTCCCTGTCTCTCTCTGTATATCTCTGTTCACACCTGCACACACCCCAATGTCTGTTCACACTTGCACAGTCCCCAATGCCTATTCACCCCCATGCCTGTTCATATATGCACACCCCTTCAATACCTGTTCACACCTGCACATTCGCAATGCCTATTCACTGTGTCTGCTCCTATGTCTTAATTCTGCTCCTATGTCTGATGGTATTATTGGGGAGAAGGCAGAAGAATGGGGATGAGAAAATATCAGCCATGAATTACCATGGACCGAAAAGCAAAAGCAGCTTCTTCCAAAGATGGATCTTCAAGCTGCTGGAGAATGGCTGTAGGAGGTACTGTTGGTTGGCAAGCGTCTCTGCTGGTAGGGGAATTGGATGAGTGTGAGAGGAATGAAGAGGTGGGGTGAGTGTGGTGGCCTAGTGGGAGATAGGGGAGGTTGGGGGTGGTGGGAAAAGAGATCAATGCTGTGAGTTTTACGGCATATGAGCCACACTGGCTAGGTCAGCATTTGTTGTCCATCCCTAATTGTCCCTGAGAATAATAGAACCCCTACAGTACAGAAGAAGGCAATTTGGCCCATTCAGTCTGCACCAGCCCCTGCTCCGATAGATCACCCTACCGAGGCCCAATCCCCCACCCCATCCCTGCAACCCCACCCAACCTTTGGACACTAAGAGGCAATTTAGCATCGCCATTTCACCTAACCTGCACATTTTGCGACTGTGGGAGGAAACCGGAGCACCCGGAGAAAAACCATGCAGACACGGGAAGAATGTGCAAACTCCACACAGACTGTCACCCAATGTCAGAATCAAACTTAGGTCCCTGGAGCTGTGAGGCAGCAGTGCTAGCCACTGTGCCACCGGATGTGCAGGTGATTGTGAGCTGCCTCCTTGAATTGGCCCAGTGCCTGTGGTACAGGTACACCACAGAGCTGTTAGAGATGGAGTTCCAGGATTTTGACCCAGAGACCGTGAAAAAATGGCAATTTATTTCCAAGTCACGATGATCAGTGATTTTGAGGGAAACTTACAAGTGATGGTGTTCTCATATGTCTCCTGCCATTGACGGTCTTGGCAGTCGCGGTTATGAATTTGGAAGGTGCTGTTAAAGCAGCCTTGGTGAGTTGTTGCAGTACATCTAGTCGATGGTACACACTGTTGCTACTGTGCTTTGGTAGCAGAGGGAGTAAATGTTTAAGGTGGTGGATGGGATGCCAATCAAGCAGGCTGCTTTGTCCTGGATGATATTGAACTCTTTAAGCATTGTTGGAACTGCACTTATCCAGGCAAGTGGACAGTATTCCACCACAGTCCGGACTTGTGCCTTGTAGATGGTGAACAGGCTTTGAGTAGTCAAGAGGTGAGAATTCCTAGCCTCCGACCTGCTCCTGTAGCCATAGTATTTATGTGGTTTGTCCAGTTTAATTTCTGGTTAATGGTAACCCCAGGATATTGATAGTCAGGGATTCAGTGGTGATAATGCATTGAATGTCAAGGGGCAATGATTAGAGTCTGTCTTGCTGGTGATGGGCATCGCCTGGCACTGTGTGGCACGAATGTTACTTGCCACCTGTCAGCAAGGAATTGTCTACATTTTCTGCATTTGGACATGGATTGCTTCATTATCTGAGGAGTCGTCAATGGTGCTGAACATTGTGCAGTCATCAATGAACATCCCCATTTCTGACCTCATGATGGAGGGAAAGTCATTTAATAAGCAGCTGAAGATGATCAGGCCGAGGATATTACCCTGAGAAACACCAGCAGCGATGTCCTGGAGTTGAGATGATTGATCCTCAACCAGAGTTGTCAAATGGGTGAAATTTTATGGAGCCGGGAAGGGGAGGGGGGGGGGGTGCGGTAGGGGGGATAGGCATTGGGGGCTGTGCAGGTGTGAACAGGCATTGGGGATGTGCAGGTGTGAACAGGCATTAGTAGGTGTGCAGGTTTGAGCAGGCATTAGACAATAAGACCATAAGACATTGGAGCAGAATTAGGCCACGCGGCCCATCGAGTCTGCTCTGCCATTCAATCATGGCTGATATTTTCTCCTCCCCATTCTTCTGCCTTCTCCCTAATAACACCATAAGACATAGGAGCAGAATTAAGACATAGGAGCAGACACAGTGAACAGGCATTGGGAATGTGCAGGTGTGAACAGGTAATGAAGGAGTGTGCATATATGAACAGGCATGGGGTGAATAGGCATTGGGGACTGTGCAAGTGTGAACAGACATTGGGGTGTGTGCAGGTGTGAACAGGCATTGAGAGATGCGTCATTAGGAACAGGCATTGTAGGGCGTACAGGTGTAAACAGGCATTGTAGGGTGTGCAGGAGTAAACAGTCATTGTGGGGTGTGCAGGTGTGAACAGGCATTGTAGGGTGTACAAGGGTGAACAGGCATTGGTAGGCGTACAGGTGTGAATGGTTATTGTGGGGTGTTCAGGTGTGAGCATTGGGGGGTCCAGGTATGAACAGGCATTGTGGGGTATGTAGGTGTGTACAGGCATTTGAAACTGAACTTCGTCGATATAAGGAATTCTTATCAGGCATCTCCACATCAAAATCAGAGAAACCACGAGGGAAAGCTCAAGGGAAAACCTTAGCAGAGAAGTTTGAAAAGTACAATATTGCAGTTTTTACTGTTTTGTGGAACTGTTTACTTCAAAGAATTAATGCCATCAGCAAATCACTGCAAAATGTTGAACAACATTATTGAATGTTTACAATTGTTAGCTTCATAGAATCTTTGCAGTGCAGAAGGAGGCCATTCAGCCCATTGAGTCTTCACCAACCTCCAAAAGAGCACCTACCTAGGTCCACTCTCCCGTCCCATTCCGACAACCTGGTAACCTAACCTACACATCTTTCGACACTGAGGGGAAATTTATCACGGCTAATCCATCTAACCAGCACATCTTTAGACGGTGGGAGGAAACCCACGCAGATACGGGGAGAATATGCAAACTCCACACAGATAGTCACCCAAGGTCAGAATTGAACCGGGATCCCCAGTGTTTACCACTGTCCCACCATGTTGCCTGAAGTTCTATTATGGAAGTTCAAAATGACTGTACCTCAGGGGAAGCATAGGAACTAACATTTACAAAGAATTCAGCTGCCGCTGATGATGAGAAGCATACAAGACACACAAAGTTATTTTTTGATGAAGCTAGAGACAATGTAATCAGTTTAAAAGGGAAAGACAAGATCAACGTTGAGACTGCCGATGTTATTTGTGACACAATAATGGTGCAATTCCAGAGCAGAAGTGAATCTCTGAAGAAAACTGCTGAATAATTTGGCATGCACTTCAACAAACGTTTGGATGAGAATGCAAAGAGGCACTGCAGTAAGAGGTGAATTGCATTTTACCGCGAGGACATAGACACAAATCTTTTTGAAGATGATGTGAAATAATTCATTCATTTCGCTGAAATGGTGAACTCTATGCTTCACGATCACCAGCTGATTTGTACAGTCTTGTAAGTGATGGTTTGCAGGCAACTTGGGTTGGCAGGACTGACATATGACGAGAGTTTGAATCGGTTAGGATTGTATTTGCTGGAGTTCAGAAAAATGAGAGGGAATCTCATAGAAACCTAAAAAATTCTAACAGGATTAGACAGGGTAGATGCAGGAAGGATGTTCCCAATGGTGGGTGTATCCAGAACCAGGGCTCGCAGTCTGAGGGTATGCGGTAGACCATTTGGGTCAGACATGAGGAGAAATTTCTTTACCCAGCACATGGTCGACATGTGGAATTTGTTACTACAGGAAATAGTTGAGGCCAAAACATTGCATGTTTTCAAGACGAAGTTAGATATAGCACTGAGGCTGAAGGGGATCAAAGGATATGGGTAAAGTAGGATTAGGCTATTGAGTTGGATAATCAGCCACGATCATAATGAATGGTGGAGATGGCTCGAAGGGGCCAATGCCCTGCTCCTGCTCCTATTTTCTATGTTTCTAACCTTTCCAAGTGTGGAAAACATTCTGAAAATATTTTAACAATCCCTGTCACAAATGCTCTTTCTCAATGTTCTTTCTCTGTATTGTAAAGAGTGGAGAATTAACTGAGAAATGTGATGAACCAGAAGCATTTGACAAGTTCAGCAATAATGACGTTTACAAATTCAATCTTATTAAATTTTCCCTTTGATGATGTCCTTAATGATTTTGTGAAGAAATTGTGCAGAAGAAAAGCTATCTAAATTGCCATAGATTGCAAACACCTGACGAAGCAAGAAAATCTAAAAACTCTGTCCCTCTACCATGTTCTCCGGTCTAAATTCTGTCCTTCAAAAGAGACCATACGCTGGTCTGATATAATGGCTAGTGGTCACATGCAGACAGTTCTAACCAGTGAGTAGCCGCAATCCACATCGCTCTCAAAATTGACCTTCAGAAAGTCTCTTCGCTTTTGGACAAAGAACAGAATCCTGCCAGATAGTTGACAACAAAGCCACTGATATTAGACTTGGACTGGACAGTCCACTTCATTGGAATAGTTGCTCCTGTATTGGATTTATTCTGCCTCATTTTTCCTGCACTGGCATGTACTGTGCTACAGTCATATCAATTGGCTGATTTCTCCACCCCATTGCTCATCAACCAGTTCATGTTTTCTCACAGATCACAATCTTGACCAACTCTACCGCCATGTTGACAACAGATAGGCTTGTATTTCAATTAATCAATTACAGGCTTGTTCTCACAAGTTAAAGAGCACTAAAGGAGTTAAGCAGTGATTTGGGGTTTTGTAGCTTGCATTATGTGAGCTGAGAGTGTCTGGGGTCAGGAGGGCAATGATGTCATTGGGGTTATGCTTGATGTCATTTGGGGTGGCTCGCCATGTGATCAGAGGGTGGGGCATGACATGGTGGCTCCACAAAGAGGGAGAACGCGGGGCCCCCAAAAGTATAAATCTACCCCTGAATCTTACAAACCACTGGCTTATATGTTATGTGATTACTGCACTACAGATTCTGGGGCAGCATCCTCCAGAGCAGTGAAAACATGCAGATAGAAGGCTGAGGCTCTCAGAGGCATGTCATTTGCAGTGCTTGCCGGTGCCGTCATTACCTGAGCCCCTTCACCGCACCTCCCCCACTCACAGACAACATTTGAGCTCTGTGTGTGGAAGCATTAGGGAGCCATAGTGGCCTCTAGTAGTTTTCTTTGTTCTTTTGGCAGGTTGATGGAAAAAGTGAAGTTGTATGGGGTTCAAGGTGTACTAGCTAGATGAATAAAGAACTGGCTGGGCAACAGGAGACAAAGAGTAGTGGTGAAAGGGAGTTTTTCAAAATGGAGAAGGGTGACTAGTGGTGTTCCACAGGGATCCGTGCTCAGACCACTATTGTTTGTGATATACATAAATGATCTGGACAAAGGTATAGGTGGTCTGATTAGCAAGTTTGCAGATGATACTAAGATTGGTGGAGTTGCAGATAACGAGGGAAAATGTCAGAGAATACAGCAGAATATAGATAGATTGGAGAGTTGGGCAGAGAAATGGCAGATGGAGTTCAATCCAGGCAAATGCAAGGTGATGCATTTTGGAAGATCCAATTCAAGAGCGGACTATACGGTCAATGGAAGAGTCCTGGGGAAAATTGATGTACAAAGAGATCTGGGAGTTCAGGTCCATTGTACCCTGAAGGTGGCAATGCAGGTCGATAGAGTGGTCAAGAAGGCATACAGCTTGCCTTCATCGGACGGGGTATTGAGTACAAGAGTCGGCAGGTCATGTTACAGTTGTATAGGACTTTGGTTAGGCCACATTTGGAATACTGCGTGCAGTTCTGGTCTCCACATTACCAGAAGGATGTGGATGCTTTAGAGAGGGTGCAGAGGAGGTTCACCAGGATGTTGCCTGGTATGGAGGGTGCTAGCTATGAAGAAAGGTTGAATAGATTAGGATTGTTTTCGTTGGAAAGACAGAGATTGAGGGGGGACCTGATTGAGGTCTACAAAATTATGAAAGGTATGGACAGGGTGGATAGCAACAAGCTTTTTCCAAGCGTGGGGGTGTCAATTACAAGGGTCACGATTTCAAGGTGAGAGGAGGAAAGTTTAAGGGAGATGTGTGTGGAAAGGTTTTTACGCAGAGGATGGTGGGTGCCTGGAACGCTTTGCCAGCGGAGGTGGTAGAGATGGGCACGATAGCATCATTTAAGATGCATCTAGACAGATGTATGAACGGACGGGGAACAGAGGGAAATAGATCCTTGGAAAATAGGTGACAAGTTTAGATAAAGGATCTGGATCGGCGCAGGCTGGAAGGGCCGAATGGCCTGTTCCTGTGCTGTAGATTTCTTTGTTCTTTGTTCTCTTTGTTCTACAACTGCAGACTTGATGGGCTAAGAAGCATCACCATATCCATTACCGCTGAGGCCCATAATCTTAATAATCTTTTTAATAATAATCTTTTTATTAGTGTCTCAAGCCGGCTTACATGAACACTGCAGTGAAGTTACTGTGAAAATCCCCTAGTCGCCACATTTTGGCACCTGTTCGGGTAATGTGGAAACCTAACATGGCCTTCTGTATCATCACGGGACACCTGACATCAAGTTTTAAAGTGTCCCATTGTAAATTGCTTTAGCTACCACATTAATTCAGTCAGCAGAAAGATGGCCCCTTGTAAGTTGATTACATTGTCTGGAATTTAATCGGTTTCCTGATGAAATCAACCCACCTTTGTATAGTGACACACATTTATCTATAACAGTATCATCGAGGGCAATGATGTCAGACGATTACCTCGGCTTTTGTATTGCTAATATATATTAAGCTCTGTAGAATTACCGCAGAATGCATTGACGTCATTTGATCATTTCTCCTTTGTATCGAAATTGTACCTTTGTCTTAGTCTAAGCCAACAGAATGGCTCAGAGATTATCGATGTCACTACCTGTGGAGGGATGGGTATTCTTTGTGTTTAAAAATCTATACTTCCCTTTTTGTGGCAGAGTATGCCTGGCTGCGACCCTTGATTGCACAGGTCTCTCTCCTTGTGCAAGTAAAAATCATCAAACTTAACTGTGTTGTTATCTGTTACGCTCTTTTAGTCTAAAAGTCTCACTCGTTTGTCAAAGTTTTCGACAGTACACTGAGGGAGAATGGAGAATGTCCAATTCACCTAACAGCACATCTTTCGGGACTTGTGGAAGGAAACCGGAGCACCGGGAAGAAACCCACGTAGACACTGAGAGAACTTGCCGACCCCGCACAGACAGTGGCCCCAAGCCTGGAATTGAACCCAGGTCCCTGGCGTTGTGAAGCAACAGTGCTAACCACTGTGCTACTGTGTTGCCATGTCTCCTATGCCATTCAGTGAGGTGAGTGTGAGAAGTTGAGGAGGGTCATGCATTTCCTGAACTGCAGGATAAGCTCTGGTGGAGGCCCTGTGCACTGACCCCACTTCAGACTTCCTCTCATGCTGTGTCCCGTGATGTGGCGCAAATGACCACAGGCCTCCGCTGCGGTAGACTCCTGCTCCAGCCCCAAAATGTGATTTAGGCCCAGAATTGCAGAATTAATTTGCAAATTTGCTTAATATTTTAAGGTTGAAGAAATTGAAGGAATTTGAGGGAACAAACCACTCCAATATCTGAATGGTTGAGTGGCATGCTATAAGGCTGTTAACCGAACAAAAATATAATTCTTGCTTATTATCTTTGTTTATGCAAAAGGATGTCATTATGCAATTCACCCCCAAGACTTTGAGATTACATACCAATAGCACAGGGCTAAAGAGCTGGCTTTTAAAGCAGACCAAGGCAGGCCAGCAGCACGGTTCAATTCCCGTTCCAGCCTCCCTGAACAGGCGCCGGAATGTGGCGACTAGGGTTTTTTCGCAGTAACTTCATTTGATGCCTACTTGTGACAGTAAGCGATTTTCATTTCAATATTATACCATCCTCTTTGCTCTAATTTCTAAATTTGTCTTACAGCATTCTGGTCACATTAATAAGCAATTTTGATTCACTTAATGTTCAAAGTTAAGTATTATTTAACCTTCTTGGAAGAGCTGGAAGTTTTGGTAAATTGAAATTAATGATAAATATGTCTTAAATTAACTCGAACCAACAGTGAACATATGAAAATAAAATCATCTAATTGAATATTAAAATCTAAGCCATAAAACAAAACAGGCATCATGAACTATCCATGATCAGGTAGTTTACATCTGAAAAAGGAGACTCTCCACAGAAATGTTACATGGTTAGAATTAATTTGGTAATTAATGAAGAGAAATGCCCAATGCTCCTCAATGGCCAATGCTAGAATCTATTATCAGGGCACTTTGAAAAGCCTAATATGATTAAGCAGAGTTAGCACAGATTTATGAAAGAGAAATTGTGTTTGACAAATCTGTTTTTTCAGGATGTAATGAGCAAAACAGGTAAGGGGGATTGAGTGGATGTATTTGAATTTTCAATAAGCATTTGACAAAATGCCTCTCATGTGATTGGTGGGTGGTTGATTAGTATGAATTGAGAATTGGTCAATACACAGAAACAGAGGGTAGGAATAGACAGGATATCTTTGATTTGGCAGGTTGTAACTTGCTGAGTATCAGAAGGATTTTGAGCCTCAGCTATTTACAATCCACAACATTGGATTGAATTGGATTTGTTTATTGTCACGTGTACCGAGGTACAGTGAAAGGTATTTTTTTACAGTGAGGAGGGCCCAAAGAGGCTGCAGAAGGGGTCATGAAAGTATGGTACAGCTTTCCCAGCCATCTATAGGCATATTGAACCTTTTAAGAAAGACCTGGATTTTAAAAAAAGAAATAAGTAAAGACGATGGCCAAAAGATGGCTGATACTGCAAAGTGATCACTTTCTGGAATATTCCTGTATGGATTCTACCTGTCCTGAGAACATTGAATTTCACACCAGGAAAGGTGTCAAGGCCCTCTTCACACAGAGACACTTGAAAGAAATGATGTGGAGATGCCGGCGTTGGACTGGGGTGAGCACAGTACGAAGTCTTACAACACCAGGTTAAAGTCCAACAGGTTTGTTTCGATGTCACTAGCTTTCGGAGCGCTGCTCCTTCCTCAGGTGAATGAAGAGGTCTGTTCCAGAAACACATATATAGACAAATTCAAAGATGCCAAACAATGCTAGGAATGCGAGCATTAGCAGGTGATTAAATCTTCACAGATCCAGAGATGGGGTAACCCCAGGTTAAAGAGGTGTGAATTGTCTCAAGCCAGGACAGTTGGTAGGATTTCGCAGGCCAGATGGTGGGGGATGAATGTAATGTGACATGAATCCCAGGTCCCGGTTGAGGCCGTACTCATGTGTGCGGAACTTGGCTATAAGTTTCTGCTCGGCGATTCTGCGTTGTCGCGGGTCCTGAAGGCCGCCTTGGAGAACGCTTACCCGGAGATCAGAGGCTGAATGCCCTTGACTGCTGAAGTGTTCCCCGACTGGAAGGGAACATTCCTGCCTGGTGATTGTTGCGCGATGTCCGTTCATTCGTTGTCGCAGCGTCTGCATGGTCTCGCCAATGTACCACGCTTCGGGACATCCTTTCCTGCAGCGTATGAGGTAGACAACGTTGGCCGAGTCGCACGAGTATGTACCGCGTACCTGGTGGGTGGTGTTCTCACGTGTAATGGTGGTATCCATGTCGATGATCTGGCACGTCTTGCAGAGATTACCATGACAGGGTTGTATGGTGTCGTGGTCACTGTTCTGAAGACTGGGTAGTTTGCTGCAAACAATGGTTCGTTTGAGGTTGCGCGGTTGTTTGAAGGCAAGTAGTGGGGGTGTGGGGATGACCTTGGCAAGATGTTCATCGTCATCAATGACGTGTTGAAGGCTGTGAAGAAGATGACGTAGTTTCTCCGCTCCGGGGAAGTACTGGACGACGAAGGGTATTCTGTCGGTTGTGTCCCATGTTTGTCTTCTGAGGAGGTCGGTGCGGTTTTTCGCTGTGGCGCGTTGGAACTGTCGATCGATGAGTCGAGTGCCATATCCCGTTCGTACGAGGGCATCTTTCAACGTCTGTAGATGTCTGTTACGCTCCTCCTCGTCTGAGCAGATCCTGTGTATACGGAGCGCTTGTCCATAGGGGATGGCTTCTTTAATGTGTTTAGGGTGGAAGCTGGAGAAGTGGAGCATCATGAGGTTATCCGTGGGTTTGCGGTAAACCCACGGATACATCATCGATGTATACACCAGATACATCGATGACATTTCTTTCCTTTGGACCCACGGCGAAGACTCACTGAAACGACTACACAATGACATTAATAAGTTCCATCCAACCATCAGACTCACCATGGACTACTCTCCAAAATCAGTTGCATTCTTGGACACACTCGTCTCCATCAAGGACGGTCATCTCAGCACTTCGCTTTACCGCAAACCCACGGATAACCTCATGATGCTCCACTTCTCCAGCTTCCACCCTAAACACATTAAAGAAGCCATCCCCTGTGGACAAGCGCTCCGTATACACAGGATCTGCTCAGACGAGGAGGAGCGTAACAGACATCTACAGACGTTGAAAGATGCCCTCGTACGAACGGGATATGGCACTCGACTCATCGATCGACAGTTCCAACGCGCCACAGCGAAAAACCGCACCGACCTCCTCAGAAGACAAACATGGGACACAACCGACAGAATACCCTTCGTCGTCCAGTACTTCCCCGGAGCGGAGAAACTACGTCATCTTCTTCATAGCCTTCAACACGTCATTGATGACGATGAACATCTTGCCAAGGTCATCCCCACACCCCCACTACTTGCCTTCAAACAACCGCGCAACCTCAAACGAACCATTGTTTGCAGCAAACTACCCAGTCTTCAGAACAGTGACCACGACACCATACAACCCTGTCATGGTAATCTCTGCAAGACGTGCCAGATCATCGACATGGATACCACCATTACACGTGAGAACACCACCCACCAGGTACGCGGTACATACTCGTGCGACTCGGCCAACGTTGTCTACCTCATACGCTGCAGGAAAGGATGTCCCGAAGCGTGGTACATTGGCGAGACCATGCAGACGCTGCGACAACGAATGAACGGACATCGCGCAACAATCACCAGGCAGGAATGTTCCCTTCCAGTCGGGGAACACTTCAGCAGTCAAGGGCATTCAGCCTCTGATCTCCGGGTAAGCGTTCTCCAAGGCGGCCTTCAGGACCCGCGACAACGCAGAATCGCCGAGCAGAAACTTATAGCCAAGTTCCGCACACATGAGTGCGGCCTCAACCGGGACCTGGGATTCATGTCACATTACATTCATCCCCCACCATCTGGCCTGCGAAATCCTACCAACTGTCCTGGCTTGAGACAATTCACACCTCTTTAACCTGGGGTTACCCCATCTCTGGATCTGTGAAGATTTAATCACCTGCTAATGCTCGCATTCCTAGCATTGTTTGGCATCTTTGAATTTGTCTATATATGTGTTTCTGGAACAGACCTCTTCATTCACCTGAGGAAGGAGCAGCGCTCCGAAAGCTAGTGACATCGAAACAAACCTGTTGGACTTTAACCTGGTGTTGTAAGACTTCGTACTTGAAAGAAAGGCATGGGGTACGATTCTCTATCCGCCGACACTGGAATCGGGAAACGCGATTGGATGGAGAATTGGTTCCGACGTTGAAATCGTGGCTGGCGCCGGTTTCACGCCAAATCGCAATTCTCCGTCGCCTTGACAGTGGCATCAATGCATTCCAGAACGCACGTACAATAAACACCGATGGCATATCATCAGTCAGCCCGATCCAGTATTCGTGAAATTGGTGCCCTGATTGACGAGGGGGAGAAAGAGGAGGCAGGACATGACAGATGCAATCATGGGCTGCCGGGCTGGACACTGGCTGAGTTGGGGAGAACCTGCCAAGGCCGGTGGGATGTGGGTGGGAGGGAGGGGGTTGGCGAAAGGGCTGTGTGGCCGGGGTGATCCCCCACAGGACTGGGGCGATGCCCAGGCACAGTCCTCCATTGCTGAGGCCTGCAGGGAAGCCATTTTGCTGCACACCCCACTGACCACCCACCTTGGCCTTGGCTCTGCAGAGTGACACCGGCCATATGGCATCACTGCAACCCACCCTTCGCCACTCCCCCCCATCACCCCAAACTGGCTGCCACCCACCAGCAGGGCATCACGCAGCCACCCAAGGGTGAAGCCCACAGTGCCCTTTATGGGGGTGCCAGATGGGGGCTGCGGAGTGTACCACTGGCAAGGACAGTACCAGCGAATCGTACCCCTAGCACCAAGGCCAGCGGCCCCCGTGGTGCCGGACACCATGGGGCCAGGGGTGTGGAGAGGAGAGGGGGGGGGGGGGAACATGTGGGAGCAGAGTCCGCAGTGCCATCCAGGGCCACCATATAGCCCGTTGTACCAGGTCGGGAACGGGGTACGCACCATGCTACATGTCGACCTGTCACCCTCTACAGACAATGGATATTGGAATTCAACCAGCAATGGTGGTTTTCCTGCTAGTCGTCGCAGCCCTGGAGGATGTCCTCTGGCTGTATGAGCTGGAGCTGCTAGAGGAGGAGGAAGCTGCAGCAGCAGAGCATGCAGCAGCTAAGCATGCTGTAGCGGAACGGAAGATAGCTGCTCAGGATGGAGAGTCGGCCGCCCAACAGGCTGAGGAGGTGCAAAGGAGGTGCCGCATGTGTACTGGCAGCATTTGTCATTTGACGACCTGCAGGACAGGGCATGTCGTTGAAGACTCCGTCTGACCAGAGGGACAGTGTGACATACCTGCCGGATCACGGTGCACCTGGTACCACGGGGGAAATGGGGGAGGACACCCGCTCCCGGTGCCTGTCAAGGTGACAGTCGCCCTGAACGTTTACGCCACGGGTTCCTTCCAGGCGCCGATGGGGACCTGTCTGGAATCTCACAGAGCTCGCTGCGCAGCTGCATGGAGGTCCTATATGCCCAGGCAGCACAATACATCCATTTCAATGTGGATCGAGCCCACCAGGATGCGGGGGCAGCGGGGTTCGCCACTGTTGCTGAGAAGCCCCGGGTCCAGGGGATGATCAATGGGATGAATGTCACCCTATGAACACCTGTTGATGGGAGGCTGGTCTTCACAAACCTAAAGAGATTCCACTCAATGAACGTGCAGCTGATATGTGACCATCAGCTGCCCACCATGCACATCTGCGCCCGATACCCGGGCAGTGTGCCCGACACCTTCATCTTGGCACTCGATGAATACCGGCCTCTTTGAAACACCCCCTCCACCAGCCGGGATTCATCGAGTGTCAAGGGTCATCTGGACTCGAAACATTGGCTCTTTTCTCTCCCTACAGATGCTGCCTGAGCTGCTGAGATTTTCCAGCATTTTTCTCTCTGGTTTCAGATTCCAGCATCCGCAGTAATTTGCTTTTATTCCTTTTCTTGGGATCCACTACCAACCTGATTTTCCCAGTCCACCTGCATATTGAAGTCCCCCATGATTGTTGTGATATTGCCTTTTTTACATGCTTTCTCTATGTCCTGATTTATTTTCTGCCCCACATCCTGACTACTGCTAGGGGGCCTGTACATAACTCCCATCAGGGTCTTTTTACCTTTGCGATTCCTCAACTCTACACCCAGAAATCCTATGCCTTCTGATCCTATATCGCTCCTTGCTATCGATTTAACTTAATTCCTTACTAACAATGCAACACCGCCCGCCCCCTTTGCTCATCTACCTGTCCTTTCGATACACATATCCTTGTATATTTAGATCCCAGCCCTGATCCCCTTGCAGCCACGTCTCTGTGATGCTCACAACATCGTACCGGCCAATTTCAATGTGCACAACAAGCTCATTTACCTCATTCCGTATACTACACGCATTAACTTACAACACCCTCAGTCCTGCATTGACCATCTCTCTTCTCGCACTTGTCACCTTTTGTGTTCCGACTGAGGGTGATGTTGTTCTTTTATTTTTGTTCTCTATTTCACCTTCAGTTATGACACCTTCTGAGCCAACACTCTGGTTCCCACCCCCCTGCCATAGTGGTTTAAATCCTCCTGAGCGACTCTGGTAAACCTCCCAGCCAGGATATTGGTGCTGCTTGGTGTTGGTGTTGTAAGATATTGAGTTTAGATGCAACCCATCCTTCTTGTACAGGTCTCACCTGCCCTGGAAGAGATCCCATTGGTCCAGAAATCTGTGGCGGGATACTCCGACACCCCACCGGGCCGGAGAATCGCCGGGGGGGGCGGCGTGAATCCCGCCCCAATGCCGGCTGCCCGATTCTCCAGTGCCGGTTTTTCAGCGGGGGCGGGAATCGCGTTGCGCCGATCGGAGGCCATTGTCAGTGGCCCCCCAGCAATTTTCCGCTCCGCGATGGGCCGAGTGGCCGCTCGTTTCGGCAAGACCCGACGGCGTAAATCAAACAAGGTCCTTATCGGCGGGACCTGGCTCTGCCGTCGGCCTGCGGAGTACTCGGGGGGGCGCGGGGGATCTGGCCCCGGGGGGGGGGCACGGTGGCCTGGTCCACGATCGGGGCCCTCCGCACTGGCCGCTGTAACAGTCCGCCATGGCCGGCGCGGAGATGAACCCCCCCTGCGCATACGCTGGGATCACGCAAGAACACGCTGGCGCTCCTGCACATGCGCCAACTCGCGCCGGCCGGCGAAGGCCCTTCGGCACCGGTTGGCGCAGCGCCAGCCAAGCCACCGCTGGCCTAGCCCCTGAAGGTGCGCCTTCCGGAGGGCCCAACGCCAGAGTGGTTCACGCCACTCCTCGCCGCCGGTACGGCCCGCCCCGCCGGATAGTGGAGAATCCCGGCCCTGAAATCCTCCTTCCTACACCACCGGCTTAGCCACGTGTTTAGCTGCACTATCCTCCTATTTCTAGCCTCACTGGCAGTGAGTACTGCGATAAAGAGGAATGCCTTCGTTCATGGCATTTTAAATCTATGGATTTCTCTACTGCAGTGAGCAGAAGTTGCTCCATCATTAACTATATTCAAAACAGAGGGTTGATACATTTTTGGGTTGAGGGGGATGACGGGTATGAGGAGTCATCCAGGAAGGTGAAGTTGAGATAGGATATCAGTCATGATCTCAGAGTAAGAAGTCTTACAACACCAGGTTAAAGTCCAACAGGTTTGTTTCGAATCACTAGCTTTCGGAGCACAGCTCCTTCCTCAGATGAAGGAGCTGTGCTCCAAAAGCTAGTGATTCGAAACAAACCTGTTGGACTTTAACCTGGTGTTGTAAGACTTCTTACTGTGCTCACCCCAGTCCAATGCCGGCATCTCCACATCATGATCTCATTGAACATTGGAGTAAGTTTGAAGAGCCACATGGTCGACACTGCTACAATTTCTTATGTTCTTACGTTTTGCAACTGTCAACTGCTGCCCCAGGTTTTGAATTGTTGTCACAATGGATGTGTCCTTCTTTCTATTAAATGTCTATTTGATATCCTGATGGCTTGTTCAGATTTAAACTCTGACAGGAATGCATTGTCTTTTTTCCCTTTTAATCCTTTGCAATTGTTAATTCTCATTATCTTTCTGCACATGAGGTTTACTATGTCCATTCATGTAGTTCTCTAACCAGTAACTAGGAGGTGTGAAAGACTGACCTGGATTTACTTTTCCTCGAGTTGGGTTTAATAGGGTGCTGCCGTTCAGCCACATCTTGCTAAAAGGTCAAGGAGAAGACTGTCCATGATCCTGGAAGCTTCCGCTCAGCAATTTAATTCTAGGATCAACATTAATTACTTTAAGGCAAGACTTCCGCTCCTTTCTCAGGAGGCTGTCCTGTTTCAGAAAGGTGCCAGCCAATTGGATGGCGAGCAGCTCTGCAGTCCCAGAGCATTACTGGGAGTGGTGGCCATGGCTGGGACTACAGGCAGAGCCCAGGATATGACCGCAATTGGGTGTCTTGCCAAGGGGGAGTGTGAGGATATGGGGGGTGGGGGTGGGGGTGGGGGGGGGGGGGGGGGGGGGGGCGGGGGTGGTGGAATCTATTTTCGCGTCACTGGGTGGAGGGTTAAAGTGTTGAGGGGAAGTGGTCAGTATACCTTGGATGGGCTTAGGAGACCTGTAAGGGAGGTTCGTCCCTTCTGCATAGCTAAAACCTCAGAGGTTCCCACATGGTGTGGGCCTACCCTTGACATCAGTAAAATATCAGGATGATGCCCTTAAGTGGCCCTTAACTGATGGGCGGTGTGTGGGGAGGCAGCGTAAAAGCCATCTACTGAATCTTACATGCCCTTCCCGCTTCAACTTCAACAGTGGGGGAAGTGTAGATTCCAGCCCAAGACGTCACTCCTTTTTATGCAAAATTCCAATGACCTCATATATCTCAGTTGAGGTATGAAGCTCACAGGGCAAGGAACCCCTTTCCCTATAGCACAAAAAATTAGCCGCACTTGTTCAATAATTTTTAACTGTAATGCATTTGTAACTGTAATGCCTACCTTGCCTTGCATGTTCTCAAAAGAAAAAATAATCTCAATACTAAAAAATGCAAGTCTTACTGTTGTAATAATATTAAGAGAAGGTAATGGATCAATTATTAAATAGGCAATGACATCTGGTAGGTATCCATCTAATGTACCTTAATGTGACAGATTTACCAGTTTCAAAATGCTATAGTTCAACAGATTGTTCAAACTCTGTGCCCAGTTTCACAATTTATTTACTCATATAATGCTTTCGATCAAGCGTTGAACCACGCCTATGTATTACATTTATTTCCTTGTATAGTCAAAAAACTTCAGCCTTATGCTTTCATTACCAGTTTAGCTCTATCTGATGTTAAGCCAACATTCATTTTATACATATTATGCAATTACTCCTGCATTAAATGGCTGCTGTCTGGTAACTGTGTACCTCTGTAGTTCATCTCATTGAATATTCACTGGCCTTCGTCCCATATAGCACAGAAAATACATTATTATCCTTTTCGAGCAAGGAAATGGTATCATCTTCCTGGAACAGAAGAATTTGTTGAGGTACACGATCATGGGATGATAGAAAGCAAATGTTCCTCAAGAACACTGGAATATTTCTTGGCATTACTCCTCCTGTCAAGGATATCCAGAAACCAGGCACCCTACCAAGAAAAAACACTACCTAAACATTTTTAATTTTCAAGACAGTGAGGGTTACATGTAGGGCCTATCATTCCCCATTTGATAAAAATGTGAACAGAATATTTAAGACAATGTCTTTCTGATTTGTGTTTGTCAAATGCAAGATATTATGCAATTTGGCTCTGTTCCTGCTTCTTTTAGCAAAAATAAAAATAGAAACTGCTTAATTGAAACTGATAGTTGAAATAATGAAAATTGTTTAAATCTGCAAAAATAAACATTAAAACAGTCTTATGTATCAATCGTGAAACCCACGGCCTCTACCATCTAGGAGGACAAGAGCAGCAGAAACCAGCAAACATCGTCACCTGGAGGTTCCCTTCCAAGTCACTCGCCACCGTGACTTGAAAATATATCACCGTTCCTTCACTGTCGCTGGGTCAGAATACTGGAATTTCCTCCCAAACAGCACTGTGGGTGTACCCACACCTCAGGGAACGCAACGGTTCAAGTAGGCAGCTCAACACCACCTTCTCAAGGGCACCCAGGGATAGGCAATAAATGCTGGCCGAGCCAACAACATCCACATCCCGTAAAATGAATTTTTAAAAAACAGGTTCCTGGTGTTTTGCAGCTAGACAGGCATTTGATTGCATTCATAATTTCTAACAACGAGGTGGATCATCAAGAGAATAGTTGATGACAACCTGTGGCAGACTGTTGTTACCTTCACTGATGGATGAAGGCCAATGGAGGACGTGGTTAAAGTGTTCTGCCCAACTTTCTAGAATTTGGGCTTTTTCTTTCAGCAGTGTTGCCCCTTTGGCACTGAGGATCAGTGAGTAGTGATTGGGGCCCGAGGACAGATTTCAGAGCATCATGGAATCTCTTCCAATCTTTATGGTTTGTATCATGACCTAAGATTGTCTGTTTTGTGATTCAGCTAAGTTCTGAGCTTGCATTGGACAGTGAATATTTCTGATGTGGAGATGCTGGCGTTGGACTGGGGTGAGCACAGTAAGACGTCTTACAACACCAGGTTAAAGTCCAACAGGTTTGTTTCGAATCACTAGCTTTCGGAGCATTGCCAACACCAAAATCACGTTCGTCGATCGGCCGGAGAAATCCCCGTTCATGATAAAATCGGGGGCGGTGTTGCTTTCGTGATGCTTCGCCCCCTCCAAAGCGGCGTACTCCTAGAGTATGGCGCGTGCCATAGCAAAAGCCTCAGGACATTGCCTGGGGCCCCTCCCCTGATGCTCTGCTCCCGACCGGCCGATTTCCCAACGCCGTGGGTCTGATCTCACCGTCGGGAACTCGGCGTGGAGGCTGCGGGCTCAGTCCAACGGACTCAGTCGAATCGTAGAATTTACAGTGCAGAAGGAGGCCATTCAGCCCATTGAGTCTACACCGGCCCTTTGGAAAGAGCACCCTACTTAAGCCCACACCTCCACCCTATCCAAGTAACCCCATCTAATCTTTTGGACACTAAGGGGCAATTTAGCATGGGCAATCCACCTAACCTGCACATCTTTGGACTGTGGGAGGAAACCGGAGCACCCATAGGAAACCCACGCAGACACGGGAGAAAGTGCAAACTCCACACAGATGGTCACTTGAGGCTGGAATTGAAACCAGGAACCTGGAGCTGTGAGGCAGCAGTGCTAACAACTGTGGGTCCCCACTCAGCTGGTCCCCACTCGGCGCCTGGAAGGACCCCGTCGCGTAGAGGTTCAGGGTGACCGTCACCTTGACGGACACCGGGAGCAGGTGTTCTCCCCCATTCCCCTGAGGTGCCAGGTGTGCCACCATCTGGTAGATATGTTGCACTGTATCTCTGTTCATCCGGAGTCTTCAACGGCATGCAAGGTCCGGCAGGTCCTCTATTGTCAGGTCGTGTCGGTACACATGAGGCCTCATGCGGCACCGGCTTGGCATCTCCTCCTCCTGGGCAAGTTGGGCGGCCGGCTCTCCGGCCCAACACTGATGCCAGGGGTACCGTTAGCTGCCACTGCCTTCGCTGAGGGTTTCCGTGGGTGTTGTCCTGGGTGGTCCGCCGGTTGCTGGCGGCAACTGGGTGGGGAGTTTGGGGTGGGGGGGCAGTGTGGCAGGATGTTGGGGTGCCTGGGTGGGGGCATCCATATGGCCGGTATCACTATGCAGGACCGAGGGCCAAGGTGACTGGTCTGTGGGTGCGCAGCAAGATGGCCAGCATAATGGTGGTCGGTGCCTGGGCACTGCTCCAGTCCCGTGCGGGGGGTCACCCGGGCCGAGCTCAGCCTCTTCCCTCCCCTTCCCCCCACCCCCGGCCCTTGCAGGCCATACCCGAGCCAGCACGGCCAGTGTCTGGGCTGGCAGCCCACGGTTCTCCTCTCCATGTCCTACCTCTTCTCTCTCTCTCAGTAGCCGCCACGCCAGGTTCACGATTTTTGAGAGCACACACTGTCGAGAACTCGGCCCATCGGAGGCGGAGAATCTCGGGAGGCCCACTAATGAGATGCAAACGCCATTTAAACTCCACACGGCACACATCGCATTTAAGCCATTTTCTGGATGACGGAGAATCGTAAAACCGATGCCTGCCGCGATTTTGACATCAGATGCTATTGTCCGCCCAATCGCCTTTGCCGATTTCAGTGTTGGCCGATGGACAGTCCCGCCCCCTGTTTCCATGTTGTAATTTCTATGTAATATTACTTAATCACCTGAAATAAATTTCTGCATAAATTCCCTGAACTCTAAATGTAATTATGCCAAACTCCAGGTTATTCATGACTCTTTTAAGCCCTCGTCTCTTGTACGCTACAGAAAACAGTGGCATAGTGGTAATGTTGCTGGACTAGTAAGCCAGAGGCATAGGCTAATGGTCTGGGGACGTGAGTTCACCAAATCATATATTACAATATCCCAGACACCATCATCACCATCCCTGCATGTATCCTGTTCCACCAGCAGGATAGATCCACCAGAGATGGCAGCACATGGTATTCAATTGGGACGTAGTTGTGCTGGGAGTCCTCAACATTGACTTTGGACCCTATGAAGTCTCAAACATGGACAAGGAAATTACCTGCTGATTGGATTGGATTGGATTTGTTTATTGTCACGTGTACCGAGGTACAGTGAAAAGTATTTTTCTGCGAGCAGCTCAACAGATCATTAAGTACATGAGAAGAATAGGGAATAAAAGAAAATACATAATAGGGCAACACAACATATACAATGTAACTACATAAGCACTGGCATCGGATGAAGCATACAGGGTGTAGTGTTAATGAAATCAGTCCATAAGACAGTCATTTAGGAGTCTGGTGACAGTGGGGAAGAAGATGTATTTGAGTCTGTTTGTGTGTGTTCTCAGACTTCTGTATCTCCTGCCCAATGGAAGAAGTTGGAAGAGTGAGTAAGCCGGGTAGGAGGGATCTTTGATTATACTGCCCGCTTTCCCCAGGCAGCGGGAGTTGTAGATGGAGTCAGTGGATGGGAGGCAGGTTTGTGTGATGGACTGGGCGGTGTTCACGACTCTCTGAAGTTTCTTGCGGTTCTGGGCTGAGCAGTTGCCATACCAGGCTGTGATGCAGCCTGATAGGATGCTTTCTATGGTGCATCTGTAAAAGTTGGTAAGAGTCAATGTGGACATGCCAAATGTCTTTAGTTTCCTGAGGAAGTATAGGTGCTGTTGTGCTTTCTTGGTGGTAGCGTCGACGTGGGTGGACCAGGACAGATTTTTGGAGATGTGCACCCCTAGGAATTTGAAACTGCTAACCATCTCCACCTTGTCCCCGTTGATGCTGACAGGGGTGTGTACAGTCCTTTGCTTCCTGAAGTCAATTACCAACTCTTTAGTTTTTCTGGCATTGAGGGAGAGATTGTTGTCGCTACACCACTCCACTAGGTTCTCTATCTCCCTCCTGTATTCGGACTCATCGTTATTTGAGATCCGGCCCACTATGGTCGTATCGTCAGCAAGCTTGTAGATGGAGTTGGAACCAAGTTTTGCCACGCAGTCGTGTGTGTACAGCGAGTAGAGTAGGGGGCTAAGTACGCAGCCTTGCGGGGCGCCGGTGTTGAGGACTATTGTGGAGGAGGTGTTGTTGTTCATTCTTACTGATTGTGGTCTGTTGGTCAGAAAATCGAGGATCCAGTTGCAGAGTGGGGAACCAAGTTGTAGGTTTTGGAGCTTTGATATGAGCTTGGCTGGGATTATGGTGTTGAAGGCGGAGCTGTAGTCAATAAATAGGAGTCTAATGTAGGAGTCCTTGTTTTCGAGATGCTCTAGGGATGAGTGTAGGGCCAGGGAAATGGTGTCTGATGTGGACCGGTTGCAGCGGTATGCGAATTGCAGTGGATCAAGGCGTTCTGGGAGTATGGAGGTGATGCGCTTCATGATCAACCTCTCGAAGCACTTCATTACGACTGAAGTCAGGGCCACTGGTCGGTAGTCATTGAGGTACGTTGCCTGGTTCTTCTTTGGTACCGGTATGATGGTGTTCTTCTTGAAGCAGGTGGGGACCTCGGAGTAGAGTAGGGACAGGTTAAAGATGTCCGTGAATACCTCTGTCAGCTGGTCCGCGCAGGCTCTGAGTGCACGACCAGGGATCCCGTCTGGGCCCGTCGCCTTCCGAGGGTTCACTTTCAGGAAGGCCAATCTGACTTTGGAAGCTGTGATGGTGGGTATGGGTGAATTATGGACTGCTGGGGCACTCGCTAGCGGATTGTTGGTTACCTGCTCGAACCGAGCATAGAATGCATTGAGTTCATCGGGGAGTGGTGCGCTGCTGCCAGAGATACTGTTCGGCTTCGCTTTGTAGCCCGTTATGTTGTTTAGTCCTTGCCACAACCGCCGAGAGTCTGTCTGTGACTCTAGCTTGGTTTGATATTCTCTCTTGGCATTCCGGGTGGCTTTGCGGAGGTCGTACCTGGATTTCTTGTATAGGTCAGGGTCGTCTGCCTTGAACGCCTCAGATCTGTCCTTCAGTAGGGAGTCAATCTCGCGATTGAGCCATGGTTTCCGGTTGGGGAATGCATGTACTGCTTTCTTTGGCACGCAGTCGTCCACACATTTGCTGATGAAGTCTGTGACGGTGGTGGCATACTCATTTAAGTTGGTCGCTGAGTTCTTAAATATGGACCAGTCCACTGTCTCTAAGCAGTCACGTAAGAGCTCTTCTGTCTCCTCGGACCAGCACTGCACAACCTTCTTAGCTGGATTCTCCCGCTTGAGTTTCTGCTTGTATGCCGGGAGAAGGAGCACCGTCTTATGGTCTGATTTCCCAAAGTGCGGTCGGGGAATGGAACGGTAGGCGCCCTTGATTTTTGAGCAGCAATGGTCAAGAGTGTTGTCGCCCCTGGTGGGACAGGAGATGTGCTGGTGGAATTTTGGCAGGACACTCTTGAGGTTGGCCTTGTTGAAGTCTCCGGCCACGATGAACAAGGCCTCTGGGTGTTCTGTTTCGTAGTTGTTTATTACTGTGTATAGTTCGTCCAGCGCCTTCCTCACTACTGCCTGGGGTGGGATGTAGACCGCTGTGATAATGGCTGAAGTGAACTCACGTGGAAGATAATATGGGCGGCACTTCACGGTCAGGTATTCCAGGTCTGGGGAGCAGTAGGTCGCCAGAGTTGCCACATCCAAGCACCAGGAGGAGTTGATGAGGAGGCAAACCTCTCCACCCTTCGCTTTGCCTGATGATGCCGTGCGGTCCGCCCGGTGAATTGAGAAGCCTTCATGTTGTATGGCACAGTCCGGTGAGGCAGGGGTGAGCCATGTCTCTGTGAAACAGAGCACACAGCAGTTTCTTACTTCCCTCTGAGAGGTAAGTCTGGCGTTAAGTTCATCCAGCTTGTTTTCGATCGCTTGGACGTTTGCCAGGAGTGTTCTGGGGAGAGGGGTCTTGAAACCGCATTGCTTCAGTCTAACCTGCAGACCGCCGCGTTTCCCTCGCTTCCTCGACCGGCGGCTGCTGCTGGATGATCCTGGGATCCGATGGCCAATGTCAGCTGTTGTGGAAGGTAGGTGGTTGCGTCTGGCGGGGTCCAGGGCGCTGGCGGGGACCAGGGCGCTGTTTACGTATCTGGGGTCGCGTCTGGCAGGGTCTCGGGCACTGGTTGAGGTAGAGGGGTTGCTAGGGGGGCATGTTTGTGATCTGGATGGGTCCCGGCGTTCTGCGGACGCGGGAATACCTTGCAGCACGTTTGGGTCCTCGTGCGTGGGCTCCGCCGTTTCGGGGGTCCTGGGTCGTGGGCAGGGGCATCCTGAGGCAGGTTGGGCTGGGTCCCGTGGTCTGTTCCTTCCCTGGGCGCTCTTGGGGTCGGATCTTGAAGTAGGCCCGGTCGAGCCTACACGTTGATTTTTCTTTCTTCCATCACCAGGTAGGTCGGGTCGCTGGACAGGTCTCTCAGGGTCGGGTCACTGGGCGGGTCTCTCGGGGTCGCGTTGGGCCGGGTCTTGCCGTCGGGGGTCGGGTCGGGAGCTCCAGGGACTGGGCAAGGTGATCCGGGGGCTGGCGTCGGTAGTTAGGCCGTGTTTGGAGCTCCGAGGTCCGGGTCGGCTCCAAATCGAGGTCGGGGCTTCACGTCCGGTTTGGGCCCGATCTTCTTTCAGGTCGCGGAGGTCAGGTCGGGTCGGGTCAAAAGGTCTCCAAGGGCCTCGGAGGATGTTCAAGCCTGCAAGAGAGGATAAAAGAGAGAGGTTAGTAATAATGTTAGGTTTAGAATTAAATTGTAAAAGATTAGGACCAGTATAAGTTAAGGAAAAAGTGGATCTGTTTGGGAGAGCTCACAGAGAGTCGCCTCGCTCCGGCGCCAGCTTGGTAAAGATTGCTGCTACAATGCCCCCTCAGCTGATGAGTTAGTACTCTTTCACGTTGAACACCGATTGAAAGAAGCACAGCGAGTGTACTCTGGGTGGGTGATTTCAATGTCCATCAACAAGGGTGATTTGGTAGCACGACTATTGACTGAGCTTGCTGAATCCTGAAGGACAAAGTTGCTAGACTGGGCTTGCAGCAGGTGGTGAGGTAATAATGAGGGAAAAACTACTTGATCCACCTATCCATGATAGTCTGTGCATCTGTCCATGATAGTATTGGTCAGAGTGACTACTGCACAGTCCTTGTGAAGATGAAGCCGTGTCTTTACACTGAGGATGCATTGAGGATACCCTCCACCATGTTGTGTGGCCCTGAACCGTGCCAAATAGTAGATTATAAACAGATCTAGCAACTCAAAACTTGGCATCCATGAGGTGCAGTGGGCCATTGGCAGCAGAATTGTACCCAACCACAATCTGTAACCTCATGGCATATCCCCCAGTCTACCATTACCATCCAGCCAGGGGATCAACCCTGGTTGAATAGAGTGCAGGAGGACATGCCAGGAGCAGCACCAGGCATACCTAAAAATGAGATGTCAACCTGGTGAACCTACAATACTAGCTGCATTGTACAGGACAGTGGAATCAGCATGTAATAGACAGAGCTAAGTGATCCCACAACCAAATGACAAGACCTAAGCTCTGCAATCCTTCCATATTCAGTCATGAATGATGGTGGACAAATAAACAATTAACCAGAGTAAAAGGCTTCACAAATATCCCTATCTTCAATGATGGGGGGAGCCCAGCACATCAGTGGTGAAGATAAGGCTGAGGCATTTGCAACAGAAATGCTGAGTGGATGATCCATCTTGAACTCCATCTGAGGTCCCCAGCATTACAGATGTGAGTCTTCACTCCGTTGGGTGAAGTCTTCCATCCTCGTTCATGGCTGTTATTTCCTCGTGCTGCTGGCAGTGAATGGAGTTTTGGCTGGTAAACCAATTTTTCAGTTCTTGTTCGCAACACATCCCGCCAAGATGAGACCATGTTTACCAAAAAAGCCTGAAGGCAGTGGATACTGGAAAGCCTATGGGCTCTGACAACATTCTGACAGTAGTACTGACGACTTTTCCCCAGAGCTAGTTGCACCCCATGCCAACCTGTTCCAGTACAGCTACAACACTGGCATCTACCTGACGAAAAGCAGGATAAATATAATGTAGTCAATTCCTGTCCCATCTGTCTAAACTCAATAATCAACAAAATGATGAAAGATGTTGTTAACCGTGGCACTTGCTCAGCCATAACCTTCTCACTGATACCCAGTTTGGGTTCCCGCAGGGCCACTCAGCTCCTGATCTCATTACAGCCTTGGTTCAAACATGGACAGAAGAGCGGAACTCCAGAGGTGAGGTAAGAGTGACTGCCCTTGGAATCAAGGTACCATTTGACTGAGTATGGTACCAAGGAGCCCTAGCAAAACTGAAGTCAATGGAAATTGGGGAAATCTCTTCGATGGTTGGCATCGTACCTAGCACAAAAGAAGATAGTTGTGATGGCTAGAGGTCCATCATCTCGGAAGCAGGATATCACTGCAGGAGTTCTGGGCTTAACTATCCATAGCTGCTTCATCAATTGCTTTCCATCCATCACAAGGTCAGAAGTGAGGATTGTGCAAAATTCAGCACCATTCATGACTCCTCAGATACTGAAGCTGTCTTTTTTTGTTAGTTTGTTCATGGGATGTGGGCATCGTTGCTGGGCCAATATTTATTGCCCATCCGTGAGGGCATTTAAGAGTCAACCACATTGCTGTGGGTCTGGAGTCACATGTAGCCCAGACCAGGTAAGGACGACAGATTTCCTTCCCTAAAGGACATTAGTGAACCAGATGGGTTTTGACAACAATCAACAATGGTTTCATAGTCACCTTTAGGCTTTTAATTCCAGATTTATATTGAATTCAAATTTCACCATCTGCCGTGGCTGGATTCGAACTTGGGTCCCCAGAACAATACCCTGGTTCTCTGGATTGCTAGTCCAATGACAATACTGCTATTCCACTGCCTCCACATGCAGAAGGACCTGGACAACATTCAGGCTTGGATTTTTTTACTATTGATTTTATTAAGGATTTTTCATATTGTACAAAACAAAGGCAAACGTGACCACACATCGAGAACTAAAAAAGACAAAAAGAGAAATATATACATATTGGTCGCCTTTCATTATTACATCAGTTGAATTTGTTATTTACAATGGTTTCAGCTTCTTGTTTTACTTTCTCCAGTAGATGTTTTGTTCCAGCTGGATCCCCTGCCTCCCTCTCCCCCTCTTCTTCCTGAGCCCCTCCCCTTGGTCTTCTGATGTGCCCTCTTCCCTCATCAGTTTTTATTAGCTCTTCCTGATTGGTTGGAGTGATGCCATGCATTGTGTCATTTGTCAGGTATGGTTGGGCTCCATGCCTCTTTATTCCCCCCCTCTTCCTCCTCCGCACCCCCCCCCTCCCCCCCCCACCCTTTCATTTGTGTTTGTTGTTGTACCGTGGCTTCCCTCTCCCTTCCTCTGGCTTATTGGCTGTTGGCTACAAACAGATCTTGGAACAACTGGGCGAATGGCTTCAATGTATTGTGGAAGTCTGGATGGCGAATTAAATTTTCTCCATCTGGAGAAATTCCAACAGGTTGGCCAACCAGTCAGCAGCTTTGGCTGGTGCTGTTGATCGCCAGACTAGCAGGATTCTCCAGCAGGCGATTAGGGAGTCAAAGGCAAGAATGTCGGCCCTTTTCCCCATGAAGAGATCTGGCTGTTCTGAGACCCCAAAGGCTGCCACCTACGGGCATGGCTCCACCCTCATCCCCACCACTTTGTACGAAGAAGGCTGCCCAGAACCCGACAAGTCTGGGGCAAGACCAGAACATGTGGGCATAGTTGGCCAGGCCTCCTTGGCACTGTTGACATATGTCCTCCACTTCTGGAAAAAACCTTCTCATTCGGGGTCTGGTTAAGTGGGCTCTGTATACCACTTTCCGCTGCATTAAGCTTAGCCTTGCGCATGTGGAGGTGGATTTGACCCTGTGCAGTGCTTTGCTCCAGAGTCCCCACCCTATTTCAACCCTAAGCCTTCCTCCCACTTTTCCCTTGCCTTGTCCAGCGGTGTACCTGCCGACCTATTAGTCGCCCATACAGGTCACTGCAGTTCCCTCTCCCTAATATGTCTGCATCCATTAAGTCTTCTAACAGCGATTGTTGCAGCAGTTGTGGTTACGTTTTTGTTTCCCTTTGTAAGACGTTTCTGACCTGCATGTGTTTTAGCTCGTTTCCCCCATCAGCTGGAACTTCCTCAAGTATTGACAGTCTGTTGTCTGTGTAGAAGTGATGCTTTTTGCTGCTGCGTTGTTGTATATTCTATGCCCTGTTGGCCACATAGTTGACATCTTCTTGCTTGTTGTCATCAGTGGGACTCACGGTATCTCCCACTCTCCTTCTCTTCCTTTTTTTTGTTTTGATATCAATTCTGTGACTGATTTTGTGACTGCTCCTCTTTTTCCATTTGGGTTTGGTAACCACCTTCTTGCTGCTGATCTGCACTATGGGAGCAGCAGTGTATGGATCATCAGTTGGGACTTTCCATGTTGGCTTGCTTCCGAGGGACTGTGTGGTTGTGACCAAGTCTGTGCCTTCAATGGGTGACTGCAGAGCCTCGCACTCTGGTGCCTGGGTTGGAGCCACATCTCTAACATTGGGTGCTGTCCCGCCATCGCGTGTTTGAGCCCCGAGTGATAGCTCCTCATCATTCAACAAAACGATGCATGTGTTGCCTGATCCTGAAGAATGACATATCCTGGTTCTGTAATATTATATATAATGGCTCATCCTCATCTTGTAATACGATATATGTGTCATCCGTCATCGTGGACCTGTATACCATCTGCTTCTCTAACTCATCTTTTGGTGGAGCGGCCTCAGGTACTGGGGGGTCCACTACCGGAACCATTTCATGGGCCTGAAATGATTCATCATATGCTTCTGGAGCCAGTTTCTCCAAAGTCAGTTTTGTGGTTCGTGCGATCACCTCATTACTCCCACAAAACAGTCTTACTGGAATTTCATCATCGCCCTCATCTGGCTCATCCTCTGAGCTTTCACTCTTTCCATCATATTCATAGTCTTCATAAATATGCTCATAATCTTCATCATTGGAGTCAAGATCATTGTACTCATCATCATCTTCCGTGAAGTATAACACTGCTCGTGGAATTATGTGTTCATGCAGGAATTGACCTATTTTCAAATCAGCAGTGAGTCTTGCTGCAGAGCTTCCACCTAACACTCAATGCTCTGGAACCTATGGAGGAGTGAAGAAGTTGAAAAAAAGAGTCATGTAGTACAGTTTTCTTGACTGCTGTATGATAAGGCCAATCCTTATGCGACTGCTTTAATCAAATGTCTTTCATTGTAATATTCTTTCCGTTCTTCCAGTCGATGTGGCAGCCTGTTCACCCCGTGATTGTAAATATGAAGAAGCCTGCCCCATCAGGCCACGACTCCTCATTTGTGAAATACTCATTCGATTCAAAACTTGAACTCCCGAGTGAAGCTCATTGGCTGTCCGGGGTCCGGGAAATTTACAGCAATGTATTGCAGAAACTTTTATATGGACACATCATGCTCCAGTATCATGTGACTGACCATATCCTCATTCTCGAAGACCGCTAACCAGAAGTATGAAGTGTCCTTCGGATTCCCTATCTATGTCTCTGGTTGATCTTCCTCCACTTTCACTATTGCTCGTATCTCGTCAGATGATTATGGCACTGTGTCGAGTTGTGAATCGCAGTATTCTTTTGTTGCCTCTCTGACCAGGACGTACAGCCGCTCCACTAGGTTCAGGACCTCACATGCATCTGCCCTAACACGCACATTTTGTATCCAGAATGGAGAATGGTATGAGGTGTCTTCTGTTGTGTATCCATGTTTTTTGGTCACATTCCCCCAACATCTCAAACTCATTTGCACTGTAGTAGATTAGCATTCTTGGTCGGGTAACGACTTTTGGCGGAACTTGCAAGCCGGGCAAAGTGCACAGACTGAGGAGGTTTGCCTTCGCTCCCGTGTCAAGTTTTCATTTTATCAATGTGTCGTTTAGCATCACTGGAATGGTCCATCTGTATTCAACGTTATCAGCTGGACTATTACTGTTGGTCCAACTGGTTATTAAAACGTATTCCGCTTTTGTATTCGGACTCATTGTGTCCTTGGTTGAAAAATAATTCATCAGGGGGCATCTCATCAATTGCATTGACTGACCCCGTTTGTCCACTGGAGGACGCAAAAAACATTGTTTCGCAAATTGATTTTCCTGTGCCACCTGGAACATTCTTTTCCATATGCTGGACATCGCCATGGGTCATGTCGGTTGCCACATTTCTGGCATAAGGTGGCGGCTCCTGTTGTCTGCTTAAAATGACTGCTCACACTGAAAGCACCTATCTTATTGACCTGCTTCACAGTGCTGATGGCGCTAGCGTCTTCCTCTATGTTGGTGCCAAAATGTTTCAAAGTGAGTGTACTGATTTGCTGTGCAGTCAACTCACTCGCGTGATTAATCTTAATCGCATTTTCCAATTTCAGGTCTTCCTCCCGTAACAATCTTTCACGGAGTTTATTATTCGATATGTCAAATACTATTTGTGTGTCATCGATAATTTTAGATCACTGAAATTACAAGACTGGGCTGGGCCTTCAGCCTCAAGTCGGTTACAAAACTGTTGAAAGATTCACCTGGTTTCTGGGTACGCTTACGAAAAATATATCTTTCAAATGTTTCATTTTTTTCCGGAGAGCAATGCCGATCAAAGTGCTTAATCACCTCATCGTATCTCCTGCTCTCCTCTTCGCTATCAAAAGCAAAGGTATTGTAGATTTCAATTGCTTACGGGCCTGGCACTGTGAGCAGCAATGAAATCCACCTCTCGTCAGACTGTGTCTGCAGGCCGAGGGCCTGCTGTTTGAAAACGTGTTAATTTTCGTCTACGTTACCCGAGACTTGAAGCTGGTGCAGTGCCTTTAAACCTACCATCTCGAACTTCACCGTTGTTTGTTGCGTTGAGTCACCAATGGCCGTAGTTCACCAGGTCGTTGGAAGAATCTTCTTCTTTTCGTTCTTCAGCTGGTTTCACTTTGTCTTTGCTGCTGTTACCTTCAAATCTTCAACGCTCCTGGTACCATGTTTTGTTCTGTAACCATGGCCGGGATTCTCCAATCCCGTGGCCAAGTTCTGACATGGCATGAAAAGCGGCGTGAACCACTCTGGCGTCAATTGTCCTCAATTGTCCGGTGTGCTCCCCTTCCTAGGGGGCTAGGTCAGCACCGGAGTGGTCCCCACAGCTCCAGCCGGCGCGGCACGGCCAGCGGAGTTTGTGCATGCTCGCTATGGCCGGCGTGGGTTCACGCATGCATGCCACGGCTGATGTGATTCCGCGCATGCGCGTGGGTTCCTGTCTCCGCGCCGGCCCCTGGGAAATATGGCGGAGCCCTATAGGGGCCCGGTGCGGAGGAACATAGGCCCCCACAGAACCAGCCCACCCACCGATCAGTAGGCCCTGATCACTGGCCAGGCCACCGTGGAGGCCCCCTCAGGGTCGGATCCCCCCGCCTCCCCACCAGGATGGCCCCCGCACACAGAACTTCCAGGTCCCGCCATGTGGGACCATATGTGACCCACGCCGGTGGGACTTGGCCAAACTCGGCGGCCACTCAGCCTGTTGGGGCCTGGAGAATCGCCGGGGGGGCGCTTTCAACGGCCCCCGACTGGCGCGGCGGTAAACCCGTGGGTGCCCGAGAGTCGGCGCCGGAGAATTAGCCAGCTGGCATCGGGGCGGCGTAGCGTGATTCTCGCACCCTCCCCGGGTTTCTCCCCGGCGTGGGGTCGGAGAATCCCAGCCCATGTCTTTGCAATGATTCATACAGACTGGTTGGTGACTTAACTAGAATGATGATTTCTTAATTTACACATGGTAAGGTAACAGTCAGAATGCTATACACATGGACTCTCCTGGAACTATCTCTCTCTGTGACTGTCCTGGTGTACGCCTTACAACCATCAGCCGAGAGCCAGATGTCACATGACTGATGTCTGCGCCAGCTGCTGGTTGGAGGTCGCATTGCTAAGTGTATACAACATTATTCACAGGCATATCACCACACATGACAGGACAGCCCGCTTGAATGGCATCTACTTACCACCTTAAACATTCACTCCCTCTGCTACCAATGCATTGTGGCAGCAGTGTATACCATCTACATGTACTGCAGCAACTCTCAAAGCTCCTTAAACAGCACCCTCTACACCCACGACCACTCCCACCTAGAAGGACAAGGACAGCAGAGGCATGGGAACACCCACCACCTGAAAGTTCTCCACAAAACCAATCACCATCCTCAGTTGGAACTATATCGCAGTTCCTTCATTGCCTCTGGGTCAAAATCCTGGAACTACCTGACAGCACTGTGGGTGTACCTACACCACATGGGCTGCTGCAGTTTCAGAAGACAGCTCACCACCACCTTCTTAAGGGCAATTATGGATGGGCAATAAATGCTGGCCTAGCCAGTGATACTCCCATCCCATGAACAAATAAAATAAAATAGTACACCACTCGACCATCCTCACTCCAACCTGTTCAGTATTATAGGAATCAATGAACCATTGTGTTCCAAAGTATTTGATCATTTTAATCATGAGATCCATTTGAACATGAATCCATCTCTTCAAAAAATGTTCATATTTTCTAGGTAATGAATGCAAAAATGTTTTTCAACAATTCACACAAAGATTACTGGTGTTACTCCCTTTCTGAATATTTGACACAGAAAATTTTAACAACATAATCATGTTCTTTTACATTAGTAATTATAATCTATTCATTCAGATTCTTTGTCATTCAAAGAAGCATTTAAATGTTTCTTAGTAATATGTTCATCGATGTCCCCTCTCCTAATCAGCACTATGTGCACTGGTTGGCGGATTTTGAATTTATAAAATTGACAAGTAGATCATTAGGAAAGTGACACTGCATCTTACAACAATAACACAAATGCTGCACAAAGAAAAATCCCCAATTACAGGCAAGTAATGAATGCCTGCTAGAAGCACTGGTCTCTCGGCAGGTGCCAATTAGGCAATATGCTGCTTTCAAATTAGCCACCATTTGAGCTCCGTGGTGAAGAAAATCCTTCCTATTTATTGTCAAAAGCATATGGCTTACAGAAAGCTGTCTTTACAACCTCTGAACGACCTCATAGTGGGAGTCAGGAACATTGAAAGATTAGCCACCTGCGGAGTGCAGATCATTTTATTTTATTTCTGAGGTCACTGCAATGTCTTTAAATGACTCCTCCACAGGCTGTTTCAGCAAGCCATTAACTAGTACTTGGTGACTGTGAAAGTTAAATTGCTTGTAAAGAAACAATTAAAAGCCAATTATCACTCAGAATTATTGTGATAGTAGCCTTTAACAGCTTGTCAGTCTGGCATAGTTCCAGCCGAAATATTACAATCTACATTAGCACTCCATGTTCAAGCCACCCCTTACTAGTTAGTAGGATGAAAGGACACAGTACAATAACAAAAGGACAACTACAATAAATAATGACCAGGAATTGGAATTAGTAAAGCAACTTATTTTATTATTAATGAGCTATAAATGCACACTATAATAAGTTTGAGGGTACGTTAATGTCTTAATATTTCATAACCCCAGCACAGTCTTCGTCAACATTATGAGTCTGGAGGGGATAGACTGCAATTCTGTTTTAGCTTTCATTAAAGTGATGGTCCCCGTATTCAAAATGAAGAACGGGCACAATATATTTTAAGATAAGGGTGTAGGGGATCATTGTTATTCTATCACTTATGCTGAGGTAATATTGGGATATTATTTTGCAATGTTCTATACTGACGCACGCTTGTTCAGAATTCCCATTGCTGGGAACAAAGAATTCATGTAAAGATATCCATTCTAAAATAAGAATTAATAGAGTGATCCTGTGATCTTCAAAGAGTACAATGGTGAATAGTCTTTTACTCCAGTTGCAGTCTGGTTCTTTAGCTGACTGATGGCCAGATACAAGCAATCAGGCACAACAATTACTTACTTTGCTGCAAAATCAATGCTGCCATGAAAAGACTTGGTTGGCTGCTTTTTGAAAAAGAACAAATGGCTAACAGCAGAAAACCAAGTAACAAATCTTATTGAAACAGATTTTTTGTTGGACTTATTTTTCACTAACTTTGATGCTTTATGTTGTAAGTAACTATGCAGCTATAAGACAAGACCTTTGGTGACCTTCGTATATATTGGACAGGATGTGCACAGGTAGCAGTACCAAGGAAGCAGTTAGTAGCAATATTTCAGCTTCACTAAATCTCTGTATTTTGGAACATATTACGAAATAAATGATATTGTAAAACAGACATCCTTTGGAATCTTTCCCCTTTCTAAAACAAAATGACATGAAGAACATTTTAAAATCAGATAAATTTAAATAACATTTAGTTTTGTGCAGTTTTGTGATCAAGTACTTATCGCTGCTACAATGCCAAATTATCTCCAGCGAAGGTTAATGAAACTGTTAAAACAAAAAGAAGTGGGGCATTAAGATTGGAATTATTACATCAGAATGTTACATAAATATTCTAAAGGGAATAAAAATAAAATATAATCTCACACCCATTATAACTCCAGCTTCATCAATTCATCCTCGTAACCGAAGTCCCCAGAGCTGCTCTCGTAAATCTGGGAAGAGTGACGTGATGGAAGCACTGAGGCATCTAGTTTAAGAATATAAGAAAGCAGGAGTGAGAAAAGGCCATTTGAATGATCAAGTCCACTCTTTCTGGGGACTGTAAAATCAACACTCTCAACAACTTATCCTCAATAAATTCCTGTGGAAAAGGTTTGTATAAACATTTCAAAATTTCAATGGTTCTTGGATCAATATTCTGAGCTGAAACCATCAAAGCAGAGTCCCTGTCAATCAAAGCAGAGTCCCTGTCAATCAATGGAGGGAAGCTGGTCCAGAGATTGTTTTCAACTTTCAAAAGCAGATTTTTTTTGAAGAGCCAGAGCTGTCAGTTGTTGCAAATCACAGCGCAAAACGTGACTGCAGAGGGTGGCAGGACCTTATCTTTTTCAATTTTTCACTTTTAACAATTGGGAAAGTACTGTAACATATGACAACAATTACATAATGCTGGTCAATATAATGTGGGTCAATCTACCTTTGCAAGACAGACCACTATGATGATCATTGCATTTAGATGTCTGGGGAATTAGCTCAAATGGGAGAGCGCTTGCTTTGCATGTAAGAGGTAGTGGGATCGATGCCCACATTCTCCAATTTGGTTTGGGGCAGTACGGTAGCCTTGTGGATAGCACAATTGCTTCACAGCTCCAGGGTCCCAGGTTCGATTCCAGCTTGGGTCACTGTCTGTGCGGAGTCTGCACATCCTCCCCGTGTGTGCGTGGGTTTCCTCCGGGTGCTCCGGTTTCCTCCCACAGTCCAAAGATGTGCAGGTTAGGTGGATTGGCCATGATAAATTGCCCTTAGTGTCCAAAATTGCCCTTAGTGTTGGGTGGGGTTACTGGGTTATGGGGATAGGGTGGCGGTGTTGACCTTGGGTAGGGTGCTCTTTCCAAGAGCCGGTGCAGACTCGATGGGTCGAATGGCCTCCTTCTGCACTGTAAATTCTATGTCTATGTCTATGTCTAAAACACATCTACCTTACAATACAGCATCTGATAGTGACATTTGAAGGTGTCAAAACATTTTAGACTTATCTTTAACAATGTTCCCGACGTCCAAGCAGGTTTCCTCCAGTGGTCACAGTCTCTCCAAGGCAGTGATTTTTTTTAGGGTTTATAAAGCCCACACAGCATATGAAAATATTGTGTGGGCGGAAATACAATTTTCGTGTGGGTCTCACAGTAGGATCCTGACCTTGGAAGAGAAGCATGTGCATTTTGCTCGCAAGGCCTTTCCAATGGCATGGACGAAGGGCCTATTTCCATGCTGTAAACATCTATGACCCTATGGCCTACCAAAAGGTAGGGTCTGGTAGGCACAGGAAAATTGTTTTTCCAGCAAAAAAAAACAAGTTTAGTGTTGTGTGGCCTGATTCGCACCTTCAGTGGGAGCCAGAAATCCGGCTTTGCCTGCACAAACACTTATCTCTTCCATTTGCACCATTGGTTCCTGTGAGATATTTGATCATTTCAAGTCATATCAATGTCTCACCCTTTAATCTGTCACCAAACATATAACTCTACTCATGAAACTCCCTCCCTAAATCACAATGGGTGTACCTACACCACATGGACTGCAGCGGTTCAAGATCACGCAGCTCACCACCACCATCTCAAGGGCAATTATGGATGGGCAATGAATGCTGGCCTAGCCAAAGATGCCCACATACCAAGAATAAATAAGATATTATTTGACATAGCCTAAACAGATGCCAAACTAGGAATTGCAACAAAGATATGCTGACCAAAGTGGAGGGGGGCGGGGGGGGGGGGGGGGGGGGGTGCGAGGTCACGGCCACAGCAGGAGGGAAAGCAATGTATGTGAATATCCGTACTAATGTCTGCCTATCGTTTTATTTCCCGTTCGTTTTTTCCCCTCTTTTTGGCGTGGTTATGCAAAGTGTAACACATGAGTTGTGAAATACAAAATGTGAAAAGTCAAAAAAACACTTTAAAAAAACCTCTTTACATCAACACTTTCTATGTCTCTTAGCACTGTAAAGTCCTGGATCATGTCTTTGTTATTTTTTTATATCTCTATTGATGACAAGATCAATTTTGTGAGCTTTTTCTCATTAATTAGAGCCCTAGATCCTGGAATTATCTGAACCCACTCCAATGTGTCAATATTCTTCTGACATTTACCACCTGATCTCTTCATCCCTCTGCATCTGTCCATTCGGAGGCTATCGTAAAAGCTATCAAAAAATGTTTCTGACCCTGGCTGAAGATTTCACCTTTCACAATCATACGGTGCCAAAATAACCAACACAAGGCAAAATGTACTTCTTAGTCCTTGTGCTGACTTTCAGGATCTGCTGCTTATTAGCTAGTGCAGGAGTGTGTTGACCTCCCCATGGAGTTTATTTAATTTAGGCTTAAGCTCACTGCTCCCTATATCTCCCAGGTGGGCAGCTGTCCAACTGCTCCAGTTGAAAACCTTCCTGTATTTCTGACAGATTCTTCTCCTTTCATCTGTTATTCACCTTGACTTTCTCCTTGTGTAACCAAGTTGACCTCCGCAACCTCATCACTCTGAGCCTTTTGAGTCCAGCTGTAATCCTTCAAACTGTTTGTGAGCAGATCTATGAAATTCCCAAATTCCAAATCTACAATACTTACATACCTGCCAACAGTTCACTAAATATGCTCTTGCCTAAGACAATAAGTATCAAAATAATACAGAAGAAAACTCCATTGTGTAAGATGAAGTAACAACTAAGTTAAAAACATTTATCTTTGCTGTATATTTGTATTTAGTAGGGGTATTCAGTAGGCCTTTCCTAACTCTATACTTTTACTAGAACCCTTTTAGCCAGCCCAAAGATGTGCAGGTTAGATGCATTGGCCATGATAAAATTGCCCCTTAGTGTCCAGGTATATACAGGTTAGGTAGGGTTACAGAGATAGGGTGGGGAGTGGGCCTAGCTAGGGTGCTCTTTCAGAGGGCCAGTGCAGGTTCAATGGGCCGAATGGTCTTCTTCTGCACTGATTCTATGATTCTATTAATGTGGCTTTCTTAACACAGAAAAAACAAATCTGGGAGAAAGGGGATTGGAATATTCTCAAATTGATAGTTTTCCATGATCAAGGAACCAAAGCTGACCTGAAACAGGTACCTCACCACTGAAACCCTGTCTATAAAACATAAATTACTGGAGCCCAGTTGTGCAATGAGACACAAGCTTCGGTTACAGCAAGTCATTAATATGTGACATGAACAAATGTTTCTGGCACCTATAGGCGACAGAAAATATCAGAACATTGGAAGCATCCTGCAGTGGTGCTACCATCTGCTGACTAAAAAATACTTCATATTAGAATGGAATTACAGCAGCACCATGCCATTTTTGATCATCTACTGGTCAATTTTAGATTAGCATTTTATATTCAGCTCCAATCATTTTGACAGTTCATGTTTACCTGATTTAGATGCAGGTTTATTATTAAGTAATGCAGTGAATTTAAAAAAATGTTCGGGTGACCTAATTACAGCACTTGAAAAAGATTTATTCCTTTTTTTCTATAGACTTCAGTGCAACCCTCTGAAGTGCCTCAGAGCAAAACATATTTGAACCATTCAGGTCTGACTTGTGCCTTGAAGGTGCAAGGTCTTTGATGTGATTTTGCCTTTTATCTTTCTATCTTTCATCAACCAGATAGAACATAGAACATTACAGCACAGTACAGGCCCTTCGGCCCTCGATGTTGTGCCGACCTGTGAAACCACTCTAAAGCCCATCTACACTATTCCCTTATCGTCCATATGTCTATCCAATGACCATTTGAATGCCCTTAGTGTTGGCGAGTCCACTACTGTTGCAGGCAGGGCATTCCACGCCCTTACTACTCTCTGAGTAAAGAACCTACCTCTGACATCTGTCCTATATCTATCTCCCCTCAATTTAATGCTATGTCCCCTCGTGCTAGACATCACATCCGAGGAAAAAGGCTCTCACTGTCCACCCTATCCAATCCTCTGATCATCTTGTATGCCTCAATTAAGTCACCTCTTAACCTTCTTCTCTCTAACGAAAACAGCCTCAAGTCCCTCAGCCTTTCCTCATAAGATCTTCCTTCCATACCAGGCAACATTCCGGTAAATCTCCTCTGCACCCTTTCCAATGCTTCCACATCCTTCCTATAATGCGGCGAACAGAATTGCACGCAATGCTCCAAATGCGGCCGCACCAGAATTTTGTACAGCTGCAACATGACCTCATGGCTCCGAAACTCAATCCCTCTACCAATAAAAGCTAACACACCGTACGCCTTTTTCACAACCCTATCAACCTGGGTGGCAACTTTCAGGGATCTATGTACATGGACACCGAGATTTCTCTGCTCATCCACACTGCCAAGAATCTTACCATTAGCCTAGTACTCTGTCTTCCTGTTATGGCTTCCAAAATGAATCACCTCACACTTTTCTGCATTAAACTCCATTTGCCACCTCTCAGCCCAGTGCTGCAGCTTATCTATGTCCCTCTGTAACATGTAACATCCTCCCGCACTGTCCACAACTCCACCGACTTTAGTGTCATCTGCAAATTTACTCACCCATCCTTCTACGCCCTCCTCCAGGTCATTTATAAAAATTACAAACAGCAGTGGCCCCAAAACAGGGGAGAGATTCTCCGGCCCCCCGCCGGGTTGGAGAATCGCCGGGGGCTGTCGTGAATCCCGCCCCCGCCGGCTGCCGAATTCGCCGGCACCGGAGACTCGGCGAGGGCAGGAATCGTGCCGCGCCGATTGGCGGGCCCCCCCTGCGTTTCTCCAGCCCGAATGGGCTGAAGTCCCGCTGCTAGGATGCCTGTCCCACCGGCGTGGATTAAACCACCTCTCTTACCGGCAGGTCAAGGCGGTGTGGGCGGGCTCCGGGGTCCTGGGGGGGGCGTGGGGTGATCTGGCCCCGGGGGGTGCCCCCACGGTGGCCTGGCCCGGGATCGGGGCCCACCGATCCGCGGGCGGGCCTGTGCCGTGGGGGCACTCTTTTACTTCCGCCTTCACCACGGTCTCCACCATGGCGGAGGTGGAAGAGACTCCCTCCATAGTGCATGCGCGGGGATGCCATGAACGGCCGCTAACGCTCCCACGCATGCGCCGCCCGGAGATGTCATTTCCGCGCCAGCTGGCGGGGCACCAAAGGCCTTTTCCGCCAGCTGGCGGGGTGGAAATTAGTCCGCACCTTTGGGGCGGCGCGATGCCCGACTGATTTGCACCGTTTATGGTGCCGGTCGGCGGACATCGCGCCGATACCGGAGAATTTCGCCCCAGATCCTTGTGGTACACCACTAGTAACTGGACTCCAGTCTGAACATTTCCCATCAACCACCACCCTTTGTCTTCTTCCAGCTAGCCAATTTCTGATCCAAACTGCTAATTCACCCTGAATCCCATGCCTCCGTATTTTCTGCAGTAGCCTACCGTGGGGAACCTGATCAAACGCTTTACTGAAATCCATATACACCACATCAACTGCTTTACCCTCATCCACCTGTTTGGTCACCTTCTCAAAGAACTCAATAAGGTTTGTGAGGCACGACCTACCCTTCACAAAACCGTGTTGACTATCTCTAATCAAATTATTCCTTTCCAGATGATTATACATCCTATCTCTTATAAACCGTTCCAAGATTTTGCCCACAACAGAAGTAAGGCTCACTGGTCTATAGTTACCGGGGTTGTCTCTACTCCCCTTCTTGAATAAGGGGACAACATTTGCGATCCTCCAGTCTTCTGGCACTATTCCTGTAGACAAAGATGACTTAAAAATCAAAGCCAAAGGCTCAGCAATCTCCTCCCTAGCTTCCCAGAGAATCCTAGGATAAATCCCATCCGGCCCAGAGGACTTATCTATTTTCACACTTTCCAGAATTGCTAACACCACCTCCTTATGAACCTCAAGCCCTTCTAGTCTATAGCCTGAATCTCAGTATTCTCCTCGACAACATAGTCTTTTTCCTGTGTGAATACTGACGCAAAATATTCATTTAGCACCTCTCCTAGCTCCTCGGACTCCAAGCACAACTTCCCACTATCCTTGATCCTACCTGCCAAAGACTTCTCATGTCCCCTCCTGGCTCTTCTTAGCTCTCTCTTTAGGTCCTTCCTAGCTAACTGTAACTCTCAAGCGCCCTAACTGAACCTCCATGTCTCATCTTTACATAAGCCTCCTTCTTCCTCTTGGCAAGTGTTTCGACTGCTTTAGTGAACCTCGGTTCCCTTGCTCGACTACTTCCTCCCTGCCTGACAAGTACATACTTATCAAGGACACGCAATAGCTGTTCCTTGAACAAGCTCCACATTTCCATTGTGCCCATCCCCTGCAGTTTTCCTCTCCAGCCGATGCATCCTAAGTCTTGTCTCATCGTATCATAATTGCCTTTCCCCCAGATATAACTCCTGCCCCGCGGTATATACCTATCGCTTTCCATCACTAAAGTAAACGTAATCGAATTGTGGTCACTATCACCAAAGTGCTCACCTACCTCCAAATCTAACACCTGTCCTGGTTCATTACCCAGTACCAAATCCAATATGGCCTCGCCTCTCGTTGGCCTATCTACATACTGTGTCAGGAAACCCTCCTGCACACATTGGACAAAAACGGACCCATCTAAAGTACTCAAACTATAGTGTTTCCAGTCAATATTTGGAAAGTTAAAGTCCCCCATAACAACTACCCTGTTGCTTTCGCTCCTATCCAGAATCATGTTTGTAATCCTTTCCTCTACATCTCTGGAACTTTTCAGAGGTCTATAGAAAACCCCTAACAGGGTGACCTCTCCTTTCCTGTTTCTAACCTCAGCCCATACTACCTCAGTAGACGAGTCCTCATCAAACGTCCTTTCTGCCACCGTAATACTGTCCTTGACTAACAATGCCACCCCTCCCCCTCTTTTACCACCTTCCCTGAGCTTACTGAAATATCTAAATCCCGGCACCTGCAACAACCATTCCTGTCCCTGCTCTATCCATGTCTCCATGTAATGCTATTTGTTCAGGAATAACTTGCAGTATTTACAATTTAATGTTTCAAATGATTTGACAGAGAATGCACTGAACATAAAACAACACACTGTGTGATAAAATGTTTTAACTCTTGGTTTGATAATTGCAGCTTTTGTGCAGCTGGAAGTCTTACAATGGTAGTATCCGTAACTGTGGGCCAAAATCTTCAGGCTCAAGTCCCACGTCAGGGCTTGATAGTGTGTGTTTAGAATGTGGCAAAACAGGTTGGTTATCAAGCTGTAAAAGATCAATTCAATAGACCTGATGGCAGGCTGTAAGAGCAGGAGAGCTTCCTGGTTGGCCATACTGCAGAAGAACCACCAGTTCTTTGCAAAGCTTAATCATGGACCAATCTAATGGAAATCCATGGCTGCCAACATGCTCTTCGGGCCTGGTATCTGAAGGAGATGGAGGAGGAGTTTTTGTGCAATCTTTGCAAAGAGTTTGTGTGTTGATACATACACATTTCCCTTTTCTCCAACCCACTCTGTCAAATTTCCTATAAGATTCCCTTGCATCTTCTTCTAGGTTTTAACTTATCTTCCCTGACATAGTTAATGGTTCTCTCTCCTCAAGTACTTTCCATATCTCAAATCCATCAACACGCTTCTTCTAAAACAAAAGCCACATTTTGAACCTATCTGTCCTTGAAAACTACCACCTATCTCGAACCTCCCCTGTATAGCCTTTGAATGTATTGTTGCCTCCAAAGTCTGGGCCCATCTCTCTGTTTTTGAGTCCCTCCACTCTTGTTTCCGCCCTGTCGCAGTAGCAAAATGACTTTTTATCAGAATCTCAAATTACATCCTATGTGACTGTAACCCTTGTCCTTCTTAACATGTCTGCAGCCTTTGAAACATTCAATGTCTCTTCACCATCACCCAGCTGGGTGGGGCTGCACGCGCTGGGTTCCATTCTTATCTATCTAATCATAGCCAGAGAATCCTTTGAAATGGCTTCTCTTCAAGCTCCCACGTTCTGACCTATCCTTGACCCCCTCCTATTTCTAAGCTACATGCTGCCTGTTGGTGACAGCATCCAAACAGCTGAATTTTCCAGCATGAATTGGAACCCTGACCCCTTCCTCTTAATTGGTCGTCTTCATGTTCACCATCGTATTTAAGACAATGGACCTGATTCTTGAGAACAATCAGGGGGCCTGCAGTGATGTCAGGCAGATGAACCCACTGGGAGAGGTGCCTTTGACATAAAAGAGATGAAATAAAGAGGCCCAAAGCTGGTGGAGCCATTAGTTTGTAGGGGAAATACATGAGCAGGACAATTAAAGAACTGTGGCCTTTCATCCACACTACCCCATCATTGGGGTAGGGAGCCTCTGGCTTCAATCACCCCCAGCCTGCTGTGGAGCTGCAAAGTTGTCCCAATATGTTTTAATTGACTAGCCATTTCTGTGGAGCAGGCAGATGACATAGTTCCAAGCCCAGTTGAGGGAAGTCCCCTGGAGGCAGGAATGCATCAGAGAGCTATGTTGGCATAGCTCCTTCCCTTTTTCCAGGTGCCCCACTTCCCTGCCTATATGGGACTGAGAATATTCAACCCACATGTATACTGATGTCACACATCACAATCACTCACCATCTCAATCACTATTACTACCACCATCGCCTTAACGTCGCCATCACAACACCATCACTCATCATCAGCGTCACCATCACTATTGTAATCACCGTTTATACCACTGTCGTCATAACATCACCATCACAGCACCATCACTCAACATCATTCACTATCACCACCACCATCGCCATCATCACCACTACCATCGCCATCATCACCACCACTAGCATCACCATCACCACCACCAGTGCCATCACCATTGCAATCACCATTACTACCACCTTCGCCATGACATCACATCACAGCACCATCACTCATCACCACCATCAGCATCACCACCACCTTCAGCATCACCACCAGCATCACCACCATCAGCATCACCACCACCACCAGCACCATCATCATTGCAATCATCACTACCACCATCGCCATCATCACCACTACCATCGCCATCATCACCACCATCAGCATCACCACCAGTATCACCACCACTACCAGCGCCATCATCATTGCAATCATCATTACTACTGCCATCGCCATAACATCACCATCAGCATCACCACCACCATCAGCATCACCACCACCATCAGCATCACCACCTTCACCATCACCACCACCATTAGCATCACCACCACCATCAGCATCACCACCTTCAGCATCACCACCACCATCAGCATCACCACTACCATCAGCATCACCACCACCATCAGCATCACCACTACCATCAGCATCACCACCACCATCAGCATCACCACCTTCAGCATCACCACCACCATCAGCATCACCACTACCATCAGCATCACCACCACCATCAGCATCACCACTACCATCAGCAACACCACCACCATCAGCATCACCACTACCATCAGCATCACCACCACCATCAGCATCACCACTACCATCAGCATCACCACCATCTTCAGCATCACCACCACCATCAGCATCACCACCACCATCAGCATCACCACCTTCAGCATCATCACTACCATCAGCATCACCACCACCATCAGCATCACCACCTTCAGCATCACCACCACCTTCAGCATCACCACCACCATCAGCATCACCACCTTCAGCATCACCACCACCTTCAGCATCACCATCACCATCAGCATCACCACCCTCACCAGCATCACCACGACTTAGAGAAGAAACTTTTGAGCGGACAATTGATAGAGGTTTAAAATCCTGAAAGATCTAAGCAAAGAAGACAGAAAGAAACTGTTCCCATTGGCAGAAGAACCAAGAACGTTTTAAGGTGAATGGCAAAAGAACCAAAGGCATCATGAGGAACAACATTTTTTAAGCAGCATGTGGTTAGGATTTGGAATGTACTGCCTGCGGGAGTATGGCGGAGGCAGATTCAATCATGGTTTTCTGAAGGGAATTGAATAATTATCTGAAGAGAAACAATTTGCAGGGTTGCAGGGAAGTGGAGCGGGACTAACTGCGTTGCTCTTGCTGAGAGGTGGCAGACACAAAGGGCCAAATAGCCTTCTTCAGTAACCATTTTCTGAATCTATAAGACCACTCACCCATCACTCCTTCATTGTCCTATATCGGTACTGTTTTAGAAACACCTCAACTTTAAAATTCTCAGATAAAAGCAAATTTCTGCGGATGCTGGAATCTGATCGGAAACAGAAAATGCTGGACAATCTCAGCAGGTGTGACAGCATCTGTGGAGAGAGAAGGGAGCTAACATTCAGAGTCTGGATAACTCTTTGTCAAAGCTCAAATCATCTTCCTTGTTTTAAAATTCTCATCCTCATTTTAAATCCCTTCATGGTATCAACAGTAAACATTTTTTGTTCCACAGATATCAGATTTGCCTCCAAATTAGACAATGAACAAGCAAAAACCTTGTGCTGAAATACAGTTGTGGAGCAAAACCATAACTGTGGGCTGAAGTAACCTGTAGCTGAGGGAACGCTTACAGGCCTGGGCAACCTTCATTCTTACTTATGCAGGAAAGCCAGAAGATCTTCACTCTGAGGAGCTTGCAAGACAAAGGATGGAATTCTCCCATTCCCACTCATAGTGGGTTTGGAGGAAGGCGGGAGTGGAAAGGCGAACAGAAACCAAAAAAGTCAGAGAACCACCAGCATAACAATCTGCTGCAATTCTCCCAATGGAGTGTTAATGGCTAGTCTATTTTCCTGCTACCTGGTGGCATGAATGTCATTTGCATTCATTTGCATGTCATGAAAGCTCATTAAAGCAGCTGCTCACCTTCATCTCGTCAGTCTTTCCAATCTTGTGCCATGCCTGCAGCAAAATACATTAGCCTCAAACCCATTTGAAAAGGAATGGCATGCATAAGACAGACCTCAGTTCATTTGAGACGTCAAGGTTAGTGGAAAATCCACCGCCTGCCTGTCATAGCGTCGCACCGACCCTGTTGTGCTGAATGCCTCTCTGCTGGGGCAGACCGATTTGCGCCCTCCAGCTCCATGTCGAGGTTGTTTTTATTGACAGCACTGTGCTGCGGCACTCATGGACCCTCCCCATTTGGACCAACTCTGACCACTGCTGTGCCTGGCATTACAGACTGCAGGGGTCTTATGTTCCTGGTGCCTGACACCGTTGTCTGCATAGACAGCACTGTGCTGCAGGACTCATGCACCCTCCAAAACGACCAAAGTTAGAATGGGGATAAGTACTAGGTGATCAGCACATGGGAGTAATGGGAAGGAGGGTTATGCACGGCCTGGAGTAGGGGGTAGAAACAGCAAGGGGCACGATGGAAGGCAGAGGGGAAGGAAGGTGGAGGAGGAGGATGCATAAAGGAACGCAGAGGGAAAACAGAGGGGCGGGAAGCTGGATCCTGACAAGGCTGCAGGAAACACTGAAATACAAAGGGGCAAAGAGATTCCACATTGTTTACTGGAAAGGGATGCATGCAAACTCTGGAATAGGGGAGGGGATGTCATCAGTGTGGCACATTGAGAATGGTGAGCAACAATCGGAAGCTGGGGTGGTGTGGTTTGGGAAGGTCCTTGTTGCTCTTTGGAAAGGGGAAATGTGTGTAGGTTCTCATTTAGGTTCAGATAGGAGTTTTAGAGTGCAGATATTGCTCTTGCAAAATGGTAGGCAGTCCAGTGGCTATGTGGGCCTCACAGTCAGAGATTAGAGAAAGCAGAAAGTGCAGAAGTGCAACGGGCTTGCTGCGGGAGCAACCATTGTGGACACTGTGTACCCCAGCTGCAGGGAGGAGCAAGGGCGGTGTGCCTTACAGGGAGAAGCAGTCAGAATGGCCACCACCACAACAATCAGATTCAGTCTTAGTGGGGGAGGCTAGAGAATAACAGGGGGTAGCTCTATCCGCAAATTATTAGACTCCAGGTAAATCAGAGGCATGAGGACAGTCAAACTTGGTCCTGAAGTACAGGTGGCGCAGCACCATCTCGAGGTTCCAGGTCAATCGTGTCGTGCAATGATGAAAGTAGGATCGGTTCTGTCTGAGAGTGGGATGAGACAGTGTGGGAGGACTGCAAAACTGGGCCGTGAGGCTCCTTTTTAGAATGCACACTCACTTGCTGGTGTCGCTAATGTGGACAGGATCCAGGTAAGTTACAAAGGAGAGAGACCTCATTGCCCAGGAAGCAACTGAAAGCTAATTTCATTCAGTGCTGTTAAAGGGATAAACATAACTCACTAGCTTCACACTGAAGTTTCAACATGGATACAGTCTTAGGTCAGAAAGCAGCCTTGGAGAGTGAAGGCAATGATGGAGGGGCCACAAGTGCATCATATCTAGCATTCCATTAATGAAAGGCAGGCACGGGTTAATCATGATGTCATTCATCAATGACCAAACAGATCCCACTCATTGACCATAAGCAAATAAAAGATCATTGGTATTTCACTTCAAAGAATGGAGTGCAGAGCTGCTTTAGTTTAATCATTGGGGAGGTAGTGGTGCAGTGGTATTGTTACTGGACTCGTAATCCATAGACCTAGAGTAATGCTCTGGGAATCCAGGTTTGATCTTGGCACATGGTGAAATTTGAATTGAATATAAATCTGGAATTAAAAGTCTAAATGATGAGGGGTGGCACAGTGGCACAATGGTTAGCACTGCTACCTCACAATGCCAGGGACCTGGGTTTGATTCCTGCCTTGGGTGACTGTGTGGAGTTTGCATTTTCTCCCTGTGTCTGCGTGGGTTTCCTTCGGGTGCTCCGATTTTCTCCCACAGTCCAAAGATGTGCATGTTAGGTGGATTGACCATGCTAAATTGTCCCTTAGTGCCCAAAGGTAAGCTCCAGCAGGTGGCACCACATGGGGGACATGGCCAACAGGAGCCTGAATGTGAACAGGCGGGTGAGGAGGAGAGACCCGTGCCGGCAATTTGCCACAACGAGGGTTCATCGTTGATGAGTCTCCTACTTACAAATGAGTGAGAGGCAATGCCTGGCACGGCTGCGATTGTTCAAAGATCTCGCACATCACATATGTCACATTTGTGGTGTTGGGTGCCCTGGTGCACAGATGAGCCAACACAGTTGTATGTGGTACAACTCTATTTTATTATAACTCTTATAATACAGTTCATTCTGGATGCTCTGCACGTGCTGTCTCCCTGAGTGTGTTTGGCAATAGATGTGTCCTGGTTCTCCTCTGCAGCTCTTACTGACCACCAGGGGTCGTGTCTGTGCTTTTATATCTTTCTGTCATTGGTTGTGGTGTTGTGTGTTCTGATTTGTCTGTTGGTGTGTCTATCATGATGTGTGTGTTTGAATATCATGACATCCCCCCTTTTTACAAAGACAAGTGCCTACGTGGTTATAAATATAATTGTGTCGTGAGTGCATCTAAGAGTGTGCGTTTGTGTTGTGTACAGCGTGTGTTTGTGACGTAACTATTTACATGGGGCGATGTCGGGTGCGTCACACTAACAAGGTTGTACCATAACAAAACTTGGATGCGAGAGAAAAAAAAAAACTTGAACATTGGTCCGGTCAGACGATATCTGGAACAATAAACAACAACAGGTTATAATACAGAAGTGTTTGACTTTTTGAACGTATTAACAGCGTTATAAGTCCAGTCTAATGGGTGACCGCCTCAAGAATGGGCTGGTCCTCAAGCCGGTTCAGCTGTGGAGATTTGGGGTCACACTGGTTCACCTTGGACTGTTGGAGGTGATGCTGTTGCCGAAGTCTCTACTTTACCATTTGTTGTACTTCGTGCAGTGCTTGGTTTTTTCATTCGTGCAAATATAACATTCAACATCTTTGTTAGTGGTGCCCTGGCTGTGGTTTGGTTCTGGTGGCGATGGAAGGGGCATGATCCGTGGCATCTCCACGAAGTCATCCTTGGGAACCAGTGGAGGATCCGGCGTGTGCGTACGGTGCAGTTGCGAGCGTGGAAGGCGGCACAAAGCCCGCTGATTTCGCCTACGCACCAATCCACCCGCCCTGCATGCCAGGAACAAGGTGGAGTCTGTTTTCTTTTTATGTTTGTGGTGGACGGCATCTTGTAGCCGATGGGTCGTTGCCATCGAAGTAGCACCATCACTAATATCATGCAAGGCGATGACTGTGCCAGATGTGGAAGTTGGCCAAGACCGTGTACGCTGGTTCCGGCCACCTGCTGTGCCGGAAGGGCGACTCCGCAGAGAAACGTCGAAGCATGTCGCCTTGGAGAGAGAATTGTTGCTCGCATCAACGTCTGGCGATGGCGCGAGTTGGTGTGTCCATCTTGGACCGCCGGTGCTGGTTGCCACTGCCGACCCAGTGGGACTGCCACGCGATCCATTCCCTGTCGCCGTGGCATCTGCCGTCACCTTGAGCGTGCCATCACCGAGGCCGCGACACCGCCCGTCCGGAGCAAGGTCTGGCGTGTGCAAATCAGAGTCGGCGCTTGGCTGCTCCCCATCTGGAGTCCGGTCTGCCTTCCGTCGATGCCCCCCGTCCGGAGTCCCAACAGGTTCACTGGAGGCAGCCGAGATTCCCTGAAGCTGCACTTCTGGAGTCGGAACATGCAGGAATGCACCAACCAGTGGAGAGGCTCGAGCCATCGAGGGTGGAAGCGGTGCGCCGCCACCGCAGTCGTCAGTGGTCCCACCGTGATCGTTGAGTGCCTCGGTACGCACTAGGCGAGGTCTGTCACCTTGCACCTTTTGCATGGGAAGTGGGATGCTGTCGTCACTCGTCTCACATCCCGTGGATAGATCGTCATTAGCAGCTTGCTGTTCACTAGGGTTGGGTAAATTGTCAGAGTTTTCATCTGGTGGTGCACACATGTCGGTGGACTGTCATTGTCTTGCCATTGTCCTTCATTTGGGCTTTTCTTCTTTGGAACTTTAAATCTTCCCCCAGACATTGCAGAACCTTGTTTATTACCCCCAAATTCTCCCATATGTATGGTCTCGAATATAGGATCCACTGTTTCTATCGACATTGTACCATTTTCCAAAGAACATTCCGTTTCACTTTTCTTCTCAGGTACCTCATATGTAACTTTGTTTAATGTACATGCCTTCATGGTCTCTGGGTCTGATTTTGCTGGGACTGGCATGGTCACAGTCTCTCTTTTACTGTTCTCAATTGCCCACATTATACTCCCCATACATAACTGCTTAATCACTGGGGTTAGTGTGGTACAATGGACAATCGGGTCGACCTTATCTGCATCTTCACCATTAGTGGAAAGCACACTTGGTTCACTTGAAACTGCTGTGGGTTTTAAATTCGTTATCTGGCTACTCGATGTCGGTGTCCTCAGGATTCTTGCTCCAATGTTCTGCTCAATAATCAGTGGAGTGTGTATAGGTTCAATGCAATTAATGTTCCCCTCCAGGTTTGAAGAGTCATTACTGACTAACTGCTGGTCTCCGAAGTTGGGATTTCGCGGCATTGTGTTGAAGGGAGACATTTGTCCCTGCTGTAGATATGATTCAGGTTGTGTTATTTCCATTACCTGAGGATCAATGTCTTGTCCATTTTTTCGATCCGTACTAAAACACTGGCAATTCTCAGTCTGCTCCTTGCAAGTTAAACATTCAATTAATTTTGTTAGCAAATCCTCAGCATCCTTCTGTGGCCGTGCAGCATTATTAATCTCTGTTCGGCTACAATGATCCTGAAGGTCAGCGCATAAACCTTTTTTCTTCGGGCTTGGACGAGGCGATTCCTTTGGCTTGTCTTCAGTTGGGCTTGAACAGTCTTCAGCGCTGTGCCCTTTATTGTAGCATGAGAGACCGTCATGGTCATGCTGCTGTGTAGTGGAGCATGGTAGGCTGTTATAGCCTTCTTGCTGTTCACGGGAGCATGGCAGACTTGCATCGTCTGCCGCTGGTTGGTCAGGAGAGGTTGCTAGACCCTCATGGTCTTGTTCCTGCAAGGACTGCGCTCTGGAGTCTTGCGTTCCTTCCATCGTGGAGTCCGTCCACGAGCTCTCTGTGGAGGCTTGTGACACTGGAGTCACTTCTTGTTCGTGCAAGGACTGCGCTCTGGAGTCTTGCGTTGCTTCTATCGTGGAGGCTGTCCACGAGCTCTCTGTGGAGGCTTGTGACACTGGAGTCACTTCTTGTTCGTGCAAGGACTGCGCTCTGGAGTCTTGCATTTCTGCAATTGTGGAGTCTGTCCACGAGCTTGCTGTGGAAGCTTGTGACACTGGAGTCACTTCTGGTTCATGCGAGGACTGCACTCTGGAGTCTTGCATGTCTTCTTTCATAGAGTCGGGAACGTTGAGCGGGACGTGGACCACGCTCTGTGTGGCAGCAGGGCACTCTCCGTGTGCTTGCACCGCTCCCTGTCTGTTAATGTCAGGCTGCAGCATCATCCGGTACTGATAAGTTGGAACGTCATATCTGCTGGATTGAAGATCCTCAAATCCGAAAAATGAATCCGCATCTGCGTCGGATTCAATGTGGGGGCCGCCAATGTGCAACACGAAAGGTTCGTCCGAGTCATAGTCATATAGGACCACGGAGCTATCATTGGGCTCGCGAGGTCCGGAAACACTGTAAAAATCGTCATCGAAGTATTCAAGGTCGGAATCATCGGCTTGTGCGTAGGTAACTGCTTGTCGGAGGGTTCTTCGGAGGTTAAATTCATCTCCTGGGTCAATTTGCGGCACTGTGCTGTCATTCCAGGTGAAGGAAGGTTGTTTTACAGCTTTAACAGATTTTTGTTTTTTTTGATTTGGGACGTTTCCCTTTTAAATTGGATTTGGGACATTTCCCTTTTAAATTGGTGCAGTCTGGGGCCTCTGACATCCTGACGCTCGGTATGTAGCACGTAGGAAGCGACTGCGCATGCTCAGATCGCTGTTCCTTTACCGATGGCCGTTTTCTTGACTGCGCATGCGCAGCATCTCGCGCATGCGCAAACGAAACTTCCGGTTCTGCGCACTGCTCGCGCAACTGTGCTAGCATTATACCTTTAGCAAGATGGCCGCCGACCTCGACCCAGCCTTTTCTCAGGCCCGGGATTTCGGGCTCCAGGATCCCAGCCACGAGGTGAGTACTGCAGCTTTTCTTACCTTTAAGTCCCCATTGGATTGCGTATTCTTCACAGTACTTGGCGAATTTGCCCATGACTGCCTGGTAATCGTGCCTTTGCTGCCTCCTGAAGAACCTGAACCTTCTGAACATTGCTCTTGCCCTTGCACCGGCGACGGTGAGGAGAAATTCAATTTTTTCCTTATCATCCAGGTCCTTGAGTTCAGCTGCCGCCAGGAACAACTCGAACATTTGCCGGAATCGCCGCCAGTTTTCGTGGAGGTCGCCGTCGCACTGGAGCGCCTGCGGAACCGGGAGCTCGTACATCATGCCTGGGCATTGCTGGTTGTCTCTGTACACTGAGGTATGCCGGCAGGTATCGATCCACTCCTGTACCATGTGGTGTTGGGTGCTCTGGTGCACAGATGAGCCAACACAGTTGTATGTGGTACAACTCTATTTTATTATAACTCTTATAATACAGTTCGTTCTGGATGCTCTGCACGTGCTGTCTCCCTGAGTGTGTTTGGCAATAGATGTGTCCTGGTTCTCCTCTGCAGCTCTTACTGACCACCAGGGGTCGTGTCTGTGCTTTTATATCTTTCTGTCATTGGTTGTGGTGTTGTGTGTTCTGATTTGTCTGTTGGTGTGTCTATCATGATGTGTGTGTTTGAATATCATGACAACATTCTTCATGAAGACCTGATGTCATGTAGGGTTGGAGGCTTTGCCCCTGCAGCAGTCAATTTCTTTGTCTCTTGTTCTCTCCAGTGGTCAACAGGGGACCCATTTAGCATCTCTCAGTCCGTAACACATCGATGGATAAAGGAGGTAATAGATTCCTTTTACACAAAGGCTCATCTTTATGTTAGGATTTCTCAGGATGAGGGTAGCAGAGCTCAAAGATTCATCGGTTTTGCAGCCATCTCAGAGTTTCCAGGGGAGCAGGGTGCAATAGCCTGCACCATGGCAGCAGCCCTAATGTTTATTAACTGCAAGGGCTACCATTCCATTAATGTGCAACTGGTGTGTGACCATCCCAAGCGCATCCTGCAATTATGTGCATGTTACCCTGGGAGCTGCCATGACTCCTACATGCTCAGTCACTCCTAGGCGCCTGGGATTTTCTAAGGGGCAAAAAACATTTGATGAGACGGTTGTTGGGGGAAAGGGTTACTCACTTATACACTGGCCGATGATTCTGGTGCGATGCTCTCAAACATGTGCAGAGAAGAGGTACAACGCTGCTCACAGCTCTACACCCTTCTGAAGATATGTTTGAGATGCGAGGACATTCAGATGGCTCTCTGCAACACATAAATGGAGAGCGTTTCCCGTATGATTGAGTTTGCTGTGCCTTTCATAATTTGACTTTGCAAAGAGGTGAGCCCTTGCCAGGGGGGGAACTGGAGGAGGATGGGAGCTCATCGGAAGATCAAAATAGGGAGGTGCAGGAAGCCTAAAAGCCTGCCGAGGGTGGTATGAGCTGATTGATGCCATGGAGGAAGGAAGACGCTTTACTTGCTGACAGGTTTCGTAAGTAAAGTTAAATGAGGTCATGTAGACCCCCAGCTATGTCATTTCAGAACATAGGTGAACCATCGCTGAGAGAACAAATTCACACTTGCATGTTCTGACCTCATGACTCGCTAGGATTTGATCTTAGCTTCGATCAGCAGTGACCACCCAAAGCATTCAATCTGTCAACCTAAAGTCCACTGAGGAACGACAGTGATGGGAGACAAGGTTTGATGCTTTTGATGACATCTAATGATGCAAACAATGGCATGAATGAGATGCAGACCAATTGAGGGATCTCATCCTAAAGTGCATGTTTTTGGTTTGGACACTAACACTGAGGAGACCCAGATGCCGCTCGAGTACCGTTTCTTTTTTTTTAAATAAATATTTTATTGAAAATTTTTGGTCAACCAACACAGTACATTGTGCATCCTTTACACAATATTATAACAACACAAATAACAATGACCTATTTTATAAACAAAAAATGAATAAATAATAAATAACAAAAATGAAAACTAACCCTAATTGGCAACTGCCTTATCACAAGTAACACTCTCCAAAAATTTAATTTAACAGTCCAATATATAATTATCTGTCGCAACGACCTATACATATTATACAGTATATATTAACAACCCTGAGAGTCCTTCTGGTTCCTCCTCCCCCCCCCCCCCCTCTCCACCACCCCCTCCCCCCCGCCCCCCCTCCCCCCCCGATCCTGGGCTGCTGCTGCTGCCTTCTTTTTTCCATTCCATCTATCTTTCTGCGAGGTATTCGACGAACGGTTGCCACCGCCTGGTGAACCCTTGAGCCGACCCCCTTAGAACGAACTTAATCCGCTCTAGCTTTATAAACCCTGCCATGTCATTTAACCAGGTCTCCACCCCCGGGGGCTTGGCTTCTTTCCACATTAACAATATCCTGCGCCGGGCTACTAGGGACGCAAAGGCCAAAACATCGGCCTCTCTCGCCTCCTGCACTCCCGGCTCTTGTGCAACCCCAAATATAGCCAACCCCCAGCTTGGTTCGACCCGGACCCCCACTACTTTTGAAAGCACCATTGTCACCCCCATCCAAAACCCCTGTAGTGCCGGGCATGACCAAAGCATATGGGTATGATTCGCTGGGCTTCTCGAGCACCTCGCACACCTATCCTCTACCCCAAAAAATTTACTGAGCCGTGCTCCAGTCATATGCGCCCTGTGTAACACCTTAAACTGAATCAGGCTTAGCCTGGCACACGAGGACGACGAGTTTACCCTGCTTGTAAAGGAGGAACAAAAGACCCAGGAGCGGGAGCTTCGGGTCGTGAAGGCAAAGGCAGCCGAGAATGAGGACGACATACAGGGCCTGGTGGTGAAGACGGAGACGCATGAGGCACATCACAAACGATGTGTGGAAAGGTTGGAGGCACTGGAGAACAACGCAAGGAGGAACAACCTGAGGATTCTTGGTCTTCCTGAAGGTGCGGAGGGAGCGGACGTCGGGGCATATGTGAGCACGATGCTGCACTCGTTAATGGGAGCAGAGGCCCCGGCGGGTCCGTTGGAGGTGGAGGGAGCATACCGAGTGATGGCGCGAGGACCGAGAGCAGGAGAAATTCCCAGAGCCATAGTGGTGAGATTCCTCCGTTTTAAGGATAGAGAAATGTTCCTTAGATGGGCAAAGAAAACTCGGAGCAGTAAATGGGAGAACGCGGTGATCCGCGTTTATCAAGACTGGAGTGCGGAGGTGGCGAGAAGGAGGGCGAGCTTTAATCGGGCCAAGGCGGTGCTTCATAAAAAGAAGATAAAATTTGGAATGCTGCAACCGGCAAGACTGTGGGTCACATATCGAGGGAGGCACCACTACTTTGAGACGGCGGATGAAGCGTGGACTTTTATTGTGGAAGAAAAACTGGAATGAGCGGGTTATTAAAAAGAACGTTTGAACAAAGTGGTGGGGCGAATGTGGGGGGCGAAGAGGGGGGTTAAAAAGGGGGGAAAGAGGAGTTTTATGTACTAATCCTGCGATGTGGTAACTTTTCTCTCTTCCACAGGTGGTGATGGGGGGAGGAGGGGAGGTGGAGGAGATGGGGTGTTGGCCATTGGGGGCGGGGCCAAGGGAGAAGCGCGGGCTTGGTTCCCGCGCTATGATAATCATGGCGGGAATAGAGAAGCAGGAAGGAGGGGGCGTCGCACGGTGCGAGCCGAGGTCACGGGGGGAAGCCGAGGTCGGCCAGAGTTTGCTGACTTCTGGGAGCAACATGGGGGGAGTAATTACGCTAGCGGGGGATCTAGCGGGGGGGGGGGGGGTGGGAGGGGGCAATTACTGGGTTGCTGCTGCTGGGGAGAGGGGGGAGCTGGTATGGGAGGGGATGGGCGGGGGGCCACCGCCTGGGGGAGATACAGCTGTGTGGGAACCGGGTGAGGAGCTGGAAAAAGGGGATGGCTAATCGACAAGGTGGGGGGGTAGGAAGCCCCCCAACCCGGCTGATCACGTGGAATGTGAGAGGGCTAAAGGGGCCGATAAAGAGGGCAAGGGTACTCGCACACCTTAAGAAACTTAAGGCAGATGTGGTTATGTTACAGGAAACGCACCTGAAACTGATAGACCAGGTTAGGCTACGCAAAGGATGGGTGGGGCAGGTGTTCCATTCGGGGCTAGATGCGAAAAACAGGGGGGTGGCTATATTAGTGGGGAAGCGGGTTATGTTCGAGGCAAAGACTATAGTGGCGGATAACGGGGGCAGATACGTGATGGTGAGTGGCAAACTACAGGGGGAGACGGTGGTTTTGGTAAACGTATATGCCCCGAACTGGGATGATGCCAATTTTATGAGGCGGATGCTAGGACGGGATGTATGGTTTAAACTTATTCTCTCTGTGGCTATCTGTGGGCCCTGGCCTGACCCCTGCAGGAGATAGGGCACTTGGAGGGTCAAGGTGCCTCGTCTCCATGTCGCCTCCATCCTAATGGTGTCCACCAGGTTGTGTGGCCATGGAGAGCAGGGACGAGCTCAAATCTCACAAGACCTCCTGGACCAAGGTCTCCATGGTGGTTGCCATGTTGACCAACGCTCTAAGGGGAGCCAAAGGGAAAGGTATAAGGATATGCTCAAGGTCGCCCAAAAGCATGGAAGCGTTAAAACCACTGACTGGGAGGAGAAGGTTACAGGCTGCTTGGCATAGCTCCACCTGGTCCTGGTTCAAGGCTCAGTGACCTGGCAGGGAGGCAGAATGACAGCGGCAGAGGGAGGAGGGATTGGTTAATTGATTGATTGATTGATTTGATTTATTGTCACATGCACCGAAGTACAGTGAAAAGTATTTTACTGCGGCCGAGGGAATGTACACAGTACATACATAGTAGACCAGGAGAATAATCAGCAGAGACCGGAGAAGCCAACCCAGGGCTGCAAATTCCATTTTCCGCATAGCAACATGTCCCCCCAGCAGATAAACTTGTGCATCTAGAGTCGGGCTCTTCAGTCATCTGAAGTGTCACCAAGCCTGATGGATGTCCTTGTCGACTTGAGGGGCCATCATGCTGTCGCCAGTTGTCACCAATCTTCACATGGTGACCTTGCGGCGCCCGCATGTGAGAGCCACGACATCAGGCAGAAAGCAGGCAGACTCCTCTATCGTTCGCTCTAGTCTGTTGAGTGACTCTCCAATCGGCACCTGAGGTTGCACCTCCACCATTGAGCTGTCAGCTGCTTCCAGAGCTCACCGTCTGACTGGGACTGAACGAGTGGCGGTCTCCAGCAGCCCTTCAAGTGCGAGATACCTGGGCTGTCCCTGCCCCTTCTACTGCGGGGATGTGCCAGTGAGGTAATCTACAGAAAATGACCCTGAGTTGAATCTACAGCTATGCCCCACCGAGGAGTCTCTGCTCTGGTGGAGGGTGTGGGTGAGCACTGAGATGGTTCTTTGTGAGCTCCCTTGTCCTCGGATGTGCTTTGGGGGCTTCAGCTGCTGATCAGCTGCCTGGGTGGCTGTAATGTGCTGGTGCCTGCAAGAAAGAAAATACAGTATTAGAGGATCAGCTAAAGCTACATCAGAGCACATTTGACTCACTATGATTATCAGGATTTGATGGAGTGATGGAGCTCTGCTCCGTAATAGGTCATGAGGAAAGGCCAATCTTTGTGTCGCCACAGGAGTGATCCCTATCCTCTCCAGCAACTCCTGCAGCCTCCTAGAATTCTGTGAGGTATCTCAGCTATCCCCCCCTTCCCCGGTCTGGGCCAGCTCTCTCGTGTGCCAGCTTCGCTTTGATGAAGATGAAAGAAAGGCATGTGATTAGGGGGATGGAGCAGAAGTTGGGTTAAATGCATGTCCCCTGTGTGCGGAGAGCCCTCCCCAGAATGCTAGAGGATGGAGTGTGATCAACATGTGGTGATGTGAAAGTGCCCGTGGAAGAATGAGTGTTGATATGTGCTCCCACTAATATCTGTGTGAAATCCATGGAAAGTGTTGCCGAATACCTGATGCCATGATGAGAGTGATGGTGGCGGGAGCTGAGAGAGGAACAGATGAGTTCATTCACCTGCTGCCTGTACTACACTCCACCTCAGGTGTTGTTGCCAGCCAAGATGATCCCCTTGGCAACAACCTCCCAGATCAGTGAGGGACGTTCTGGTGCTTCCTGGAGCTAACCCTTGGGCAGAAAACATGCCTCTGCGCCAGGAAACCTCAAACCAAGGTGTCGAAGGCCTGGTGGCTGAAGTGGGGTGCTGTCTATTTTTTGAGTGAGGTGGATGTTTTGCTTGTAGCTGGATGTTATGTTGATCAATCTTCTGAGGTCAAGCGGACTGGAGCGAGTGAGATGTATGTGTTGGACTAGCATTTAAATATGGCGCCTGGACCTTTGAACCCATCGAATGCGGAGTCAGGAATGAGTTCACACCATTCCAGCCAGCGCTGGAATGGCTCCACTGGACTTTGACTAAAAGATGGAGAATTCCACCCAAAGGGGTGATTGCCGCAAACCATTTGATCTCAATCACTCTCTGATGCAAATTCCAGCAACAGTTTGCGGAAATTCATGGCAGGGCCTCAGGTGGGAAGCTAGCCCTTGCTCCTATTAAGGCCCATAAAGGGCCTTTTCCCATCCAGCCTCAATTGTTAGGCTGGCAGGCACCGGTTAGAGCAGGGAGGTAAACTGAATAAGTTAGAAATCGCCATCTCGGATGGGAAGGAGGGGAGAGCACCTCAATCTGAGGGAGTGCCCTCCCTTCTTGGACCTGGGAGCTCTGGCTCTCTCTCCCCCAGCTCGGCCTACTGTAGACACTGAGATTGCCCCCTCCACCCTCCCACTCCCCAGGTTATCTCCTACCCTTCCTCCCGTTGCACCCCTGGTGCTTACCTGAAGTGTGGTCCTGGGACTTAGGCTGAGGCATTGCACTGTAGTACATCTTCCAACCACTGCAGCGCTGTGCCTAGAGGGGCTGGAGATCTGTTGACCAATCTGATTGGCTGATAGCTTTCCAAGATGAGACTTGCTGCCAAAGATGAATTGAATTACTCCCTGCTGCCAACCAAGGCTTAAATGAGTCTGAAATAGCAGCGGGCCTCTCCTGATTGGCGGGGATGGGTTACATGCTGACTCTCAGAATGGCGGGCGCCGAGCGTGTTTGGTTGGTCCCTACTTGAAAAGTTTGACATCATTTGCATTCAACAACATTAATTTGCACTCTTTTGATATCAATGGCACTCATTTGATATAAATTACACTTATTTGATATCAATTACACTCAAGAGCAGTCACTTCTCTACTATTTAACATCAATTGCACTGAAAAGCTATCATTTAACTATCATTTGACATCAGTTGCACTCAAAACCAATCATTTAGCTATCATTTAACATTACATGTACCATAACTGATATCAATGTCATCAATTGCCCCAAACCACAAATTTCAAACATTTGCGATTAACATCCCTTAAACATTTGGACATCATAAATGATCATACAATTTATTTTCATTTGCTGGAGAACTGACGGGAATCCTCCATGTCAGTTCCTTAGGAAGGCCCAATGGAATCAAGTGCCTTTCAGACGCATAAGTGTCCAGTATTGGGCCTTCCCAATCATTGAGTTCTGGCAGACATTCTGCCTGCCAAGAGCTACCAGCCAATCACACGCTGGCACACCACACACCAGCAGCTCAAACTAGAGTGGCAACTAGCAGCAATGCACCCACCAGAGGACCAGGAGTATCTTAGGATCCCAGACAAAAGGTAAGTGAAGGCGGGATAGGGATTGCAGGGTGGAAATAATAATAATAATCTTTATTATTGTCCCAAGTGGGCTTACATTAACACTGCAATGAAGTTACTGTGAAAATCCCCAAGTCGCCACATTACAGCGCCTGTTCGGGTACACAGAGGGAGAATTCAGAATGTCCAATTCACCTGACAAGCACGTCTTTCGGGACTTGTGGGAGGAATCCGGAGCACCCGGAGGAAACCCACGCAGACACAGGTAGAACATGCAGACTCCGCACAGACAGTGACCCAAACCGGGAATCGAACCTGGGACCCTGCTGCTGTGAAGTAACAGTGCTAACCACTGTACTACTGTGTATTTCCTTCTCCAGGATTGTGAGGGTGGTGGTGGTGGGGGGGGGAGGGGGGAGAGACAAGGGGCCGTGGGGTTAGAGGCAAGGGATGGGAGGTGGATTTCAGCAGGCACCCCCATCCTGCCCAATGCCTCGTTAATCAAAGAAGAAGATATAATCACCTTATAGGGATTAATGATTTCCCATGAGATAGCATTAGGACGTCTTCAAAAAACCTCTTGCTCCATTAGGACCCAAGTCTTTTGCCAATGACACCCAATGATGGATAGTAATAGCTAATCCACATGACTTAATGTTAGTTGTATAATTCACCATGTTGTTTTTGTTACTTTGTTACTTATTTGTGGCATGTGACCACTGTCAAAGCTGACATTTCTTGCAAATCCCTCATTACCCTTAACTGAATGGCTTGCTGAGGCATTTCAGAGGCAGCCTATAGGGCTAGAGTCGCATTCATGCCAGTCTCGGTAAGGACCGCAGTTGACCTTTCCTAAAGTGAACCTCATGGGTTTTTATGGCAGCCACTTGGTCCCATTACTCCTATTATCTTTCTATTCCAGATCTATTTCTTAACTGAATTTAAATTCCCCCGGTGGGATTTAAACTCATATCTCTTGATCATTAGTCCAGGCCTTTGGATTACTAGTCCAGTAATGTAACCACTTTCCTACAATTCCCTGTACTACAGTTTTCAGCACAGCTGCCCATTTTTCAGAATAGTTAGTGTGGTAGCAGCAAAATGTTGTTTACTTTCACCATTAGATAATTCACTATTTTAATGCTTTTCATCAAACAATTTCAGTCCTGCATTTTTTTCTCTTGAAGACAGACATACAAAAATGAAGCCAGAAATGTATGTAACACCATTGATATTCCACTGTACACAACCTGGAGCACCTGAACAGCTGGATTTTTAACACAGTCTTCCACCCTAGAAGTGGCATTAGGCACTGTAAAGATTTAAATTATTCACAAATATGCCTGACAGATTTTCTAAATTACCCTCAATGACAAATGCACATTCCTTCTGGTTTATGTTGTACTCCCTTTTTGAAGGCCTGTGGCAATTCCAAGTATTAATTAAAATATATGGCCTCAATTTGTCATCATTTGTAGAGGTGCTGATTGACCTCCATTTCATGTTAGGAAAATACAAAGACCTTAAATATCTCTAACTATTGGAATATTTTAGGCAGAATAATAAAATTGACATCAAACATTTTCCAATATAACAAAGCCTAGCAATAAGAAAACAAAATCCGATTATTTCAAATTTCACTGGTGATTTCATCAGACCAAGGAAGGTGAAATATGTTGCTTTTCATTTTTTCGGTTAATAGTGCTATTCCTCATAATGACAGAGTTCTCTCATGGCACAATATCTTACAAGACCCTTGTGGAAACCTAAAGTGACAAAATATGAAAATAATAAACAAATGTGTCCCGGGCCTGAATTTTATATTCTGAGGTTGGGAGCGCATGTAAAATTGTCGAAAATGACATTGGGCGTGTGTCCTGACATCGTTGTGCAGGAGTGCAATATTGAGGCTGGTAGGAATGCATGAGAGTCAGTACCACGTCCACTGAGAATTAAAGGGCCAATTAAGGCCATTTAAAAAGCCTATGAACACAGATTTTACATTGCACTCATTGTTTGGGCAGACAGGGCAGGTGTGTGTTATGCTTTTATCATTTTGTCATTCAAGGGTGGGATATAAGGCCCTCGGAGAACAAACACTTTCATTTTATTTGTGATTTTGTTGCTGTCATATTTCTGAGTTTTGCCAGATTTCATTTTGACTTAGCTTTCCAAGCTCCTTCATCTAAAAATCTGTGCCAAAGATCTAACACAATACATCAGAATGTACAAACTATTTGAAATGTTGATGTTTACAAAATATATTGGCCTGGAAAATCTATTGTCATTTGGCATATTGCCACTGTTATTATATGGGAACAGGCTGGGAAGTTGTGATGATGGTTCGGGCTCTCTGAATGACAGATTCCCCATGGCACAAGCCTTCATAATGACCCAGCTACAAATACTGCAGGTTTTTCATTGTGGGTGTTCCAACTGACCAAGCAGTAAATGCAGAATATGAACAAATCCCTGCACAATTAAAAACAGTCTCTTAAAATGGATTCCCCTCCAAAAAGGAACAAACACACTTTGTTTGCAGTACCCAGCACTCCTTCACTCACTTCAACACCCCACCACAGCCACTGGCTTTTGCTGCACTGCCTCAGTCAGGCAGTCCAGAACTGCTGTACTAGGTCAACCAGATGCATCCTTGATGGAATGATGTCTACCACGTTGGCACATTCAGCTCTCTGGAGTTCAGTAGATTATGGGTTCAACTCCCACTCCAGAGAGTTGAGCACGTGGTATTATAATCCCAACACAGTCCTGAGGGAGTGCTGCACTGTCTGTGGTGCCTATGTTCAAGTGAGATGTTAATCCGAGACCGCGTCTACCCTCTCACATAGATATAAAAGATCCAACATTGCTGCCTATGGGAGCTTGCTGTGCATAAATTGGCTGGTATATTTTTCACATTATAACAGTGACTACAGTTCAAAAACCAGCAAGGCACTCTGCTCTGGGATATCCTGAAGTCATGAAAGGTGTTGGAGAATTTCTTTTCACTTTTTTTATTTTTTCCCTGGTGTGAATAGATGAAGGGAACTCCCCCCCACCTTCTACCCCCCACCTTCTACCCCCCACCTTAACCACCCCACCTCCACCTTGACCACCCATCACCCCGCCATCCTGCCAGATGTGACTGCCTTCATTGCAACCAGGCATACTATTTGGATGAGGACGATGACTCATACCAGCAGTTACACTACATAGGAGCACCACGAGTACCGCCGATCCATGTCACACTCCAGATGGAAAGCCACCCCATACGGATGGAGTTGGATACTAGAGCAGAAGTCTCTGTGGTCAACTGCCGGATGGTGGGTCTCTCCAGAACCAGGGGTCACAGTCTGAGGCTTCAGGGTAAACCATTTCGGACAGAGATGAAGAGACATTTCTTCACCCAAAAAGTGATGAGCCTGTGAAATTCATTAACACAGGAAGTAGTTGATGCTAAATCATTGAATATATTCAAGAGGCGGCTGGATATAGCACTTGGGGCAAATGGGATCAAAAGCTATGGGGAGAAAGCAGGATTAGGCTACTGAGTTGGATGATCAGCCATGATCGTGATGAATGGCGGAGCAGGCTCGAAGGACCAAAGGGCCTCCTCCTGCTCTATGTATGTTCGACCAAATTCGATCGGGCATCCAGATATTGGTCCTGCGGGATATAGCTGCCAGCCTGGCAATTTAAATGGTTATAAATTTTCTACGCCCAGCTCCAGTTGAAATGAAAGACGATGTGTGGTAGAACTGGCAAATTTTCCACTTGCAATGGTAAAACTACAAGATTGCAATATGTTTAATTAATGAGCTGGAGCTGATAAGAGTAGCAACACTTTTAACCCTGTTGAGGAGAGACTGTTACAGATTGTATTCTACATTAAATATCTCCAAAGAACAGGAAAAACAGACAACAGAAATTTTGAAAACCTTGAAATCATACTTTGAACCTTCCCACAGGAACATAACTTTGAACATACTGTGTTCCACAGTAGGGCTCAAGGTAAAAAGAGTCAATTGATCGGTGCAGCACCGCAGTAACACGGTTTACAGAATCCATGTGAATTTGGCAAGTAAAAAGTGATCTCATTAAAGATAAAACTCTCTTTGGCATAAGAAAACCTACAATGAGAGCAAGTCAACTGAGATAGAAGAAACTTACTCTCAAGGAAAGCAGTAACTCTGTGCAGAAACATGGAGGCTGTAAGACATCAGCTCGAGGAGCTATCTGGCAGAATAGACCAGGAGATATATTATGCTGAGAGACATTCCAGGCCGAAAGAGCAGAACAATCATAAACAAAGGACAGGATGAAAATACTGCAGAGGACATCACATTAAATAAAAGAAGAATTATCCAGCATGGGGAAAGCAGTGTTTTAACTGCAAGAAGCTGAAGCGTTTTGCATACAAATTTTGGCTAGAAATAAGCAAAACAAGCCTATAAAGATGGTCACTGGAGAGATATCAGCTGAAGAGTCTGATGAAGCACTATATACCGTGCAACAAGTTGGCTCCATTAAGTCTATAGGTGATAAATTATTTGTGACTGTTAAAGTGATGACCACAGAAGGAGAGAATCAAGTGAGCAAGTAGCTTTAAATAGACACCCGTGTGTTTTGTAACTTCATGACCTTCGCAAGCCTGTGCAAAGTAACTCAACATGGCAATCCAAAAATGAATCTCTCAAAGTAAGGTTGAGGCTATATGATTGTACTATATTCATACCAAGAGGACAAATTACTGTGAGAGTCCAGTGCAATGGCAAGAATGTAGATCTGGAGTTCCAGATCATAGATGGTACATAACAACCACTCATCTCAGCCGAAGCAAGTTAAAACTTGGACTGGTAACTGTAAACATACCAAAAGGGATTTACAATGTGTTGTAGCACACAAAACTATTTACTGATGAACAGATCCTAGAGAAGTACAAAGATATGTTTACAGGCTTGTGTTGTCGACTGGCAGAATATTATCTTGACGTAGATGAGAGTGTAAGGCCAATTCAGTATCTGCTGAGAAGAGCTTCAGTTGGCCTCAAGTCCAGCATAAAAGACAAGATAGAGGAGCTGGAAAAGAAGAGAGTGATCAAGAAAGTGACAACTTCTATAGACTGGATTAGCAGCATGGTAGCAGTGAAACAACCTGGACAGCTGAGAGTATGTTTCGACCCAAAGGATCTAAATAAAGTGCTGACAAGATCTCACTACACCATGCCAACGACTGAAGGAATTTTGCCACAACTTACCAAGGTAAAGATCTTCGTTACCTGAGATGTAAAGGGTGCTTATTAGCAAGCAAAGCTGGATGAAAGCAGCAGCTTTCTAACAATGTCCTGGACGCTGTTTGGGAGATATAGATGTTGCGTGTGCAGTTTGGAATATCCATGACTCCAGGAGAGTGTAACTGCAGACAACATCAGGTAATCAGTGATCTTCCCAGAGTGTGTGGAGTCTGCACATTGTCCCTGTGTCTGCGCGGGTTTCCTTCGGGTACTCTGGTTTCCTCCCACAAGTCCCGAAAGCTGTTACGTAACTTGAACATTCTGAATTCTCCCTGTGTGTATCCAAAGAGTGTGGCCACTAGGGGCTTTTCACAGTAATCAGCAGTTAGGGGCTGGTTTAGCACAGGGCTAAATAGCTGGCTTTTAAAGCAGACCAAGGCAGGTCAGCAGCGCGGGTTCAATTCCCGTACCAGCATCCCCGAACAGGTGCCGGAATGTGGCGACTAGGGGCTTTTCACAGTAACTTCATTTGAAGCCTACTTGTGACAACAAGCGATTTTCATTTTCATTCATTTCAACTTCATTGCAGTGTTAATGTAAGCCTACTTGTGACAATAAAGATTATTATTATTATTAAAAGCATATTGGGCTTACTGAGAAGAAACAACAGCCCAAGATGGCATCCTGTACGAAGGAAATAGAGTCTGTATCAGAGAGTCAGTGCTGACTTGATGGGCTGAAAAGCCTCCTTCTGGACTGTAGGAATTCTATGGTTCTAGGAAACCCATGCAGACACGCGGAGAATGTACAAACACCACACAGTCACCCAAGGTCCCTGGTGTTTTGAGGCAGCAGTGCTAACTAGTGTGCCACTGTGTTAAATATGTTTCAGCCTTGTTTAGTTCAATTATCTTATTCATTTATAATTATCTCCATTCAATGTTGTGTTCCGATGTTTCAGTAAGATGCATGATCAATTGAACAAAGACTAGAGTTGGTTACAACTGAGGCTTTATTGCTCTAAGATGTGTGGCCTCCCACAACAGCTGGCAAAATGGCTGCTGAATGGAGGACACAGGGCGGAGCCAGCAGGCAGGGACTACCGGCGAACCTGTAGTACAGGTCCTACCTTACATCACCTAATAAAGGTGTAAAAGTGGTTTACCACATTCACCCCCTGTTAAAATTGAGTCCGGCGGGGATGCTGGAGAACTAGATACAGCAATGAATCTATATTTACAGTATTTGAGCAGAAAGAAATGCCTTTTGAAGTCCGGCGGACCAGTTACAGCTTTAACCGGTCCGGTGCCTTGATGTTCCGCTGCGAGCGACGTAGTGATGGCGGCGATGTCGATGCTGGCCCGATGTTAGGTGACTCTGGGAGCGTACCAAAATCCTCTTCATCCTCGGGCGTGGGCAGGGGAAGGACGGATGGTCCTGGTGGGGTTCATGCTGGGAGCGCCAGGGGAGGGGAGGGTGGCACCGGGCCGGAGGGGTGTGTGTGTGTGGAACCTGCTGGTGCCAGGTCCCTGAGGGAGACAGTATCCTGGCAGCCATCGGGGTACGCCACGTAGGCATACTGGGGGGTTGCATGGAGCAATTGCACCCTCTCCACCAACAGGTCCGCCTTGTGGGGTCGGACGTGCCTACGGAGCAGGACTGGTCCTGGAGCTGCGAGCCAAGTGAATGAATGAAAATTGCTTATTGTCACAAGTAGGCTTCAAATGAAGTTACTGTGAAAAGCCCCTAGTCGCCACATTCCGGCGCCTGTTCGGAGAGGCTGGCACAGGAATTGAGCCGTGCTGCTGGCCTGCCTTGGTCTCCTTTCAAAGCCAGCGATTTAGCCCAGTGTGCTAAACCAGGAGTGACACCCCGGATGTAGACTACCTGGGGAAGGCAAAAAGATGTTCATGGGGTGTGTTGTTAGTGGCGGTGCACTGCAGTGACCGAATGGAGTGGAGTGCATCAGGGAGGACCTCCTGCCAGCGAGAGGCTGGGAGGTTCCTGGACCGTAGGGCCAGTTGGACGGCCCTCCATACCGTCCCGTTCTCCCTCTCTACCTGCCCGTTTCCCCGGGGGTTAAAGCTTGTCGTTCTGCTGGAGGCGATACCCCTGCTGAGCAGGAACTGACGCAGCTCATCGCTCATGAATGAGGATCCCCTGTCACTGTGGATATAGGCGGGGAAACCGAACAGAGCGAAGATAGTGTTTAGGGTTTTGATCACGGTGGCAGAAGTCATATCGGGGCATGGGATGGCGAAGGGGAATCGGGAGTACTCATCGACCACACTGAGAATATACGTGTTTCGGTCAGTGGAGGGAAGGGGCCCTTTGAAATCCACGCTGAGGCATTCAAAGGGGCAGGAGGCCTTCACCAGGCGTGCACGGTCTGGCCGGTAGAAGTGTGGCTTGCACTCCACACAGACTTGGCAGTCTCTGGTGATTGTCTGTACTTCCTCGACGGAGTAGGGCAGATTGCGAGCCTTGACAAAATGGTACAACCTTGTGACTCCCGGGTGACAAAGGGCTGTCGTGCAGGGCCCGGAGTCGGTCTACTTGTGCTCTGGCACATGTACCTCAGGATAGGGTGGCTGGGGCTCGTTGAGTTTGCCAGGGTGATACAAAATCTCGTAATTATAGGTGGAGAGCTCTATCCTCCACCTCAAGATTTTATCGTTTTTGATCTTGCCCCGCTGTGTGTTATTGAACATGAAGGCTACCAACCGTTGGTCAGTGAGGAGGGTGAATCTCCTGCCAGCCAGGTAATGTCTCCAATGCCGCACAGCCTCAACAATAGCTTGGGCCTTTTTTTCGACTGATGAGTGCCGAATTCCTGAGGCATGAAGGGTGCGGGAAAAGAATGCCACGGGTCTGCCTGCCTGATTGAGGGTGCCAGCTAGGGCGACATCCGGTGCGTCGCTCTCTACTTGAAAGGGCAGTGTCTCGTCCACTGCATGCACCCGGCCTTGGCGATATCAGCTCTGATAAGGGCGAAGGCCTGTTGTGCCTCGGCCGCCAGGGGAATGTGTGTGGACTGTGTGAGTGGGTGAGCCTTGTCCGCATAGTTTGGGACCCACTGGGCATAGTATGAGAAGAACCCCAGGCAGCTTTTGAGGGCCCTGGGGCAGTGGGGAAGGGGGAGCTCCATGAGGGGGCGCATGCAGTTGGGATCGGGCCCCAGAACTCCATTCTGGACCACATAGCCAAGTATGGCTAAGCGGATCGTGCTGAACACGCACTTCTCCTTGTTGTAGGTGAGGTTGAGGAGAGTGGCGGTGTGGAGAAATTTGGCAAGGTTGGCATCGTGATCCTGGTGGTCATGGCCGCAGATGGTGACGTTGTCTAGGGACGGGAAGGTGGCCCGCAAACCGTACCGGTCGACCATTCGGTCCATCTCCCTTTGTAAGACCGAGACCCCATTAGTGACGCCGAAGGGAACCCTGAGGAAGTGATAGAGACGGCCGTCTGCTTCGAAAGCAGTGTATGGACGGTCTGATTTACAAATGGGGAGCTGGTGGTAGGCGGATTTGAGGTCTATCGTTGAGAAGACCCGGTACTATGCAATCTGATTGACCACATCAGATATGCGTTGGAGGGGGTACGCGTCGAGCTGCATGTACCGATTGATGGTCTGGCTGTAGTCCACGACCATTCTGTGTTTCTCCCCAGTTTTAACGACTACCACTTGGTTTCTCCAGGGGCTGTTGCTGGGCCTCTATGATGCCTTCCCAAAGCAGCCGTTGGAACTCAGACCTGATGAAGATCCTGTCCTGGGTGCTGTACTGTCTGCTCCTGGTGGCGACGGGTTTGCAATCCGGGGTTAGATTTGCGAAGAGAGAAGGCGGATCGACCTTTAGGGTCGCGAGACCGCACACAGTGAGGGGTGGTAGGGGCCCGCCGAATTTGTGGGTTCGGCTCTGGACATTGCACTGGAAGTCCAGGCCTAGTAGTAGAGCAGCGCAGAGGTTAGGGAGGACGTAGAGGCGGAAGCCGCTGAATTCTACGCCCCGGACCGTGAGTGTGACCATACAGTACTCCCGGGTCGTGACAGAATGGGATCCAGAGGCCGGGGAGATTCTTTGGTTGGCGGAGTGTACCGCGAGGGAGCAGCACCTTATCGTATCCGGGTGTATGAAGCTTTCGGTGCTCCAGGCATCCAGCAGGCATGTGGCCATTGATTTTCATGCTGGTCGATGCAGCGGACGAGACTGGTTGATCGTCACTGAGGCGAGTCGTGGTCGGTCGTCGCTGGCGTTGGATGATGGGGAGCCTGGGGGGCCCAGGTCCTGTGTAGCCATCTGGGATGGCCACTTCCCGGTTATAAAATGGACACTCGCAAAGAAGGCAGGGAAAATTGGACAATACTAAGAAACAAGCAGGTGCAAGCTCTGTCTGTTGATTAGAACCTTAAACTCTTAGACAGGACAGAAACTGCCAAGCAATCTACATACTAATGAGCCATCTCCGGAGACAAAAGGGAAACATTTAGATACACAATGTTAAGGCAGACTCCCCGGCGCCAGAAGAGACTAAAAAAGCAGATCAACGGTCACAAGGACACGCCCAGCGATCAGGGAACCACCCCTTTATTAGAGGAAGATCAATACGACTGATTGGGGAAAGACACAATTAATTGAGGCCAAGTTCAAGACCCGCCCAAAAGCGCGCAAAACCCTTTTTAGTATAAAAGGTATTCCCCAAGGGAGAATTTTTCTCCTTTGGCTTTGGTTCTCAACGAAGAGAGAGATCAGCCTAGCAGCTGCATCAGACCAAGTAAGTTCCAAGTCAATGCACGCTACGAGATAGACGCTCCTAGTTGCTACCCTGTAAACAACTCAACCCAGCAGCCTCAGACCCGAGCAACGGCCATTATTCCTCTGACTGAGTGGGCACCTGAAGCTAAGTATAGCTTTTAGTAATAGTGGTAGTTTAGTTTGCAAAGTTTATGCATGAGCAGATTTGACTGTGTGTAAATAAATGAGGATTGCTTTTGAACTTACTAACTGATGTAGCGAGTCATTGAACAGTATTTGGTCTGAACCTTGTGGCGGTGTCGAAAGATACCTGGCGACTCTTGAGCAAACGTAATTAAACAGAGCTAAATTAAGAAACAGCCAAAGTTAGCAACACCTGGAATGCTGTCGGTGTCCATGCCCCGTGGGGGAGACAGGATGTCGGCACCTGAAGATCCTGCTGTGGACAAAATGGGCCGCACGTTGCGGGGGTTGGACAAGATGGTGGCACCCATGGGCCGCACGTGGACTGAGGGGATGAAGATGGCGACACCCATTGTGTGTAGACTAGGGGGGTGGAGCTAATAGCGGCGACTGCGCGGGCCTGGCACACGGCGAAGTGCCCCTTTTTGCCGCAAGCCTTGCAAAGGGCTGCGCGGGCCGGGCAGCATTGGCAAGGGTGTTTCTGCTGGCCGCAGAAGTAATATCGGGGACCCCCGGGGTGCACGGGCTGGCGCGTGGCGCAAGCGTACTGGCTGGGTAAAGCCCCCGCTGGGGCAGCCGTTTGTGGGGTCCACGATGGGTAGGAGGGGTGGGCTGCACGGCTGGGGGGGGTTAGGCCTGAATGTTGCGCGAGACGACCATCATAATGAGCGCTAGCTTCTTTGTCTCAGCTAGATCAAGCGTGGCCCCTTCTAACAGTCTTTGGCATATGTGGTCCGACCCAATCCCCATAACGAACGCATCCCACATAAGGAGGTTTGAATGTTCAGTGGCCGTAATGGCCTGACAGTCACAGTCCCGGACGAGTGGGATTAGGGCCCGCCAGATGTCTTCCATGGACTCACCAGGGAGTTGAGAGCGAGTGGCGAGTACGTGCCTGGCGAAGAGCGTGTTCGTTTTCTGTGCGTAGTTTTCTTTGAGAAGCGCCATCGCGTCGGCGTAGTTTGGGGCGTCCTGGATCAGCGGAAACACGTTGGAGCTCAACCTTGAGTACAGGATCTGTATCTCCTGAGCCTCCGGAACAGGGGTGGTCGCTGAGTTGATATACGCCTCGAAGCAAGCTAACCAGTGATTAAAGTCCTTTTCGGTGCCACTTGATTGCGGATCCAGCTGCAGGCGATCTGGTTTGATACGGAGGTCCATCTTTTAGAAAATCTTAGAGCAATAAATTGATGCACGATCAATTGAACAAAGACTAGAGTTGGATACAACTGAGGCTTTGTTGCTCTAAGATGTGTGGCCTCCCACAGCAGCTGACAAAATGGCTGCTGAATGGAGGACATGCATATTTATACTCCGCCTACTGGGTGGTGCCAGCAGGCAGGGACTACGGTGAACTTGTAGTACAGGTCCTACCTTACATCACCAAATAAAGGTGTAACAGTGGTTTACCACAATTTGTAGAAGACATTTGTAAAGTTTAATACAAAACATTTATTAACAAAAATAATTTTATAAATACAAAACTTTGAAACCAGTTAACATTTAAGGGGGCACGGTGGCACACTGCTGCCTCACAGTGCCTGGGTCCTGGGTTCAATTCCAGCCTCGGATGACTGTCTGTGTGGAGTTTGCACTTTCTCCCTGTGTCTGTGTGTGTTTCCTCCGGGTGCTCCGGTTTCCTCCCAGTTGAAAGATGTGCAGATTAGGTGGATTGGCCATGCTAAATTACTTCTTAGTGTTCAAAAGGTTAGGTGGGATTACTGGGTTATGGGGATATGGTAGAGGCATGAGCTTAAGTAGGGTGCTCTTTCCAAGGGCCAGTACAGACTTGATGGGCAGAATGGCCTCCTTCTGCACTGTAAATTCTATGATTGTATGTGCAGGTTAGGTGGATTGGCCCTGCTAAATTGTCCCTTTGTGTCCAAAAGGTTATGTGTGGTTACTGGGTTAGACGGATTGGGTGGGGGCCTCGGTAGGGTGCTCTTTCATAGGGTCGGTGCAGACTCAATGACCCGAATGGCCTCCTTCTGCATAGTAGGGATTCTATGATTTAACTTAATGTTTAAAGTTATCAACTGAACAATGACATAAAACTGCCTCAACTTTTACAAATTTCTTGCAATAAAATATAATTTCTCACTTAAACACAACAGTACTGTCTATTTGTAAAATGTAGGGAGGGAAAGGGGGGAAGAGAGGGAAGGGGAAGGCTTTGACAATTGTTAATTGGTCAGCTCAACATCCGAACACAACAGCTTGAAGGAATCAATAGCACAAGGATTGAGGCCATGATCATCCAAAACCAACTCCGCTTGGCCGTCCATGTGCTAAGGATGTCAGAGTCCCTACTGTCAAAGCATTTGTCTTCACTCAGCTCAAGGAAGGATCCCGAACAAGGGGATACAAAGAATACAAAGAATACTAAGAACAATACAACACAGGAACAGGCCCTTCTACCCTCCAAGCCTGTACCGGTCATGATACCAACCTTTGTCAAAATCCTAGCACTTCCTTGTGCCATATCCCTCTGTACCCATTTTATCCATGTATTTGTCTCGATGCCTTTTGAACGTTGTTAATATATCTGCTTCCACAACCTCCCCTGGCAACACGTTCCAGGCACTCATCACCCTCTGCATAAAAAACCTGCCTCGCACATCTCTGCTAAACTTTACCCCACGGAACTTAAACCTATGCCCCCTGGTGACTGACCCCTCCACCCTGAGAAACAGTGCCTGCCCACCCACTCTTTTCATGCCCCTCATAATCTTGTAGACCTCTATCAGGTCACCCCGCAACCTCTGTCTTTCTAATGAAAACAGTCCGAGTCTATTCAGCTCTCCACGTGGCTAACACCCTCTAGACCAGGCAGCATCCTGGTAAACCTCCTCTGCACTCTCTCCAAAGCCTCCACATCCTTCTGGTAGTGTGGCGACCAGAATTGTGCACAATATTCCAAGTGCAGCCTTACTAAGGTTCTATACAACTGTCGCATGACTTGCCAGTTTTATACTCGGTGCCCCGTCCAATGAAGGCAAGCATGCTGTCTGCTTTCTTGACTACCTTGTCCACTTGTGTTGCCACCTTCAAAGATCTGTGGACCTGCACACCCAGATCTCTCTGACATTTTATGTTCCGAAGAGTTTTACATTTACAGTATATTTCAGCTCTATGTTAGACCTACCGAAATGCATTACCTCACAATTGTCCAGATTAAACTCCATTTGCCATTTCTCTGCCCAAGTCTCCAACCTATCTATGTCCTGCTGTATCTTCTGACAAACCTCAACACTATCTGCCACTCCACCAACCTTGGTGTCATCCGTGAACTTACTAATCAGACCGGCTACATTTTCCTCCAAATAGTTTATGTACACCACAAACACAGAGGCCCCAGCACAGATCCCTGTGGAACACCATTACTCACAACCTTACATTCAGAAAAGCACCCTTCTACTGCTACCCATTGCCTTTTGTGACCGAGCCAGTTCTGTATCCATCTTACCACCTCACCTCTGATCCCATGCGATTTCACCTTTTGTACCAGTCTGCCCCGAGGCACCTTGTCAAAGGCTTTACTGAAGTCCATGTAAACAACATCCACTGCCCTCCCCTCATCAATCATCTTTGTCACCTCCTCAAAAAACTCAATCAAGTTAGTGAGGCACGACCTCCCCTTCACAAAACCATGCTCTCTATCACTTATGAGTCCATTTGTTTCCAAATGGGTAAAAATCCTGTCCCTGAGAATTCTCTCCAATAATTTACCTACTACCGACGTGAGACTCACCGGCCTAAAGTTTCCAGGATTATCCCGACTACCTTTCTTAAACAGCGGTACCACATTAGCTATTCTCCAGTCCTCTGGGATCTCACCTGTAGCCAATGAGGGCACAAATATGTCAGTCAAGACCCCAGCAATTTCCACCCTTGCTTCCCTCAGTATTCTGGGATAAATCCCATCTGGCCCAGGAGACTTATCTACCTTAATATATTTTAAAAGACCCAATACCTCCTCCTTTTCGATGTTAACATGATCCAGACTGTTCACACACCCTACCCAAGAATCAACTTCCACAAAGTCCCTTTCTTTAGTGAACACTGATGCAAAGTATTCATTTAGTACCTCATCCATTTCCTCTGGCTCAACACATAGATTCACCCCATTGTCCTTAAGTGGTCCAATCCTTTCCCTGGCCACCCTCTTGCTTTTTACATATGAATAAAAAGCTTCAGGATTGTTGCTAACTTTTGGTTGTTAATTAGTAATTTTCTCTGTTTGTTTAACCTTTGCTCTAGAGTCGCCAGGTATATTTATGATACCACCACGAGGTTCAAGTTCAAGTAATGATCAATAACTCAACACACCAATTAGTAAGATTCAAGTCAAAACACATTTATTATACACAGCGAATCACTATTCATGCATAAACTCTACTTTCTAGACTATTCCTATCACTAAAAAGCCAATACTTAGCGTTGGACTGCCCACCAGGTCAGGGGAACAAATGGCCTTTCGTTCGGGTCCTGAGTCTGCAGGATTCAAAAGCTGCTATTGACTGGTAGCTAGGAGCACCTATCTCGTAGCGAGCGTTGACTTGAGACTTACTTGGTTGGCGGCCGCTGGACAGTTCACTCTCAGGGCTTGCTTCACGTTGCTGAGTGACCCTGTCAAGAAGGATGATTTGAACTTGGGGGCTTTACTTTATAGTCCCCAGGGTCTTCCCGCCCTTCGGGGCTGGCCCCGTACCTGGTTCCAAGTGATTGGACTGCGTTCCGATCACTTGGATCGATTTCTCCAATACTGGAGTTGTTCCCTGATCGCTGGGCGGTCCCTAAGTGTCCATTGGCCTTCCTTTGTCTTGGCTCCTGCTGGCGCCAAGGAGTCTGGCTTGGCTTTATTCACCTTAACTGTTGCAATTGTGCCTTGGAATTGCTCATTACTATGCAGATGGCTGCTGGCTTCAGTGCTGTCTGGTTTCTTACAGGTTTCAAAACACATGATTTCTGTATTTGCGAGTCTTTGCCTGTGTTGGCTGAATTTCCCTTCAGCCTTTGCGGTTCGCCATTTTAAGTCAGGAAGTGGTCAACCCAGGTGGCTGCAGGATTCACCTTAATCTTACTTGCCAAGGACTTTTCATGACCCCTCCTAGCCCTCCTAATTTCCCACTTCAGTACCTTCCTACTTTCTTTATACTCCCCAAGGGTCTCGACTGTTCCCACCCTTCTAGACCGTACAAAAGTCTCCTTTTTCTTTTTGACGAAGTTCACAATATCCCTCGTTATCCAAGGCTCCCTAAGCTTCCCATACTTATCCTTCATCGCTCAGGAACGTGACTTTCCTGAATCCTAATCAACTGTCGCTTGAAAGACTCCCACAGGCCGGTTGCGGCAGGGATGAGCTAGCCGCACGTTTCGGCGGCTCCAGCTCCGACGGAACTTCGGGCTCTTTTAAGAGCCCCAACTTGGACGGCCGTAAAACCTGGTGCGAGGCACGAGGGAAGGGAGTCCCCCCCGAAAGACGGAGGGAAAAACCGGCGGCGGCGGCTGCAGCCCGAAGAATCTGCAGCCAGAAGATCAGAGAGAGAGAGAGAGAGGGAGTGAAACAAAATGGCGGCGGAGAAACCACAGGTGACATGGGGGCCTGAGCAGGACGAGGTGGTGAGACGATGCGTGGACCTGCTGAAGAAGGAGGTAATGACCCCGTTGTTACAGGCAATTGAGGGGCTTAAGGAGACTTTAAAGACCCAGGAGACGGAACTTCGTGTGGTGGAGCAGAAGGTGTCAGGTATTGAGGACGAGGTCCTGGGCCTGGCGGTCAAGACTCAGACGCACAAGGCACTTCATAAAAGGTGTGCTGACAGGATTGAGGCCCTTGAAAATGGAGCGCGAAGGAAGAACCTTAGGATACTAGGTCTCCCGGAGGGTGTGGAAGGAGTGGACTGTGGAGCGTACGCAAGTAAGATGCTGAGCTCACTGATGGGTGCTGAGGCCCCTGCGGGCCCCATGGAGGTGGAGTGGGCAAATCGGATCCCGGCGAGAAGACCAAAAGCGGGAGAACCACCAAGGGCGATAATTGTGCGATTCTACCGCCTTAAGGACAGAGAAGAGGTCCTGAGATGGGCCAAAAAGGTGCGGAGTAGCAGATGGGAGAATGCGGTGGTAAGGATCTACCAGGATTGGAGTGCGGAGGTGGCGAGAAGGAGGGCGAGCTTCAACCGAGCCAAAGAGGTTTTGCACAAAAGGAAGGTGAAGTTTGGGATGCGGCAGCCGGCAAGACTATGGGTCACGCATCAGGAGAGACACTATTATTTCGAGACGGCGGAGGAAGCATGGTCCTTCATCAATGAAGAGAAACTGGACCGGAACTGAGGGACTGATGCTGCAGGGAACTGTTATTGTTGTTATTATTGTTTTTGTTAATGGGATGGTGAAAGTTAAGCGAGAAGTAAACAGGGAAGGGGGGGGGACACTGGGGAAATGTGGGCGCCGGTGAGGGGGGAGAGGCGGGACATAGTCAGAGAATGGGGAAGGAGAGGGGGAGGGGAAAGGGAGCTGCGCCATAAGAGGCGGGACAGGTAAAGGGATGTTCCCGCGCTAGAAAGAATAAGGCGGGAAAACAGGCGCAAGGCGGATGGGAGTTCCCTCACACCGGGGGGGCCGAGGAGCGAGCAGGAGTAGCCGGGGTCAGTTGAAGTCAGCTGACTTACGGAAGTGATATGGGGGGAGCAATCAAGCTAGATAGGGATCTAGCGGGGGGGGGGGGGGGGGGGGGGGACAACTGGGTTGCTGCTGCGGAAATCCAAAAGGAAATGGCTAAAGATAAGGTGGTCGGGGGTGGAATGCGACGCTGGGGGAGCGAGCGGGAGCGCCGAGGCGGGATATGGGACTGGCCTAGAGAAGGTAATGGCTAGTCGACACAGGAGGGGGGCAGGTAGCCCCCCAGTGAGGCTGATCACGTGGAACGTGAGAGGCCTGAATGGGCCGATAAAAAGGACCCGAGCGCTCGCGCATTTGAAAGGACTAAGGGCAGACGTGGTTATGCTCCAAGAGACGCACCTAATGGTGGCGGACCAAGTTAGGCTAAGGAAAGGATGGGTGGGACAGGTGTTCCAGTCAGGACTGGACGCAAAGAACAGAGGGGTGGCCATTTTGGTGGGGAAACGGGTAGCATTTGAAGCAAAGAACATCGTAGCAGATAGTGGAGGTAGATATGTAATGGTGAGTGGTAGGCTGGAGGGAATGGAGGTCGTGTATGCCCCAAATTGGGACGATGCGGGGTTCATGAGACGGATGCTGGGGCGTATTCCGGACCTGGAGGCAGGAAATTTGATTTTAGGAGGGGACTTCAATACGGTGCTGGACCCGGGGCTAGATAGATCCAGCTCAAGGACTGGAAGAAGGCCGGCAGCGGCCAAGGTACTTAAGGGGTTTATGGACCAAATGGGGGGAGTGGATCCATGGCGATTTCTTAGACCCAGGGCTAGGGAGTATTCCTTCTTCTCCCACGTCCATAAAGTGTACTCCTGGATAGATTTTTTTGTTCTAGGAAGGTCGTTGATCTCTAGGGTGGAAGAAGCTGAATACTCAGCCATAGCGGTTTCGGATCATGCCCCACATTGGGTGGACCTGGAAGTAGGAGAGGACAGGGAGCAGAGAACACTCTGGCGATTAGATGTGGGACTGATGGCGGATGAGGGAGTGTGTGCAAGAGTGAGGGGGTGTATCGAGAGATACCTGGAGGTCAATGACGACGGCGAGGTCCCTGTGGGAGTGGTCTGGGAAGCACTAAAAGCGGTGGTCAGAGGAGAGCTGATTTCTATTGGGGCCCACAAAAGGAAAACAGAGGCCAAGGAAAGGGATAGATTACTGGGGGAGATTTTAAGGGTGGACAGGGAATTTGCAGAGACCCCGGAGGAGGAGCTGTACAGGGAGAGGAGACGACTCCAGACCGAGTTTGACCTTCTGACCACCAGAAAGGCGGAGGTACTGTGGAGGAAGGCACAGGGGAGGAGGTATGAATATGGGGAAAAGGTTAGTCGCCTGTTGGCGCACCAACTGCGAAAGAGGGCAGCAGCGAGGGAGATAGGAGGAATTAGGGATGAAAGGGGAGACACCGTACGAAGGGCAGGAAAGATAAATGAGGTGTTTAAGACCTTTTATGAAGAACTGTATAGGTCTCAGCCCCCAGAGGGAGAGGAGGGGATGCGGCAGTTCCTGGACCAGTTGAGGTTCCCGAAAGTGGAGGAGCAGGCGGTGGCAGGCCTGGGGGCGCCGATTGAGGTGGATGAGGTTATTAAGGGACTGGGAAGCATGCAAGCAGGGAAGGCCCCGGGGCCAGACGGGTTCCCGGTGGAATTCTACAGAAAATATGTGGACTTGGCGAGGACGTTCAATGAGGCCAGGGAAGGGGGGACACTACCCCCGACAATGTCGGAGGCGACGATATCGCTAATTTTGAAGAGGGACAAAGATCCGATGCAGTGTGGGTTCTATAGACCTATTTCACTATTGAACGTGGACGCCAAACTGCTAGCAAAGGTGCTGGCATCGAGGATAGAGGACTGTGTCCCAGGGGTGGTGCACGAAGACCAGACAGGGTTCGTAAAAGGGAGACAATTGAATGTTAACGTGCGATGGCTATTAGGGGTGATAATGATGCCCTCAGTGGAGGGGGAGGCAGAGATAATGGCGGCAATGGACGCAGAGAAGGCATTTGATAGGGTGGAGTGGGAGTATTTATGGGAAGTGTTAAGGAGGTTTGGGTTTGGGAACGGATTTATTCGCTGGGTTAGACTGCTTTATGGGGCACCGACGGCAAGCGTAGTTACAGGTCGACATAGATCGGAGTATTTCCGATTATATAGGGGAACAAGACAGGGATGCCCGCTGTCTCCATTGTTGTTTGCGCTGGCAATTGAACCTCTGGCTATGGCGCTGAGAGACTCCAGGAAATGGAGAGGGGTGACTAGAGGGGGAGAAGAACACCGAGTTTCGTTTTACGCGGATGACCTATTGCTATACGTGTCGGACCCAGCGGGGGGGATGATAGAGGTTATGCGAATCTTGAGGAGGTTCGGGGAATTTTCGGGGTATAGGTTAAACATGGGGAAGAGTGAATTATATGTGATACATCCAGGGGACCAGAGTAGAGAGATAGAAGGCTTACCGCTAAGGAAAGTGGAAAGAAACTTCCGATACTTGGGGATTCAGATCGCTAGGAGCTGGGGAACCTTGCACAGACTTAATCTGACACGGCTGGTAGAACAAATGGAGGAGGACTTTAAGAGGTGGGACATGCAGCCTTTATCACTGGCGGGCAGGGTGCAAGCAATTAAGATGATGGTCCTCCCGAGGTTCTTATTTGTATTTCAATGTCTCCCTATTTTAATCACCAGGACCTTTTTTAATAAAATAGATAGGAGCATTACGAGCTTTGTGTGGGCAGGGAAAGTTCCGAGAGTAAGGAGGGGGTTCCTTCAGCGCAGTAGGGACAGAGGACTGGCACTACTGAACTTGGGAGATTATTATTGGGCCGCCATTGTGGCAATGATACGTAGATGGATGATGGAGGGTGAGGGAGCGGCGTGGAAAAGGCTGGAGAGAAGGTCCTGTAAAGGGATGAGTCTAGAGGCGCTGGTGACGGCGCCGCTACCGTTCTCACCGAAAAAGTACACCACGAACCCGGTGGTGGCGGCAACACTGAACATATGGGGACAGTGGAGGCGACAGAGAGGGGTGCGGGGAGCCCTGGTGGGGTCCCCTATCAGGAACAACCATAGGTTCGCCCCAGGAAGAATGGATGGAGGATTTCAAAGCTGGTACCAGTTGGGAATTAGGAAGGTGGGAGATTTATTCATAGATGGGACTTTTGCGAGCTTGGGAGCACTGGAGGAAAAGTATAAGTTACCCCGGGGGAATTTCTTGAGATATATGCAGGTGAGGGCGTTTACTAGACAACAGGTGAGGGAATTTCCGCGGCTCCCGACACAGGGGATACAGGACAGGATGCTTTCAGGGGTGTGGGTCGGAGAGGGCAAGGTGTCAGAGATTTTTGAGAGATGAGGGAAGAGGGGGAGGAGTCGGTGGGCGAACTAAAAAGAAAGTGGGAAGAAGAATTAGGGGAGGAGATAGAGGAGGGTATGTGGGCTGATGCCCTAAGCAGGGTAAATTCCTCTTCCTCATGCGCCAGGCTTAGCCTGATTCAATTTAAGGTGCTACATAGAGCACACATAACGGGGGCAAGATTGAGCAGGTTCTTTGGAGTGGAGGACAAATGTGGGAGGTGTGGCGGGAGCCCGGCAAACCATGCACATATGTTTTGGGCGTGCCCGGCACTGGAAGGGTATTGGAAGGGAGTGACGGGAGTGATTTCGCAGGTGGTGAAGGCCCGGGTCAAACCAGACTGGGGGTTAGCTCTATTTGGAGTTGCGGAAGAGCCGGGAGTGCAGGAGGCGAAAGAGGCCGATGTCGTGGCCTTTGCGTCCCTCGTAGCCCGGCGCAGGATCCTACTCATGTGGAAGGAGGCGAAACCCCCCGGACTGGAGGCCTGGGTAAACGATATGGCGGGGCTTATTAAACTGGAGCAGATAAAGTTTGCCCTGAGAGGATCGGCTCAAGGGTTCACAAGGCGGTGGCAGCCATTTCTCGACTACCTAGGGGAACGTTAGAGGGAAGACGGATGACCAGCAGCAGCAACCCAGGGGGGAGGGGGGGAGGCAGTTCAGTATAGGTCAATAGAGTACGAGGTTTTGTTACTTGTATATTATTACTATTATTATTATTATTGTTAAAAAGTTTAAAAATGTCTGTTTTGTTACTGTTATCGTTTCGCTTGTTTTGTAAGCGGGAAAAATGTTGCTCAGGGAAAAAAAATTTTCAATAAAATATATTTAATTTAAAAAAAAGAAAGACTCCCACATGTCCGATGTTGATTTATTATCCAAACGTCGCACCCAATCCAAATTCTTCAATTCCTGTCTAATGTTATCGTAAATTGCCTTTCCCCAGTTTAGCACCTTAACGCGAGGGTTACCCTCATCCCTGTCCAAAAGTACCCTAAAACTTACAGAATTGTGGTCACTACTCCCAAAATGTTCCCCTACTGAAACTTCAACCACCTGTCCAGGCTCATTCCCCAGTACCAGGTCCAATACTGCCCCTTCCCTCATTGGGCTATCTACATACTGCATCAAGGAGCCTTCCTGGATACACCTTACAAACTCTGCCCCATCCAAACTCCTAGCACTAAGTGAGTCCCAGTCAATATAGGGGAAGTTAAAATCTCCTCCCACAACAATCCTGTTACTTTTGCACCTATCCAAAATCTCTCTACCTATCTGCTCCTCTATCTCTTGCTGGCAGTTGGGGGGCCTGTAACAAATGCCCAACATTGTGATTGCCCCTTCCTGTTCCTAAGCTCTACCCAGATTGCCTCATTGTATGAGCCCTCCAACGTGTCTTCCTGCAGTACGGCTATAATATTGTTCTTAACCAGTAATGCTACTCCCCCACCCCTTTTACATCCCCCTCTATCTCTCCTGAAGCATCTATATCCTCCGACGTTTGGCTGCCAATCCTGCCCTTCCTTTAACCATGTTTCTGTGATAGCCACATCATCGTAATTCCAAGTACTAATAAGTGCTCTAAGTTCATCTGCCTTATTCGCTATACGTCTGGCATTGAAACAATTGCAATTCAAACCACTGTGTTTGAGCAGACAGGGTGATGTTGTTCTCTTAGTTTTGTGCTCTATTTCCCCTTCAGTTTTTACACCTTCTCAGCTAGTGCTCTCGTTCCCACCCCCTGCCATATTAGTTTAAATCCTCCTCAGTGACTCCCGAGGACAAAGGAAAATCTCAAAGACACCTTGTAGACTTACCTCAAGAAATGGAATATAGATGTTAGTGCCTGGGAGATCTTTGCTCAGAGGTACCTCCTGAGTGAAAAGTCACAACACCCGACGGCAAGAGGAGGCCTGGAAAAGGAGCCTCAGAAAAGAATACCAGCAAGCTAGGGTCCAAGGACCGATGCCACCTTTTGGAAATTCTTACCAAGTGAGTAATTGAAGATGTGACTCTAGGATCGGGCTCCTCAGCCACATAAGGACCCATAGAACCCATGGCCAGTAACATGGAGTATCTTAGGTGGACAGTCATACATGTTAGCGAATGATCAGCGCATTCTGACCATTGTAGTTCCTTTAATGGAATTAACATCCTCATGACAAACCAAAGTTAAAAAAATATATAATTATTTCACCTTCTGTGATTTCAAACTCACGTTATACAGCAAAGTACCCTTTTAATGGAGTTAACAGCCTCATGGTAAAACAAAGTTTAAAAAAATAAAAAAGATCTTCCTTTTATTTTATTTGCAATTTAAATATATTTATAAACGCTAAGCACTAATAATGTGAAACATCAACCTTACAAAAAAGTGTCTCCCGATGTCTCCTGCCTCTGTTAGATGAAAAATTTCCATGTAAATAAAAAGGAGTAAAAACTCACCAAATATCCGGGTAAGTGGCCCAAGTTAGCGCTGCAGCTGGATTTTTCCTTCAGCAACGCAGAGCTTCAAGCAGGATTAAAAAATGGCCGGGAGTTTGAATGCCGCACGCTTTTAGCGCGCATGCCTGAACATCCACACTTACGGGATGTCACGCCGTGCATGTGTGGTGCACCAGTGACTTAGAGTTGCCAACCTTCCAGGAAGCTATGGGCCAGTATCATAAATAGTGATACAGGACAACTGCAATCGTATAACTTAGTTACGAAACTGAGAATGCTACTATGATAAACAAATGGCCCAGGTCAATGGCCATCACATAGCATAATTAGTCCTGACAGGAAGGGAAGGGACATTCATACACCATCAGCTCTGGAGTTAGGTGGCGAGTGTATTGTTTTCAGATATCGGAACAACAGTAGGCGACAGTACAAGGTACAGTGACTGAGGGGAGCTCAGTGAATAGGACCAGGAATACTAAAAGGAATAAAACGGGAAGTGAAAACATTAATGGTAAGCGACGCGGCAGGTTGTTACATGAAGATATGGGTTCAACTACAAGGAAAATTAGGAGAAAGGTTAAGAGGAAATATAACTTAGGAGAGGTTACTGATTGAGGTGTTAAGATTCAGAACAGAGGTAATAAAGCCAACATAAGTGTACTTTACCTGAAAGCTCGTGGTATTCGGAATAAGGTAAATGAGTTGATGGCGCAAATCATCGTGAATGACTATGACTTAGTGGCCATTACTGAAACATGGTTAAAGGATGGTCACGACTGGGAGTTAAATATCCGAGGGTATCAAACTATTCGGAAGGACAGAGTGGATGGTAAGGGAGGTGGTGTAGCTCTGTTATTTAACGATGACATCCGGGCAACAGTAAGGGATGACATCGGTGCTATGGAGGATAAGGTTGAATCCATTTGGGTGGAAATCAGGAATAGTAAGGTGAAAAAGTCACTGATAGGAGTAGTCTATAGGCCACCAAATAGTAACAGGATGGCAGGGCAGGCAATAAACAAAGAAATAACTGATGCATGTAGAAATGATACAGCAGTTATCATGGGGGATTTAAAAAAAAAAAAAAAATTTTTATTAAAGGTTTTCATAAAATATCAATAACAAAATGAGAAAGAAAAAAGAACCCAACAGGGTTAAGTACAAAACACAATCTAAAAAAGCAACCCCCCAAACCCCTCCCCCCGTGCCTAAATAATAAATTAACATTAACACCCCGACTTAAGACAACAGGTGTATTCACCCCCTCAGACCCTTCCAGTGTAAATAACATTAACAAAAATAAAGTAAACCCCCCGAGCTGCTGCTGCCATTGACCAATGTCTATCGTTCTGCCAGAAAGTCTAAGAACGGTTGCCACCGCCTAAAGAACCCTTGTACCAACCCTCTCAAGGCGAATTTCACCCTCTCCAATTTAATGAACCCTGCCATATCGCTGATCCAGGATTCCATGCTTGGGGGCCTCGCATCTTTCCACTGAAGGAGAATCCTTCGCCGGGCTACCAGGGACGCAAAGGCCAAAATTCCAGCCTCTTTCGCCTCCTGCACTCCCGGCTCCTCTGCCACCCCAAATATTGTGAGCCCCCAGCCCGGTTTGACCCTGGATCCTACCACCCTCGACACCGTCCTCGCTCCGCCCTTCCAAAATTCCTCCAGCGCTGGGCATGCCCAGAACATGTGGGTGTGATTTGCTGGGCTCCCTGAGCACCTAACACACCTGTCCTCACCCCCAAAGAACCTGCTCATCCTTGTCCCAGTCATGTGTGCCCTGTGCAGCACCTTAAACTGTATGAGGCTGAGCCTCGCGCACGAAGAGGAAGAGTTCACCCTCCCTAGGGCATCTGCCCACGTCCCCTCTTCGATCTCCTCTCCCAACTCCTCCTCCCACTTACCTTTCATCTCCACCACCGAGGCCTCATCCTCCTCCTGCATCACCTGGTAAGTTTCCGAGATCTTCCCCAATCCCACCCACCCCCCCGAGAGCACCCTGTCCTGTACTGTGTGTGGCAGTAGCCGTGGGAATTCCACCACCTGCCGTCTGGCAAACGCCCTTACCTGTAAGTACCTGAAGGTGTTCCCCGGGGGGGAGCCCATACTTCTCCTCCAGCTCACCCAAGCTCGCGAACTTCCCGTCCACAAACAGGTCCCCCAACTTTCGTATCCCTGCCCTGTGCCACCCCGAAAACCCTCCACCTGTTCTTCCTGGGGCGAACCGGTGGTTCCCCCATAATGGGGTCCATGCCGAGGCCCTAACTTCCCCCTATGCCGCCTCCACTGCCCCCAAATTTTGAGGGCCGCCACCACCACTGGGCTCGTGGTATACCTCCTTGGAGGGAGCGGCAGCGGCGCCGTTGCCAGCGCCCCCAGACTCGTACCCACACAGGACACCGTCTCCAGCCTCTTCCATGCAGCCCCTCCCCCTCCATCACCCACTTGCGCACCATTGTCGCATTGGCGGACCAGTAGTACCCACAGAGGTTGGGCAGCGCCAGCCCCCCCCCATCTCTTCTCCGCTCCAGGAACACCCTTCTCACCCTCGGAGTCCCTCGCGCCCACACAAACCCCATTATACTCCTGTTAACCCACCTGAAAAAAGCCTTCGGGATAAACACGGGGAGGCACTGGAACAGGAACAAAAACCTTGGGAGCACCGTCATTTTGATTGACTGCACCCTACCCGCCAGGGACAGCGGCAACGCATCCCACCTCTTGAACTCCTCCTCCATTTGCTCCACCAGCCTTGTAAAGTTAAGCCTATGCAGGGCCCCCCAGCTCCTGCCCACCTGGACCCCCAAATATCTGAAGCTCCTCTCCGCCCTTTTTAGTGGGAGCTCGCCAATCCCCCTCTCCTGGTCCCCTAGCTGAACTACGAACAGCTCGCTCTTCCCCATATTGAGCTTGTACCCCGAAAAGTCCCCGAATTCCCTAAGGATCCTCATTACCTCTGGCATTCCTCCCACCGGGTCCGCCACATACAGCAGCAGGTCGTCCGCATAAAGCGACACCCTATGCTCCTCCCCACCCCGCACCAACCCCCTCCAGTTCCTCGACTCTCTCAGTGCCATAGCCAGGGGTTCAATCGCCAGTGCAAAGTGCAGGGGGGACAGGGGACACCCCTGTCTCGTCCCTCGGTGCAACTGAAAGTACTCGGACCTCCTCCTATTTGTGGCCACACTCGCCATCGGGACCTCATACAATAGCCTAACCCACCTGACAAACCCCTCCCCAAACCTGAACCTCTTCAGCACCTCCCACAGGTACCCCCACTCTACCCTATCGAAGGCTTTCTCAGCGTCCATCGCCACCACTATCTCCGCCTCCCCTTCCCTCGCCGGCATCATGATAACGTTCAAAAGCCTCCGCACATTCGCGTTCAACTGTCTCCCCTTCACAAACCTCGTCTGGTCTTCATGGATGATCTGCGGCACACAATCCTCAATCCTCATGGCTGAGACCTTCGCCAGCACCTTGGCATCTACATTTAGCAAGGAAATCGGTCTGTAAGACCCACATTGCAGGGGATCCTTGTCCCACTTCAGGATCAAGGAGATCAGTGCCCGGGACATCATCGGGGGTAAAGCCCCCCCCTCCCTTGCCTCATTGAAGGTCCTAACTAACAGCGGGCCCAACAGGTCCATATATTTTTTATAGAACTCGACCGGGAAACCGTCTGGCCCCAGTGCCTTCCCCACCTGCATGCTTCCTATCCCTTTGATCAGCTCCTCCAGTCCAATCGGGGCCCACAGTCCCGCTCATGGGGGATTTTAATCTACATGTCGATTAGTTTAAGCAGGTCGGTCAAGCAGCCTTGAGGAGGAGTTTATAGAATGTATCCGCGATAATTTCCTAGAACAGTATGTAATGGAACCTACGAGGGAACTAGCGGTCCTAGATCTGGTGCTGTGTAATGAGACAGGATTGATTCAGGATCTCATATTTAGGGATCCTCTCAGAAGGAGCAATCACAATATGGTGGAATTTAAAATACAGATGGAGGGTGAGAAGGTAAAATCAAGCACTCGTGTTTTGTGCTTAAACAAAGGAGATTACAATGGGATGAGAGAAGAACTAGCTAAGGTAGACTGGGAGAAAAGACTTGATGGTGAAACAGTTGAGGCACAGTGGAGAATCTTCCAAGCGATTTTTCACAGTGCTCAGCAAAGGTTTATACCAACAAAAAGGAAGGACGGTAAAAGGAGGGAAAATCGACCGTGGATATCTAAGGAAATAAGGGAGAGTATCAAATTGAAGGAAAAAACATACAAAGTAGCAAAGATCAGTGGGAGACTAGAGGACTGGGAAATCTTTAGGGGGCAACAGGAAGCTACTAAAAAAGCTATAAATAAAAGTAAAATAGATTATGGGAGTAAACTTGCTCAGAATATAAAAACAGATAGTAAAAGTTTCTCCAAATATATAAAACAAAAAAGAGTGGCGAAGGTAAATATTGGTCCTTTAGAGGATGAGAAGGGAGATTTAATAATGGGAGATGAAGAAATGGCTGAGGAACTGAACAGGTTTTTTGGGTCGGTCTTCACAGTGGAAGACACAAATAACACGCCAGTGACTGATGGAAATGAGGCTATGACAGGTGAGGACCTTGAGAGGATTGTTATCGCCAAAGAGGTAGTGATGGGCAAGCTAATGGGGCTAAAGGTAGACAAGTCTCCTGGACCTGATGGAATGCATCCCAGAGTGCTAAAAGAGATGGCTAGGGAAATTGCAAATGCACGAGTGATAATTTACCAAAATTCACTAGACTCTGGGGTGGTCTCGGCGGATTGGAAATTAGCAAATGTGACACCACTGTTTAAAAATGGAGGTAGGCAGAAAGCGGGTGAGCCAGTGAGCTTAACTTCGGTAGTAGGGAAGATGCTGGAATCTATCATCAAGGAAGAAATAGCGAGGCATCTGGATGGAAATTGTCCCATTGGGCAGATGCAGCATGGGTTCATAAAGGGTAGGTCATGCCTAACTAATTTAGTGGAATTTTTTGAGGACATTAACAGTGCGGTGGATAACGGGGAGCCAATGGATGTGGTATATCTGGATTTCCAGAAAGCCTTTGACAAGGTGCCACACAAAAGGTTGCTGCATAAGATAAAGATGCATGGCATTAAGGGGAAAGTAGTAGCATGGATAGAGGATTGGTTAATTAATAGAAAGCAAAGTGTGGGGATTAATGGGTGTTTCTCTGGTTGGCAATCAGTAGCTAGTGGTGTCCCTCAGGGATCAGTGTTGGGCCCACAACTGTGCACAATTTACATAGATGATTTGAAGTTGGGGACCAAGGGCAATGTGTCCAAGTTTGCAGATGACACTAAGATAAGTGGTAAAGCAAAAAGTGCAGAGGATACTGGAAGTCTGCAGAGGGATTTGGATAGGCTAAGTGAATGGGCTAGGGTCTGGCAGATGGAATACAATATTGACAAATGTGAGGTTATCCATTTTGGTAGGAATAACAGCAAAAGGGATTATTATTTAAATGATAAAATATTAAAACATGCTGCTGTGCAGAGAGACCTGGGTGTGCTAGTGCATGAGTCGCAAAAAGTTGGTTTACAGGTGCAATAGGTGATTAAGAAGGCAAATGGAATTTTGTCCTTCATTGCTAAAGGGATGGAGTTTAAGACTACGGAGGTTATGCTGCAATTGTATAAGGTGTTAGTGAGGCCACACCTGGGGTATTGTGTTCAGTTTTGGTCTCCTTACTTGAAAAAGGTCGTACTGGCACTGGAGGGTGTGCAGAGGAGATTCACGAGGTTAATCCCAGAGCTGAAGGGGTTGGATTACGAGGAGAGGTTGAGTAGACTGGGACTGTCCTCGTTGGAATTTAGAAGGATGAGGGGGGATCTTATAGAAAAATATAAGATTATGAAGGGAATAGATAGGATAGATGCGGGCAGGTTGTTTCCACTGGCGGGTGAAAGCAGAACTAGGGGGCATAGCCTCAAAATAAGGGGAAGTAGATTTAGGACTGAGTTTAGGAGGAACCTCTTCACCCAAAGGGTTGTGAATCTATGGAATTCCTTGCCCAGTGAAGCAGTAGGAGGCTCCTTCATTAAATGTTTTTAAGATAAAGATAGATCTTTTTTGAAGAATAATGGGATTAAGGGTTATGGTGATCGGGCCGGAAAGTGGAGCTGAGTCCACAAAAGATCAGCCATGAACTCATTGAATGGTGGAGCAGGCCCGAGGGGCCAGATGGCCTACTCCTGCTCCTAGTTCTTTTGTTTTTATGTTCTTAACATGAGAACTAAGTGTATTCCTCCAGTCTCATCTAGATCAAGGCGTGGAAGAAACTAAAGATATAGAAAGGTGTTAACCATCGGACGCTTCAGCAGGATGGCACCAGGAGATGTATTTGTGACATTGTGATATCAATCATCCTACATTGTGATATCAATCATCAGAAAAGGAGAATGGCACCAGAGGGTGGTTACTGCGGTCAGAAGAAGGAGGACAGAGATTGGTCTTCTCTAGATCCAGGCCTACTATCACCATGGGTAAAAACCAACTGTGTGAGTGACTGTAAGTTCCAGACAAATCATAGAACGATTTGTACTGGGGCAATTTTGTAAGCTGCTGTCAATTGAGGGGGCTTTGAACTATGGTACTTCATGTACGTTTCAATCAACCTTGTATAGGGGTTTTGTATTGTGGGTTTTGTGTAAATTCCAGACAAGTTACAGGAGGATTTGTACTGGGGACAGAACTTGTAACGGGCAGCACGGTAGCATTGTGGATAGCACAATTGCTTCACAGCTCCAGGGTCCCAGGTTCGATTCCGGCTTGGGTCACTGTCTGTGCGGAGTCTGCACATCCTCCCCGTGTGTGCGTGGGTTTCCTCCTGGTGCTCCGGTTTCCTCCCACAGTCCAAAGATGTGCAGGTTAGGTGGATTGGCCATGATAAATTGCCCTTAGTGTTGGGTGGGGTTACTGGGTTATGGGGATAGGGTGGAGGTGTTAACCTTGGGTGGGGCTGGTGCAGACTCGATGGGCCGAATGGCCTCCTTCTGCATTGTAAATTCTATGGTATTCTATGGTATTGTAAGACAAATAAACAAACTAACCTGAGGTTTAGCCAAATGCTGTGTCCTATGCGTTTTGTTCTTATTATTCCTGAGGTCCAAGAATTATTGTAAGGGGGGGATGGAAATGGGAAACCCTTACAGACAGACCATGGATGAAGCTGGGAGCAGACCTCTTCATTATAGCAGGAACCAGTTGTCTTGTCATTGTAGATTACTATTCTGACTACTGAGAGCTGACGTCGTCAATGACAGGAGAGATAGCAGAATGCTTGAAAGCACACTTCAGTCATTACGACATTCCACACATTATGATGAGTGACAATGGTCTTTGGTTCATGAGTGAAGAATTCAGCTGCTTCACAATGGTTTGGGAAACTCAAAGCTATCCATCATTTTTGCACTATCTCCAGTTCTGTGGACGTGAAAGAGACTCCAGGATGGTATGTTGCCTCCCTGGTGCCAGGGTCCAGGATGTCTCCGAACGGGTAGAGGGCATCCTGAAGGGGGAGGGCAAACAGGCAGAGGTCGTTGTACATATTGGTACTAACGACATAGGCAGGAAGGGGCATGAGGTCCTGCAGCAGGAGTTCAGGGAGCTAGGCAGAAAGTTAAAAGACAGGACCTCTAGGGTTGTAATCTCGGGATTACTCCCTGTGCCATGTGCCAGTGAGGCTAGAAATAGGAAGATAGAGCAGCTAAACACGTGGCTAAACAGCTGGTGTAGGAGGGAGGGTTTCCGTTGTCTGGACCACTGGGAGCTCTTCCGGGGCAGGTGTGACCTATATAAGAAGGACGGGTTGCATCTAAACCGGAGAGGCATAAATATCCTGGCCGCGAGGTTTGCTAGTGTCACACGGGAGGGTTTAAACTAGTATGGCAGAGGGGTCAGCACGGGAGCAATAGGTCAGAAGGTGAGAGCATTGAGGGAGAACGAGGGAATAGGGACAGTGGGGCTCTGAGGCAGAGCAGACAGGGAGAAGTTGCTGAACACAGCGGGTCTGGTGGCCTGAAGTGCATATGTTTTAATGCAAGAAGTATTACGGGTAAGGCAGATGAACTTAGAGCTTGGATTAGTACTTGGAACTATGATGTTGTTGCCATTACAGAGACCTGGTTGAGGGAAGGGCAGGATTGGCAGCTAAACGTTCCAGGATTTAGATGTTTCAGGCGGGATAGAGGGGGATGTAAAAGGGGAGGCGGAGTTGCGCTACTGGTTCGGGAGAATATCACAGCTGTACTGCGGGAGGACACCTCAGAGGGCAGTGAGGCTATATCGGTAGAGATCAGGAATAAGAAGGGTGCAGTCACAATGTTGGGGGTTTACTACAGGCCTCCCAACAGCCAGCGGGAGATAGAGGAGCAGATAGATAGACAGATTTTGGAAAAAACAACAGGGTTGTGGTGATGGGAGACTTCAACTTCTCCAATATTGACTGGGACTCACTTAGTGCCAGGGGCTTAGATGGGGCGGAGTTTGTAAGGAGCATTCAGGAGGGCTTCTTAAAACAATATGTAGATAATCCAACTAGGGAAGGGGCGGTACTGGACCTGGTATTGGGGAATGAGCCCGGCCAGGTGGTAGATGTTTCAGTAGGGGAGCATTTCGGTAACAGTGACCACAATTCAGTAAGTTTTAAAGTACTGGTGGACAAGGATAAGAGTGGTCCTAGGATGAATGTGCTAAATTGGGGGAAGGCTAATTATAACAATATTAGGCGGGAACTGAAGAACCTAGATTGGGGCGGATGTTTGAGGGCAAATCAACATCTGACATGTGGGAGGCTTTCAAGTGTCAGTTGAAAGGAATTCAGGACCGGCATGTTCCTGTGAGGAAGAAGGATAAATACGGCAATTTTCGGGAACCTTGGATAACGAGAGATATTGTAGGCCTCGTCAAAAAGAAAAAGGAGGCATTTGTCAGGGCTAAAAGGCTGGGAACAGACAAAGCCTGCGTGGAATATAAGGAAAGTAGGAAGGAATTTAAGCAAGGAGTCAGGAGGGCTAGAAGGGGTCACGAAAAGTCATTGGCAAATAGGGTTAAGGAAAATCCCAAGGCTTTTTACACGTACATAAAAAGCAAGAGGGTAGCCAGGGAAAGGGTTGATCCACTGAAGGATAGGCAAGGGAATCTATGTGTGGAGCCAGAGGAAATGGGCGAGGTACTAAATGAATACTTTGCATCAGTATTCCCCAAAGAGAAGAAATTGGTCGATGTTGAGTCTGGAGAAGAGTGTGTAGATAGCCTGGGTCACATTGAGATCCAAAAAGACGAGGTGTTGGGTGTCTTAAAAAATCTTAAGGTAGATAAGTCCCCAGGGCCTGATGGGATCTACCCCAGAATACTGAAGGAGGCTGGAGAGGAAATTGCTGAGGCCTTGACAGAAATCTTTGGATCCTCGCTGTCTTCAGGGGATGTCCCGGAGGACTGGAGAATAGCCAATGTTGTTCCTCTGTTTAAGAAGGGTAGCAAGGATAATCCAGGGAAGTACAGGCCGGTGAGCCTTACTTCAGTGGTAGGGAAATTACTGGAGAGAATTCTTCAAGACAGGATCTACTCCCATTTGGAAGCAAATGGACGTATTAGTGAGAGGCAGCATGGTTTTGTGAAGGGGAGGTCGTGTCTCACTAACTTGATAGAGTTTTTCGAGGAGGTCACTAAGATGATTGATGCAGTTAGGGCAGTGGATGTTGTCTATATGGACTTCAGTAAGGCCTTTGACAAGGTCCCTCATGGTAGACTGGTACAAAAGGTGAAGTCACAGGGGATCAGGGGTGAGCTGGCAAGGTGGATACAGAACTGGCTAGGTCATAGAAGGCAGAGAGTAGCAATGGAAGGATGCTTTTCTAATTGGAGGGCTGTGACCAGTGGTGTTCCACAGGTATCAGTGCTGGGACCTTTGATCTTTGTAGTATATATAAATGATTTGGAGGAAAATGTAACTGGTCTGATTAGTAAGTTTGCAGACGACACAAAGGTTGGTGGAATTGCGGATAGCGATGAGGACTGTCAGAGGACACAGCAGGATTTTGATTGTTTGGAGACTTGGGCGGAAAGATGGCAGATGGAGTTTAATCCGGACAAATGTGAGGTAATGCATTTTGGAAGGTCTAATGCAGGTAGGGAATATACAGTGAATGGTAGAACCCTCAAGAGTATTGAAAGTCAGAGAGATCTAGGAGTACAGGTCCACAGGTCATTGAAAGGGGCAACACAGGTGGAGAAGGTAGTCAAGAAGGCATACGGCATGCTTGCCTTCATTGGCCGGGGCATTGAGTATAAGAATTGGCAGGTCATGTTGCAGCTGTATAGAACCTTAGTTAGGCCACACTTGGAGTATAGTGTTCAATTCTGGTCGCCACACTACCAGAAGGATGTGGAGGCTTTAGAGAGGGTGTAGAAGAGATTTACCAGAATGTTGCCTGGTATGGAGGGCATTAGCTATGAGGAGCGGTTGAATAAACTCGGTTTGTTCTCATTGGAACGAAGGAGGTTGAGGGGAGACCTGATAGAGGTCTACAAAATTATGAGGGGCATAGACAGAGTGGATAGTCAGAGACTTTTCCCCAGGGTAGAGGGGTCAATTACTAGGGTGCATAGGTTTAAGGTGAGAGGGGCAAGGTTTAGAGTAGATGTACGAGGCAAGTTTTTTACGCAGAGGGTAGTGGGTGCCTGGAACTCGCTACTGGAGGAGGTGGTGGAAGCAGGGACGATAGTGACATTTAAGGGGCATCTTGACAAATACATGAATAGGATGGGAATAGAGGGATACGGACCCAGGAAGTGTCGAAGATTGTAGTTTAGTCGGGCAGCATGGTCGGCACGGGCTTGGAGGGCCGAAGGGCCTGTTCCTGTGCTGTACATTTCTTTGTTCTTTGTTCTTTGAATGGAAATGCTGAGGCGGCATTGGAAGTCGCCAAAGGAATCTTCACGAAACCAAGGCAATCCTCGAGTGGAGAAACACGGAAGGCATGGAAAGTAATCCAGTCCGCAGACCAATGTCACATCAGTCAAACTACTTTTCCAATAGCATAAAAGCTGTTGAAGTCAGAATTGGGAACAGGCATAAGTGAAAGAAGCAAGGTGAACTGGTAGAAAGCCAAATTTCATTTTGACAAGACGGCCAAACAGTTGCCAGAGTTGAGCAGTGGAGAGCCAACCAGGGTACAAATCTTCAATACTCTCAACAGGAGTCAGCCCATGTGGCAACTTGAGACATGTGTTGAGCAGTTGTCATCTTGATGAGACATGGTGGAAGTGAACAACCAGATATACCGGCACAACCACAGGCATATCTAATCATCTACAGAAGTTGTTCCTTCGCTGTAGGTGGCTGCCCAGGAAGATGAGATCTCACCAACTGCACAGAATACAAAACAACCATCACTCTCAGAGGGCCACCGGTCCCCAACAACGGAAATGGAACTACCATGGTAACAATAGGTGCCACGGGACCGATACATCCCGGAGAAGGAAGAGCATCTAGACAAACAGCCAATGACAATGGATATGCATACAATTAAGAGACCTGCATGATTTAATGACTATGTACGCGATGCAATTGCAGTGACTAACGGGAATAATGAAGAATTTGTTAATGCATAAGAACAGTAGTGTTATAGTGCTTGGGTAACTTAGTTAGACATTCTTCTTCTTCTTCTTGGGCTAGTATAGACACCACCTTAAGGCCTTGAAGAGGTGCCATCAATGCTGTTTGAGATGGATTCTCTGCACCAGCTTGGAGGGCAGGCGTACTAACGTAGGCGTACAGGCCGTGATCATCCAAAACAACTTCCCTGTACTTAGCATATCAGAGTCCTACTTCCGGTTGCGGCTATGCCTAGATAGGTCGCACATTCGGCAGCTCCCGCTGGGAATGGACTTTTGGGCTCTTCAGAGGGGCCCCAACGGCAATTGTTCGACGGCTTCCAGTGTGGGAAGGTGACAGCAAGGTCTCCCTGACATTATATGGATTGGACCAGGAGTGAAGCGGCTAAAAAAGTGATCCTGGTGCAGCGAAAAGGGCGAGGGAGGAAAAGCAAGATGGCGGCGGGTGGAGACCAAGCTGCGTGGGTGCAGTGGTCGCAGGAGCAGCAGGAGTTTCTTACACTGCTTTGAGGAGCTGAAGACAGAAATGCTGGTGCCAATGAGGGTGGCGATTGAGAAGCTTGTGGAGACCCAGAAGGCCCAAGGGGCGGCGATCCGGGAGGTGCGGCAAAAAGCCTCGGAGAACGAGGGCGAGATTTTGGGCCTGGCGGTGAAGGTGGAGGCGCACGAGGGGCTGCACAAGAGGTGGGCGGAAAATTTGAGGACCTGGAGAATAGGTCGAGGAGGAAGAACCTTCGGATTCTGGGTCTCTCTGAAGGAGTGGAGGGGCCCGATGCCAGGGCATATATCAGCACGATGCTCAATTCGCTGATGGGCGTAGGAGCTTTCCCGAGGCCCCTGGAGCTGGATGGGGCTCATCGGGTCCTGGCAAGGAGACCCAAGGCCAACCAGCCACCAAGGGCTGTAGTGGTGAGATTCCACCGCTTTATGGACAGAGAGTTCATCCCGAGATGGGCCAAAAAAGAGCGGAGCAGCAGGTGGGAGAACACGGAGATCCGAACTTATCAGGACTGGAGTGTGGAGGTGGCTAAGAATAGGGCTGGTTTCAACAGGGCTAAGACAGTGCTCCATCGGAAGGGGGTGAAGTTTGGGATGCTGCAGCCAGCGCAGTTGTGGGTCACGTTCCAGGATCGGCACCACTATTTTGAAACGCCTGATGAGGCATGGAACTTTATCCAGACTGAAAGGTTGGACTCAAATTAAGGGTTTGTCATGGGGGGATGTTTACTGTGTTTACCGCATTTGGGAAATGTTCTTTTTGTTTGAGTGCTGGGTGAGGATGGGTGAATGCATTTGATGTGGGGGCTGTGGGAGAGTGTGGGCGTCGGTGTTGGAGAGGCAGGGCCCCACGGAGGAAGAGGGGAGGTGGAGGCCCGGGGATGGGGAGTTGAGTTAAGGCCGCAAAAAGGGGGCGGGGCCAGCTCAGAAAAGCGCAGGCTTTTTCCCGCGTTAGGGAAGGATGGGGGTGGGGCTGGGGGGAAGGTCGGTGCTGGAGCGGAGTGCACACTGACTGCCAAGGGGTGGGGGGATTCTCACACTGGGGGGTCGATGGAACGGCGGGAGACGCCAGGGTCAGCTGACTTACGGGAGTGTCATGGGGAGAGCAAAATGGCTAGATGTGGATCCAGCAGGGGGAGGGGGGGAACTGGGTTGCTGCTGCATTGGCCAAAAGGGAGCTGGAAGTACGAGAGGTAGTCGGGGCGGGGGTCCGCCGCCTTGGGGCCTGGAGGGTGCGGGAGGCGCGGGCACGTGGCCTATAAAGGAGATGGCTAGTCGGCAGGGGGGGGGGGGGGGGGGGGGAGTGGAGTAGCCCCCCGATCCGACTGATAACTTGGAATGTGAGGGGCCTGAACGGGCCGGTCAACGGTCAAGAGGGCCCGGGTGTTCGCGCACTTAAAGGGACTGAAGGCAGACGCGGTTATGCTCCAGGAGACACACATCTGAAGGTGGCAGATCAGGTTAGGCTGAGAAAGGGATGGGTAGGGCACTGAATATTGTAGTGGATAATGGAGGTCGATATGTGATGGTGAGTGGTAGGTTGCAGGGGGTGCGTGTGGTACTGGTGAACGTATATGCTCCGAATTGGGATGATGCCGGATTTAGGAAACGCATGCTGGGTCGGATTCCGGATCTGGAGGTAGGAAGCTTGATAATGGGGGGGGGGGGACTTCAACACGGTGCTGGACTCAACACTGGACCGTTTTAGGTCCAGGACGGGTAAGAGGCCGGCTGCGGCCAAGGTGCCCAGGGGGTTTATGGACCAGATGGGGGGTGTGGATCCATGGAGGTTTGCCAGGCCGCTGGCCAGGGAATTTTCCTTCTTTTCCCATGTCCACAGAGCTTACTCCCGGATAGATTTTTTCATTTCGAGTAGGGCGTTAATCCCGAAAGTGGAGGGAATGGAATATTCGGCCATAGCCATCTCGGACCACGCCCCGCATTGGGTGGAGCTGCAGTTGGGGGTGGAGAGGGACCAGCTCCCGCTGTGGCGCCTCGATGTGGGACTGTTGGCAGATGAGGGGGTGTGCGGGCGGGTGTGGGGGTGTATTGAAAGATATTTGGAGGCCAACGACAACGGGGAGTTGCAGGTGGGGGTAGTCTGGGAGGTGTTGAAGGCGGTGGTCAGGGGAGAGCAAATCTCCATTTGGGCCCACAGGGAGAAGAGAGAGGGGAGGGAGAGGGAGCGGTTGGTGGGGGAGATTCTAAGGGTAGACAGGAGATATGCAGAGGCCCTCGAGGAGGGGCTACTTAGGGAGCGATGGAACCTCCAGACGGAATTCGACCTGTTGACCATGGGGAAAGCAGAGGCACAGTGGAGGAAAGCGCAGGGGGCGACGTATGCGCATGGGGAGAAGGCGAGCCGGATGCTGGCACATCAGCTTCGTAAGAGGGAGGCAGCGAGGGAGATTGGTGGAGTTAAGGAAAGAGGGGGGAATACGGTGCAGAGTGCGGTGAGAATAAACAAGGTATTTAGGGACTTCTATGGGGATCTGTACAGGTCTGAGCCCCCAGCGGGGGAGATGGGGATGCGACGATTCCTAGATCAGCTGAGGTCCCCGAGGGTGGAGGAGAAGGAGGTGGCTGGTTTGGGGGCGCCGATTGGGCTGGAGGAGCTGGTTAAAGGATTGGGGCGCATGCAGGCGGGGAAGGCCCCGGGGCCGGATGGGTTCCCGGATGAATTCTACAGGAAATGCGTGGACCTGCTGGGCCCATTGCTAGTGAGGACTTTTAATAAGGCGAGGGAGGGGGGTACCTTGCCCCCGACAATGTCCAGGGCGCTGATTCCTTTGATCTTGAAGTGGGACAAGGATCCATTGCAATGTGGGTCGTATAGACTGATCTCGCTCCTCAATGTTGACGCTAAGTTGCTGGCGAAGGTGCTGGCTACGAGAATTGAGGACTGTGTCCCGGGGGTGATTCATGAGGACCAGACGGGATTTGTGAAGGGTAGGCAGCTAAACACAAATGTGCGGAGGCTCCTCAATGCGATTATGATGCCCTCGGTGGAGGGGGAAGCGGAGGTAATGGCAGCTATGGACGCGGAGAAGGCCTTTGATCAGGTGGAGTGGGAGTATCTTTGGGAAGTGTTGCGAAGGTTTGGGTTCGGGGAGGGGTTCATCAGTTGGGTCAGGCTGCTATATAGAGCCCAGTGGCGAGTGTGGTAACGAACCGGCGGAGGTTGGAGTACTTTCGACTGTACTGGGGGACGAGGCAGGCCTTATCCCCCTTGTTGTTTGCACTGGCAATTGAGCCATTGGCCATGGCACTGAGGGAGTCCAGGAAATGGAGGGGGCTGGTCCGGGGGAGAGGAACACCGGGTGCCGTTGTATGCCGACGACCTGTTGTTGTTTGTGGCGGATCCAGTTGAGGGGATGGCGGAGGTCATGCGGATCCTTCGGGAGTTTGGGGACTTTTCGGGGTATAAACTCAACGTAGGGAAGAGTGAGCTCTTTGTGGTGCATTCAGGGGACCAGGGAAGGGGGATAGACGAGCTACTGCTGAAGAGGGCGGAAAGGAGCTTTCGGTACCTAGGGATCCAAGTAGCTAGGAGTTGGGGGGCCCTGCACAAGCTCAATTTGACACGATTGGTGGAGCAGATGGAGGAGGATTTTAAAAGATGGAATATGCTGCCACTCTCACTAGCGGGTAGTGTGCAGTCGGTCAAAATGACGGTCCTCCCGAGGTTTCTCTTTGTGTTCCAGTGCCTTCCCATTATGATCCCCAAGGCCTTTTTCAAACGGGTAAGCAGGAGCATCATGGGATTTGTCTGGGCGAATAAGACCCCGAGGGTGAAGAGGGTGTTTCTGGAGCGTAGCAGGGACAGGGGGGGGGGGCTGGTGTTGCTGAATTTGTGTGGCTATTATTGGGCAGCCAATGTGGCGATGATCCGTAAGTGGGTAATATGGAGGGAGAGGGGGCGGCGTGGAAGAGGCTCGAGATGGCGTCCTGTGTGGGCACAAGCCTGAGGGCGCTGGTGACGGCACCGCTGCCGCTCTCGCCGACAAGGTACACCACGGGTCCGGTGGTGGCGGCGACGCTGAAGATCTGGGGGCAGTGGAGGCGACACAGGGGTGAGGTGGGAGCCTCAGTTTGGTCCCCGATTCGGGAGAATCATCGGTTCGTCCCGGGAAGGATGGATGGGGGGTTTCGGAGCTGGCATCGGGCAGGGATTAGAAGAATGGGGGACCTGTTCATCGATGGAACGTTTGCGAGCCTAGGGGCGCTGGAGGAGAAGTTTGGGCTACCCCTGGGAAATGCTTTCAGGCACATGCAAGTGAGGGCATTTGTGAGGCGGCAGGCGAGGGAATTCCCACTGCTTCCGGCACGTGGGATTCAGGACAGGGTGATTTCGGGTGTATGGGTTGGAGAAGGCAAGGTTTCAGTGATTTACCAGGAGCTGAAGGAAGAGGAGGAGGCCTTGGTGGAGGAGTTAAAGGGCAAGTGGGAGGAGGAGCTTGGGGAGGAGATAGATGAGGGTCTGTGGGCTGATGCCCTGAGTCGGGTTAATTCTTCCTCCTCTTGAGCCAGGCTCAGCGTAATACAGTTCAAAGTTACTCTTAGAGTACATATGACAGGGGCGAGGTTGAGTAGGTTCTTTGGGGTGGAGGACAGATGTGGGAGGTACTCGGGGAGCCCGGCAAATCACGTCCGTATGTTCTGGTCGTGCCCGGCGCTGGATGGGTTTTGGAGCGGTTTTGCGAGGACTATCTCCAAGGTGGTGAATGCCCGGGTCAAAGACACCCTGAAGGCTTACCTCAAGAAATGCAACATTGGTATCAATGCCTGGGAGACACTTTCTCAGAATAGACTTGCTTGGAGGAACCTCCTGAATGAAGGGGCGGCATGGCGACACAGTGGTTAGCACTGCTGTCTCACAGCCCCAGGGACCCAGGTTCAATTCCAGCCTTGGGTGACTGTGTGGAGTTTGCACATTCTCCCTTCGTCTGCATAGATTTCCTCCAGGTGCTCCGGTTTTCTCCCACAGTCGAAAGATGTGCAGATTAGGTGATTGGCCATGCTAAATTGCCCCTTAGTGACCAAAGATGTAAAGGTTAGATGGTGTTATGGGATTATAGGGAAAGGCAGGGGAGTGGGCCTAGGTTGGGTGCTCTTTCAGAGGGTTAGTGCAGACTCAATGGGTCGAATTGTCTCCTTCTGCACTGGAGGAATTCCATGTTTAGAGTCATAGATCTCTAGCTTTCAGAGCACTGTTCCATTCACCTGAGGAAGGAGCAGTGCTCCAAAAGCTAGTGATTTGAAACAAACCTGTTGGACTTTAACCTGGTGTTGTAAGACTTCTTACTAGAGTCATAAAGGATTACAGCATGGAAACAGGCCATTCAGCCCAACTTGTCCATGCCGCCCAGTTTGTACCGGTAAGCTAGTCCCAATAGCCTGCATTTGGCTCTATACCCAGCTTATCCTACTGTCTAAATGCTTTTTAAAAGACAAAATTATACCCGTCTCTAGTACTGCCTCTGGCAGCTCGTTGCAGACACTCACCACCCTCTGTGTGAAAAATTGCCCGTCTGGACACGTTTGTATCTCTCCCCTCTCACATTAAACCTATGTCCTCTGGCTTTAGACTCCGCTACCTTTGAGAGAATATGTTGACTATCTACCTTATCTATGCCCCTCGGCAGCATCCTAGTAAATCTTTTCTGCACTCTTTCTAGTTTAATAATATCCTTTCCATAATAGTGTGACCAGAAATGTACACAGTTTTCCAAGTGTGGTGTTACTAATGTCTTGTACAACTTCAGTAAGATGTCCCAACTCCTGTATTCAATGTTCTAACCAATGAAACCAAGCGTGCTGAATGCCTTCTTCACCACCCTGTCCATCTGTGCCTCCACTTTCAAGAAGCTATGAACCTGTACCCCTAGATCTCTTTGTTCTATAACTCTCCCCAACTCCCTACCATTAACTGAGTAGTTCCTGCCCAGATTCGATCTACCAAAATGCATCACCTCACATTTATCTAAATTAAACTCCATCTGCCATTCATTGGCCCACTGGCCCAATTGATCAAGATTCCATTGCAATCCTACATAGCCTTCTTCACTGTCCATTATGCCACCAATCTTGAGACAAAATTCTTTGAGGACACCTGATGGCAAGGGGAGGCATGGAAAAGGAGCCTGAGGAAGGAATACCAGCAACCTAGCGTTCAAGGACCCATCCCACCTCCCAAGTGTGTGGTTGCAGGTCCAGCTCTAGGATTAGGTTCAGCAGCCATGCAAGAACCCACAGATCACAGAACCATGAACAAGGAGCTCCTTAGGTGGATAATCATACTCTTTTGTGAGTAAACACCGAAGATGAAGAGTGCTTGGCTAAGTCATATTTAGAAATTACAGTGCATGCAAAGTTGACTGTTGCTCATTCTGGAAAAAGGGATGTTTGGGTTTTGAAACGCAATCACCACTACACTGTCCTACCAGCTTGCCATAGTCATGTGAACTCTGCCATGAGGGAATGCCTAGGAGCAGCCATGATTTATTTAGTCCAATAAGGACAGCACACAAGAAAGACTAATATTTGAGCTCCTAACAGTCTCAATCTTCAGGCAATTACAATCCATAAATTCTTTTTGTTGGAGGTGAGGGTGAACAAAACAGGGAGAGGGCTTTAAGAAGATGGCTTGCAATTGAAAACAAAGCAGGGAGTCATTTTTTCATTCCTGGATGATTTTGGAATTGTGAGAAGCTCCTATATATGTCACATTAGTGTAACAACATAACAGTGTAAGCTGCAGGAAAGCTCTAACCGTAGATATTTAGCATTTTAATACAATTATATAAATATGTAAATTTATAATCTTTTGTAACACAATGTTAGCTAATATACAGGAGTGTGGGACTGGATTCTCCGCCGGTGGGATGCTCCATTTTGCCGGCAGCTCGGGGGTTTCCCAACAGCGTGGGGCTGGCCCACAATGGGAAACCCCATTGACCAGCCGGCGTAACGGAGCATCCCGCCAGCGGGGTGAAACAGAAATGTGGAGCGGCGGGGCAGAGAATACAGCCCGTGGTGTTTGTGGTACAGAACTAGCAATGTAGAGGTCATGAGTTTCAATCCCATCAGAACAAGTCGTGAAATTGAAATCAATACTAAATGCACTACTTTGTGGATGGCATCAGGGGGAAAAATGATGGTGAGAGCCACAAGATTGTTAAAATGAAATGAAATGAAAATGAAAATCGCTTATTGTCACAAGTAGGCTTCAAATGAAGTTACTGTGAAAAGCCCCTAGTCGCCACATTCTGGCGCCTGTTCGGGGAGGCTGTTACGGGAATTGAACCGTGCTGCTGGCCTGCCTTGGTCTGCTTTCAAAGCCAGCGATTTAGCCCTGTGCTAAACCAGCCTAAAAACCCCAGTTGGTTATGAACATCTTTCAGGGGAGGAATCCTGTTAAACTACCTGTCTGGCTTTCACGTGCCTCTGATTTTGGAATTGTGAGAAGCTCCTATATATGTCGCATTAGTGTAACAACATAACAGTGTAAGCTGCGGAAACTCTCAAACCGTAGATATTTAACATTTTAATACAATTATATAAATATGTAAATTTATAATATTTTGTAACACAATGTTAGTTAATGTACAGAAGTGTGGGGCTGGATTCTCTGCTGGCGGGATATTTGGCTGTTAATACCCTCAGGGTAACCAGGGATGGACAATAAAACTGCATTGGACTCATTCCAGGACGGCATAGTAAGTAATGATGCATAGTTTGGATCTCTCATTTTCAGAGTTTGCATTGTCAATGGGAATCTTCCCAACATATTGTAAAATCATGGACATCCTGCCCACAATTTCCTGTTAATTAAAATGAATGGATGGAAAGATTATGGACAATGCACCTGTGATTTTGTGATTTTTGACACAGGTTTTCAGCAGATGTGGTTTCCCAAGGCAACTAATCTTGGAAAATTGCTTCCTGTACTCTTTAACAGAGATCTATCTAGTCTCTTGCTCTCCATTCACGATAACACCTCTGCAACTATTGATGTGCTCAAGCATTTCTCCACCTCTGCCTTTGATGCTTTTATCCCCAGAAAACAATCACTGTCAACCATTTCAGCCATTGCCCACTGTTACTAACTTACTTTTCCTTCCCTTTAAGTTCAAGGAACACTAATTAGACTGTATCTGATACACACCCTCCATCACCAGACCTGACTTGACTATTATCAAACTCTACCTAGTTTTACTCTCACCTACCAAAGTGGCTCCTCTTTGGGATCATCCGGCAAATCAAAGATGTCTTCTCTACAAACAACTGCCTCCATTAAGCTCTCCCTCATTTCTCCTCCACCACCACACCTAAAAACACAGAAACATAGAAAGTAGAAGCAGGAGGAAGCCATTCGGCCCTTTGAGCCTGCTCTGCCATTCATTATGATCATGGATGATCATCAAGTTCAATACCTTTCCCCCATATCCTTTGATCCTTTAGTCCCAAGAGCTTTATTTAAGTCTTTCTTGAAATTACACAACGTTTTGACCTCAGCCACTTTCTGTGGTAACAAATTTCACAGGTTCACCACTCTCTGGGTGAAGAAATTTCTCCTCACCTCAGTCCTAAAATATTTACCCCTTATCTTCAAACTATGACTCCTAGTTCTAAACTCCCCCAGCGTCAGGGACATTCTTTCTGAATCTATTCTGCCTAATCCTGTTAGAATATAATCCTAACCGATTTAGCCTCTCCTCATATGACAGTCCCGCTATCCCAGGAATCAGCCTGGTAAACCTTCACTACATTCCCTCCATAGCAAGAACATCCTTCCTCAGATAAGGACACCAAAACTGCACATAATACTCCAGGTGTGGCCTCACCAATGCCCTATACAATTACAGTAAAACATCTCTATTTCTCTACTCAAATCCTCTCGCTATGAAAGCCAACATATCATTTGCCTTCTATACTGCCTGCTGCACCTGCATGCTTACCTTCAGCGACTGATGCACGAGGACTCCAGGGACTCGCTGTGTATCCATCTATTTTTGCTACTGAAGCCAATAACCTCACATTTATCCACATTATACTGCATCTGCCATGCATATGCCCACTCACTCAGCCTGTCCAAATCCCACTGAAACATCTCTGCATCCCCCTCACAGTTCTCCCTCCCACCCCACATTTTATCATCTGCAAATTTGGAGAGAATACATTTAGTTCCCTCATCCAAATCATTAATATATCACGTGAACTGTTGGGGTCCCAGCACAGATCCCTGCGGTGCCCACTAGTCACTGCCTGCCAATCAGAAAAATACCAATTTATTCCAACCTTTTGCTTCCTGTCTGCTAACCTGCTTTCTATCCATCTCAAGACACTAGCCATAATCCCGTGCAATTTAACTTTACATATTAATCTGATATGTAAGAACTTGTTGAAAGCCTTCTGAAAATCTAAATAAACCACATCCATTGGTTCTCCCCGGTCAACTGTGTGGTGATAGGCCTGGAGATAATATTACATGTACTCAGCGACCTCCGACCAGCAGGTGGCATCAGACATCAGTCATGTGACATCTGGCTATCGGCAGAAGGTTGCAAGGCATACATCAGGACAGTCACACATAAGGCTAGTTCCAGGAGAGTCTAATGTAACTCTATGATAACTTGGTCTATATAGCATTCTGATTGTTATCTTAGCACATGTACATCAATAAAATATCATTCTCGTTAAGTCACCAGCAGTTCTGTAGAGTTATTGCAAGACAAGATCACAGAACACAACATTGTACCAGAGGTGCTGAAGATTTGAGGGTAATGTGACAAAAGGTGAAGTTAAATTGGCTGAAGACCAACCTGGTGAACTGCGACCATTGGCGACTCAACGCAACTGAACTTCCTTACCATTGATGTTAGGTTCACTGGTCTATAGTTCCCGATTTTCTCTCTATCTCCCTTTTTGAATAGAGGGGTTACATTCGCTACCTTCCAATCTGCAGGAACCATTCCAGAGTCCAAAACATTTTGGAAAATGATCACCAATGGATCGAGTATTTGTAGGGCCACTTCCCTATGTACTCTGGGATGCAGATTATCAGGCCTTGGAGATTTGTCCCTCTTCAATCCCATTAATTTCCTCAAAACCATTTATTTACTAATACTAATTTCCTTTAGCTCCTCACTAAAACTTGTGTTTCTCAGAACCTCTGATACACTGGTCATGTCTTCCTTTGTGAAGAGAGAACTAAAAGTATGAATTTAGTTTCTCAGCCATTTCTTTATTCCCTGTTATGAATTCCCCCGTTTCTGACTGTAAGGGGCCTACATTAGTTTTTATTAATCTTTTTCTCTTTATGTACCTATAGAAATTTTTACTGTCAGTTTTTATGTTCTCCGCTAGTTTACTTTCAAATGATACTTTCTCCTTCTTAATCAATCCCTTAGTCTGTCTTTGCTAAATTTTACACAGTTCCCAATGCTCAGGTCTATTGCTTTTTCTTGCTAATTTGTACAGTTCTTCTTTGAACTTAATGCTATCTCTAATTTCCCTTGTAAGCCATGGTTTGGCCATAGTTCTCTTTCTACTCTTGCGCCAAATAGGAATAAACAACTTTTAGAGTTCACCTATTCGTTCCTTGAATGTCTGCCATTGCATGTCCACTGTCTTTCCTTTCAGTAATGTTTCCCAGTCCATCATAGCCAGCTGGAGATCAGGAGACCAGGGGGCTGCAGGGCATGCTCAGGGGCAGGAGGCCACAACAGTCGAACAGGAGGCACAAAGGAACAGAAGGAGACTGAGGGCATACAGGACTTGGAGTGTCCTTCATGGAGCTGTTGGACAAATATGTACCGTAGGAGACTCCGCCTCATCAGGGAGACCGTGTGGTACCTGTGCCCATATTCTTTCCGACTTGGTGTCACGTGAAGGCAGAGGACACCCCCTCCCTGCGGCCATGAAGGTCATGGCAGCCTTCAACTTTTATGCAACAGTATTGTTGCAGGACTCAAAGTGTGACCTGTGGCATTTCATAGGCATCTGCCCATAAGTACATCCATAAGGCGCTCGAGCCTCAGACCTCATTCATTTCAACCTGGACCACATTGCCCCGGGGCATCAGGGAGTCCCTTTCATCAACAGACCCCTTCACAGCGATAACACAGTGATTAGCACTGTTGCTTCACAGCGCCAGGGCTCCAGGCTCGATTCCCAGCTTGGGTCACTGTCTGTACAGCGTCTGCATGTTCCCGCAGTGTCTGCGTGGGTTTCCTCTGGGTGCTCCGGTTTCCTCTCACAAAGTCCCGAAAGATGCGCTTGTTAGATGAATTGGACATTCTGAATTCTCCCTCAGTGTACCTGAACAGGCGCCGGAATGTGGCGACTAGGGGATTTTCACAGTAACTTCATTGCAGTGTTAATGTAAGCCTACTTGTGACACTAATAAAGATTATTATTAAATGTCCAGCTAATGTGTGATCACTGGAAGATGTTCATGCACGTGTGTACAGGGAGCTTGCATGACAACTACAACCTTGGGCAATCGCAAATCCCTGGAATTTTCAAGGGTCATTCCAGGCCTCCGAGATAGCTTGTAGGGGACAAGGGACATTCCCTGAAGTCTTGACTGATGCCAGTGCAGAGGCTTGAAACCAAAGTAGAGGCCCAATACCAGGAGGTTCACAGTACCACCCGGTCTGTGATAGACTGGTTTAACAGCCTCCTCAAGATGTGCTCCGCTGCCTTGAAAGGTTCGGTGGGGCCCTCAGTTCAGTACCCAGAGGGTCTCCCGCATCGTGGTAGTCTACTGTGGCTACTGTGCTGGTTTAGCAGCGGGATGATGACCTTACTGATGAAGACATGGAGGAGCGTCAGATGAGGAGGGAGTTCTGAAGGGAGTAGAGAAAGAGGCTAGTGAGGAGCTGGAGGATAGGTGGGGGCGAGGGTTTGCATAGGCTGGAGGGCTAGGGGCACCCTCATTGCTTCCCGCTTCATACAGTATGTGGTGGTATGTATTAGGGGTAATACGGTACACCAGGAATGCCGAGCAGCTATTGGAGGACAGATGCTGGATCCCGATTGGATCCTCCACCTACTGGGCTCCACCCAGATAGGAGGGATATAAGAACCTGGGTAATCCCCGCAGCTGCATTCTGTGAGTGAGCTGCTGGGGAACGTGTCTGAACAAGTCTGCTCAATAAAGCCTTGATTGAAGTTCTTTACGTCTCGCCTCGTGTGTGATCGATGGTGCTACAATTTATTGAGCAGACGTAAAAAGGAATATGGAGCTCCGGATCACCCCGGAGTGCCTGCGAATCAGCCCCCACGCAGCAAACGCAACATCCGCGTTTAAAAACTGGCTGGTGTGTTTTGAGGGATACCTCCGAACTGCCCCCGGCAGACCAACAGAAGACCAGAAGATGCAGGTCCTGCATTCCAGGGTGAGTCCCGAAATCTACTCACTCATCGAGGGCGCGGAAGAATTCCCAGAGGCGATCAACTTGCTGAAGGAGATCTACATTAAGCCCGTCAACCAGGTCTACGCACGCTACCAGCTCGCGACGAGACGACAAATCCCCGGGGAATCGCTAGACGATTTCTTCAACGCTCTAACGATCCTGGGACGAAACTGCAACTGCCCAGCGGTTACTGCGAACGATCATACAGACCTCCTGATCAGAGACGCTTACGTAGCAGGTTTGGCATCGTCGCAAATTCGCCAGAGACTTTTAGAGAAAGACTCTCTTGGACTCACAGAGGTACGGGCCCTCGCAGCCTCCCTCGACGTGGCCTCCCAAAACGCCCGTGCCTATGCCCCCGACCGCGCTGCAGCCCCTTGGGCTCCGTGGACCCCCGCCGCGACCGACCCCCCGGCAACCCCAACCCCTCCGCACGCCCGCGCCTATGCCCCCGACCGCGCTGCAGCCCCTTGGGCTCCGTGGACCCCCGCCGCGACTGACCCCCCCGGCAACCCCAACCCCTCCGCAAGCGTGCGCAGCCAGAATCCCAGACCACCCGGGGGGCCCCCGCTGCGACTTTTGCGGGCAGTCAAAACACCCCCGCCAGTGCTGCCCAGCCCGCTCGGCCACCTGCAAAAGCTGCGGTAAAAAGGGGCACTACGCAGCGGTGTGCCAGTCCCGTGGGGTCGCCGCTATCTCCGGGGAACAAATGGGACCACAGGCTCAACCCCCCCAGCTACCCACGGGCGGCCAACGGGCGCCACCATTTTGGACCCCGGACACCACAAGGGGGGGACGGGCGCCGCCATCTTCCTACCCACAGGCCCCGTGTGATCCATGGGAGCGGCCATTTTGTCCACCCCCGGCCGCGTGCGACTCATGGGAGCGGCCATTTTGTCCACCCCCAACCGCGTGCGATCCATGGACGCCGCCATCTTGGCTGACAGGCAAGGACCCCGGTGTGGCCGGCTCCACACTGCCTGAAGACAACGGTCTGATACACCAACCACGTTTGGCATCGGTGACCCTCGACCAGTCACGGCCCCGGACGCTCCAGACGACAACGACAAAGGTGCTGGTGAACGGCCACGAAACGCCATGTTTGATCGACTCGGGGAGCACGGAGAGTTTTATTCACCCGGACACGGTAAGACGCTGTTCCCTTGTAATTCGGCTAAGCACCCAAAAAATCTTCCTGGCGGCGGGGTCCCACTCCGTTGAAATCAAAGGGTTCTGCATCGCAAACCTAACGGTGCAGGGGAGAGAGTTCAAAAATTACCGGCTGTACGTCCTTCCCCACCTCTGCGCTCCCACCCTCCTGGGGTTGGACTTCCAATGCAACCTCCAGAGCTTAACATTTAAATTTGGCGGCCCTATACCCCCACTGACTATCTGCGGCCTCGCGACACTCAAGGTCGAACCGCCCTCCCTGTTTGCGAACCTCACCCCGGATTGCAAACCCGTCGCCACTAGGAGCAGACGGTACAGCACCCAGGACCGGACGTTTATCAGGTCCGAAGTCCAGCGGCTGCTGAAGGAAGGCATAATCCAGGCCAGCAATAGTCCCTGGAGAGCCCAGGTGGTAGTAGTGAAGACAGGGGAGAAGCAAAGGATGGTCGTAGACTACAGTCAGACCATCAACAGGTACACGCAGCTAGATGCGTACCCTCTTCCCCGCATATCCGACATGGTCAATCGGATTGCACAGTACAAGGTCTTCTCCACCGTGGACCTTAAGTCCGCCTACCACCAGCTCCCCATTCGCCCGGGTGACCGCAAGTACACTGCCTTTGAAGCAGACGGGCAGCTATACCACTTCTTAAGGGTTCCATTCGGCGTCACGAATGGAGTCTCGGTCTTCCAACGAGAGATGGACCGAATGGTCGACCAGCACGGTTTACGGGCCACGTTCCCGTACCTCGACAACGTCACCATCTGCGGCCACGACCAGCAGGACCACGACGCCAACCTCCGCAAATTCTTCCAGACCGCTAACGCCCTCAACCTCACCTACAACGAGGAAAAATGCGTGTTTAGCACCGACCGTCTAGCCATCCTGGGCTACGTAGTGCGTAATGGAGTGATAGGCCCCGACCCCGAACTCATGGAGTTCCCTCTCCCCCACTGTACCAAAGCCCTGAAACGCTGCCTGGGCTTCTTTTCTTATTACGCCCAGTGGGTCCCCCGGTACGCAGACAAGGCCCGTGCACTAATCCAGTCCACTACTTTTCCCCTGTCGTCAGAGGCCCGCCAGGCCTTCAGCCGCATCAAAACGGATATCGCAAAGGCCACGATGCGCGCCATCGACGAGTCCCTCCCCTTCCAAGTCGAGAGCGACGCGTCCGACGTCGCTCTGGCGGCCACGCTCAACCAAGCAGGCCGACCTGTGGCCTTTTTCTCCCGGACCCTGCATGCTTCAGAAATTCGCCACTCCTCAGTAGAAAAGGAGGCCCAAGCCATAGTGCAAGCTGTGCGACATTGGAGGCATTACCTGGCCGGCAGGAGATTCACTCTCCTCACTGACCAACGGTCGGTAGCCTTCAGGTTCGATAATGCGCAGCGGGGCAAGATAAAGAACGACAAGACCTTGCGGTGGAGGATCGAACTCTCCACCTACAACTACGAGATCTTGTACCGTCCTGGAAAGCTGAACGAGCCGTCCGATGCCCTATCTCGCGGCACTTGTGCCAACGCACAAGTGGACTGTCTCCAAGCCCTCCACGAGGACCTCTGCCACCCAGGGGTCACTCGTTTCTACCACTTCATAAAGGCTCGCAATCTCCCGTACTCCGTCGAGGACGTCCGAACAGTCACCAGGAACTGCCAAATCTGCGCAGAATGCAAACCGCATTTTTTCAGGCCAGATAGAGCGCACCTGATAAAGGCTACCCGTCCCTTTGAACGCCTCAGTTTGGATTTCAAAGGCCCCCTCCCCTCCACCGATCGCAACACGTACTTTCTTAACGTCGTTGACGAATACTCCCGCTTCCCCTTCGCCATCCCCTGCCCCGACATGACCGCGGCCACGATCATTAAAGCCCTCGGCACCATCTTTACCCTGTTCGGTTTCCCCGCCTACATCCATAGCGACAGGGGGTCCTCCTTCATGAGTGACGAGCTGCGTCAATTCCTGCTCAGCAAGGGCATAGCCTCGAGCAGGACGACCAGCTACAACCCCCGGGGGAATGGACAGGTAGAGAGGGAGAACGGAACGGTCTGGAAGACCGTCCTACTGGCCCTACGGTCTAGGAGTCTCCCAACTTCCCGCTGGCAGGAAGTCCTCCCGGATGCACTTCATTCTATCCGGTCCCTGCTGTGTACCACCACTAACCAAACGCCTCACGAGCGCCTCCTTGTCTTCCCCAGGAAGTCCTCCTCCGGAACGTCGCTGCCGACCTGGCTGGCGGCCCCGGGACCCATCCTGCTCCGGAAACATGTGCGGGTGCACAAATCAGACCCGCTGGTGGAAAAGGTACATCTACTCCACGCAAACCCGCAGTACGCCTACGTGGCGTACCCAGACGGTCGACAGGACACGGTCTCTCTGCGGGACCTGGCGCCCGCCGGAGCTCCCCCCCCCCCCCAACACAAATCACCTCCCCCTCACTCCCGCCGGTGCACCCCACAGCCACCCCCTCCCCGGGGGGATCGGTCCTCCTCCCAAGCCCGTCCAGGAGTAAGGAAACAGTAGGGGACATGCTCCCAGAGTCGAACGGACCCGAGCCAGCACCACCACCACCACCCGGGCTGAGACGATCGGAAAGGGCGACCAGAGCACCATCTCGACTCATCGAATCGACTTAAGATGTATATAATTCAGTGGCCCAGCAAAGCGGCATTGTTGTAAATAGTTAACGCTGCAAATCGGGTAAAATGTGAATAATTCGGTGGCCCAGTAAAAGCGGCATGATTGTATATAGTTCAATGGTTAAGGTACCGACCCTGTAAACCCCTACCACCATACCACCCACCACCCAGCAGGGTTCTTTTTTAACAAGGGGAGAATGTGGTGGTATGTATTAGGGGTAATACGGTACACCAGGAATGCCGAGCAGCTATTGGAAGACAGATGCTGGATCCCGATTGGATCCTCCACCTACTGGGCTCCACCCAGATAGGAGGGATATAAGAACCTGGGTAATCCCCGCAGCTGCATTCTGTGAGTGAGCTGCTGGGGAACGTGTCTGAACAAGTCTGCTCAATAAAGCCTCGATTGAAGTTCTTTACGTCTCGCCTCGTGTGTGATCGATGGTGCTACACAGTAGGACTAGCATGTTGCCCGACAACTCGACAACCACCCTCCCCCGGCCCACCCCATTTGTTGTGACCCCTCAGCAACCATGAGATGAAGGTTGTAGAAAGGTTAGTCATCAGACTGCTGGGGTTGGGGCATCCTCGAGTGCCTTGCAACAAAAAACAACTCAGACCTGACCCTTGAGGCGAAGGCCACTCCATCATCCCTAAATGTGTGGTAGAACTGGCCATTGGGGGTGGGGTTTCTAGTCTTGCTAAGAATGCATGTTAATTTTAGAAGTAATATGAAGCACCCAGGGCAATTGTTTAAAAAATATTCTATACACTGCGCCCTGGGAGTGTTCTGAGAGTCAGAGGCAGGAAAAGATCATTCCTTTTTCAGCCAGACCATCGGCTGTTGTGTTGGTCGATTTGCATAATCAGCGAGCTTAAGAAATAAAAACTTCCTGGAAAACAAGCAGTACTCTGGATTGGCCCTTGAGGACACGCTGTGAGATAGATTTGTGCACGGACAGAGAAATCAGACAATCCAGAGATGATTGTTGACAGAAAACTCTCTAACACTCAACTTTCATTTGAAATAGCAGTGTCTATGGAATTGGCAGAAAAAGAAGCTTCCCAAATTGTAGCTGGCACCAAAATAACCAAGACGACTACCGAGGAAAGAAGATCTCCCAACATGCAAGTATGCCATAGGTGTGCCCAGGTGGTACATTTTTGACAGGAGTATTCGAGAAAACAAATGTGATAATTGTGACAAGAAAGGTCACATAACAAAGTCATGCTGTGCCAGACGAAATCCTCAAACCTCGAAGATGGGTAAAAACAAGAACGTACCCAAGGTTCAACAGTATCACCAAAGACACAATAGTCTCTGGAGATCAAAGAACTAAAACTCTGTAATATCATTGCAAGGCAACAAACAGAGATTTAGGGCCTACCCGAAACTAAATGGGAACAAAATTAAAATGGAAGTAGATACGGGAGCCGCTGCATCTCTTATCTCTGACAAATTATATCAACAAAAGTTCAGAATGTACCATTAATTAATAATTAATGATATAATTCTTGAGAATTTATATGGAAGTTGAATTGAGTGGTCAATCTGAAAAAATGCCATTACATGTGGTAAAAAGAAATTTGCCTGCACTTTTTGCAAGAGCATGGTTGAACAAAATGAAAGTAAATTGGCAAGCTGTGAACTAATTTGTTGATGGAAAGAACACATTGCACAAACTCTTAGAAAAGTGCAAGAAGATATTTTAAAACACTTTAAGGGAAATGACCAGAGTTGAGGCACGACTTGGATAAAACCTGATAGCATCCCTGAATGCTTAAAGGCAAGAACTGTGCACATGCTACAAAATGAAAAGTTGAAGTGGAATTTGACAAATTGATCAAAGGTGGAATGATCGAGAGTATCCTGATGAACGATTAGGCAACCCCAATTGTCCTCGTTATTAAGCCAGGTGGCTCAGTAAGAATCTGTGATAATTTCAAAATGACAATTAACCCAGTGTTGTGTGCCAACCAGTATGCCTTACCATTAATAGAGGACCTATTTGCTGGATTGTCGGTGGACACCAGTTCAATAAGATAGATATATTCAAACATACCTCCAGATGAAGATAGCAGTTGAGTTGCAATCTCTTCTAACAATTGTACTACACAAAGGACTGTTCAGGTCTAGCCTAGCATTCGGAATAATGTCAGCACCGATTCTATTCCAAACGTCCATGGACTAAATCCTTAGTGGCCTCAACGATGCTCAATGTTATTTGGATGACATTTTAATTACCAGCAGGACTGAACAGTAGCACCTAAAGAATTCAGAAGACACATTGTATTGTCTTAAAAGACACACTCTTTACGTCAAGAGAGAGAAATGCAAATTTTTCAACTATCAATAAGCTATCTAGGCCATGTAATTGATAAGGATGACGAATGTGATATAAAATAGTTACTTTAGAGATACTAGTTAATGTAATGTAGAAATAAGCCACTTTGATTCTGGCAGTTAGGGACAAAGGGGTTTGAGACCGCATGGAAAAAGCAGGAAGAGGTGTGTCTATGAGAGTGATGCTGCATTGATAGGGGCCAGAGAAAGGGATAATTAGTGAGCCAATCAGAATAGATCGAACAGGTCAGGAGGGACATAGGCTGACCTATGTCCGTCGAGTATGTGAAACTTGATACCATTTGAATTGATTTTGCAGAGATCCCTTTGTCTTTTAGTTCAGTCGTTTTCTGGGGTGTAAGAGGCTGGATGTCTCTTACGTTTCTGTAAGATGATTTAAGCTTGCAAGCTAAATAAATAACTTCTTTTTACGTGCAAATCCATCTCAACTTTTATTGAGGCCAGACTGACAGAGAAAGAAATTTGGGGATCAACATTTGGTGCCGAAAACCGGGATTTCTCAGGGCGATCCTGATCCAACTGCGAAATCAGAATTAGACTGATTATGAACAGGAGGATGGAGAACAAAGGGCCCTCAATGTAGAACTGGAAAACAACCGCGCATTGATTGTTCCCCTCTTCTTATCGTCTGATTAGTCTGGTCACTCGCGGTTGGCACAGAAAGACCGCCTCGACGAAATCACAGGTCAGTCTGGGGATTAGCACTTTAATTGATGGGATTTCATATTGTTGTTTCGGCTTGGGTTAGGATTTTGGGTTGATGGGACATCTAAAATGATGATTCAATTCCAAGTATAAGGGTTCAGAGGCTGATGTGACTTCATTAATGAAGGTTCAGTCTATTATATGGGTTCAGAGGCTGATGTGACTTCATTAATGAAGGTTCAGTCTATTATATGGGTTCAGGGGCTGATGGGACTTCAATAGATGAAGGTTCAGTCCAGTATAACTGTTTTTAAATCTGAAGATGGTTCAACTCTATGTGTGAGTGTTTTAAATATATAGTCGATTAAGCTAAAATTGTCTCCTTGGACTGTAAAGTTCCGAGGTCTAGTTGAGATTGTGAGGAATGCTGCATATTGGTTGAAGCAGAAGTCTCTCAAAGGGTTAACAGCAGCAGGCAGAGTTGAAAACAGACAGTGCTTCTCACTCAGGCTTTGAGATAACAGCAGCAGCCGTAGTGTAATCGGATACCTTTCCTTTGAGTCAGTGAACACCAGCAAAGTTACGTTTTGAATTAATTAAAGGAAACCAGTGGGTTTCTCCACCTCTTTGATAAAAGTTATTATTTTCGAAAGCAATTGATTGAAATTGCCAGAATCTTAAGTTTTACTTACTTGAAATAAGGTTTATCTCATTTTATCTGGAGATTAATAGAAACTTAAAGAAGATCATGGACACCATTTTAAAAAGTGTCAATCTGGAGATGATAGTAGATTTTGCTAATACTTATGTGTATGTAAAAGAAAAAAAAACTTGTTAAAAGAAAAATTGTTAAGATAAAGAAATAATTAAGTTGTAAATGTTATACAAGTTTGTGTTAAGCAAATTGTAAATTTAGTTCTGAGTTGAGATCAGAGCTAAGCTTGCAAGTTGCAGTAATTCAATTTGAATTTTCAAACATTTTTAAGTTTAAAAAAAAAAGAGAGCAAATAGAGAAAAGAAGGACACAGATCTTGAATGCATTGAATAGCACATTTCAAAGGCCCATAGATCTTTCTGTTATCTTAGACCTAAAACCTAGGAAGATTGAAGAGCCAGAGGAATTTCTGGAGCGTTTTAATGAAATCTACCGGGGGCAGTCAGGCGATTTGCTGTATCAAAATGGTCAGAATTCCCCTCAATACTGTGCTATGTTAATGCATTGCCTACCACCTTCTGTGGTTACTGCTGTGAAATGTAATAACATGAATTGGACAGAGAACGACCCTTCCCAGATGGCAAGGGCAGTCAGATTTTACTGGAAGGAGGGTGTAGGCCAAGAAGGAGGCTCAGTTACAAAGGTTAAGACTGAGTATGTAATGAAAAAGGATGATCTGCGACCCCAACAAGCGGCAGAAATGGTAGTTTACCAGCAGGAGCTCCAATATAGTGACTTTGGGTGGGTGGATCAGCGAAGAGGAGGATGAGACAACAGTGCTATATTTCTATCACCCCCCAGTGGTGGACGTTAGACGTTGAACAGTCACTGCATCACGTTACCCTGGCCTATGACAGAACTGGACGAAACAGGGAGTTGGAGGACAAATACCGGCCATTACTTGAGACCGAATGGCCAGTCAAGGTTACAGCCACAGTCACGGGAAAAGAAGGTACAGCCGATTTTGTTACAATATCACCACATTTATGGCCACAGTCAGCTTCAGTAAGTCCTCATATTACACGTCAGGTCCACGACCAGTACCATGCCAGGGATATGGGGCGAATGGTCAGCATCTTACCGCAGCTCGTCAGAATAGGTATGAGATATACCTTTTGAACAATCCACGTCTGACATTTAAATACTGTACCACTATCAATCCAGCCTGTTTTCTTAGTGGTCCCCCTATCCATGAAGACGCACCTGGCCACGACTGTTTAGCCTTGATTCAGGAAACTACCACAATAAGGGGCGATTTGAGTGACATTTCGTCAGAACAACCTGACATGATTATGTGTGGTCAAATATCCCACCGGGGTTTAGTTAATGACCTACTGCAGGCCCTCCTTATGCCCGCGCAGATTTCCGTTATTAAATGCGCTGCCCACACGAATGGTACAACCCCAGTTGACGTTTGTAATGAACGAGCAGATCGTGCAGCGCGCACAGCCGCACAAATTCAGCAAGTGATGGTGCCTAAAATGTTAAGTCAGACTAAACGATCTACTATGAATATGTCTGCTTCTGACAAGCCAATGCCAACCATCCAAGACGTCATAAGGTTACAGGAGGACGCTCCTGAGAGTGATAAACAAATGTGGAAACGGTTAGGTTGTACATATGATTCTGTTTCCTCTTTATGGACCACGCCTGCACATCAGACTTGTATGTCTGATGTGCTGGCTTTATGGGTCATTGAATGTGTACACTTTGCAACTCATTGTGGGGCTCGAGGGACTAGTGATTTGTTGCTGGACACTTGGTGGCACCCTAAAATGCAGGGGTTGGCCCAAAGTATCAGTAATCGGTGTTTGATTTGTCAGCAATATAACACCGGAAAAGGTATCCCTTGTGGGAAGGGGCAATCCCCGTTGCCCAGTGGTCCCTTTGAGACGCTCCAAATGGATTACATTGAGTTGGAAAGGTGTCAATGTTACAAATATGTTTTGGTCATTGTGGATGTGTTCAGCAGATGGGTCGAGGCGTATCCGACTATCTATAGTAAAGCTGCTACTGTGGTTAAAGTCTTGATGAGGGAAATCATTCCCCGGTACGGTATACCAGCTCAGTTAAGTTCTGATAATGGGCCTCATTTTATTGGACAAATTAACAAGGAGTTTTGCTCCCAGTTGGGCATACGCCAGCAGTTACACTGTGCTTACAGACCGCAGGCGGCCGGGTTGGTTGAGAGACACAATCAGACCCTCAAAACTAAATTGGCTAAATTAAGAGCAGACACGGGACTGACATGGCTTAAGTTGCTCCCCGTTGCCCTCTTCCAGCTGCGGGTTACACCTGCGGGACCAGCCCGGCTCTCTCCCGCCGAGATTCTTTATGGCAGGCCTCTTAGAACTCCTTGGAGCCTGCAGGTTCCCAGACGGGTTCAGTTTCATCAGATGACTGAAGAAATGACCACCTATGTTCTAGCCCTTACGCAAGTGCTCAAGGAACTCCATGGCCAAGTCCGCGCGGCTCACGAGCCATTGCCCCCAGTACCTAGCTCACTTTCAGTCCAGCCCGGTAGTTATGTCATGGTCAAAAATTGGACTAGGAAGGGGTCGGAGCCGCGATGGGACGGGCCCTTCCAAGTTCTCCTTACCACCCCCACAGCAGTTAAAGTGGAGGGGCGAAGTGCTTGGGTCCACCTACATCACTGTAAATTGAGTCCATCTCCACTACTGTAAAAGGTCGGATACTAACCTGCCTCCCTTCTCCAGTGCTATTTTACAGGTGTGGAGCATGATGGAGTGGCTATGCATCGTCTGTCTGATATTTGGCCTCACTTCGCTTGGCGTGTTATTGGCGATGGACATGGAAAAGGGGAATATTATGTATCTGTGTAGCCCCAACCAATCTACAAGGATACATCACCTATGCAAAGGTGATGTTCTTCGCTGCCCCCATATACGAGGACATGGTATCGACTCATGGAAGGTCATCAAAGTTAAGGAGAATGCAGGAGTCATGAAGCAGCTGCACCGGTCCCGGCGATGGGAAGAGAACATTATATGGACATTGCCTTGTTTTTGGAATACATGTAAATTTGATTTTGGATGTGTTAAAAGTGGTACAATAAAGGTAACATCAGGCTGTCAGAAGAGTGTAGGAAGAGACCATGAGAAAGAGAAAGGGACTAGAGAGAGGATGGGGCGTGTGAGAAGGGAAGTACAGCTAGAACGTAGGTTACTGGGAGATACACTTAAGTTAATTAAAGGCCAAACTGAGGAAAACCCGGGTAGTATGAATCTCTTCTGCCAGATTTACCACCGTCTGTATGGCCAGGGACGGGTTGTCTGCTACCCAAACCCCGCAGCGGTGTCTAGGTTATTTTCTGTTTCACCGCTTTGGGGCACTCCCCAAACGGTGGTTCATTGTCAGCATTCCGAGCCATTGCCCGAGCAAGTCACTCTTCCTTACGATCCGGATTCAGCACCACCGGCTATTTGCCTTCCCCTTCCTCGGGATAATTCCCAGTCACAGTACGATAGGCTGCGACGGTGGAGGGCGTACATACCTAGCCACTTCACTCCCAATAGGGATTCCCGGTCGTACGAGAATTGCTTCAGCAGTGAAGGATATGGCTGTTTGCTGGTAGAGGTGGACACAAATATAACATGTCTGTTTCCCACCTGTACGGACAGGAGGTGCCATATCACCCAGGCGTCTGGCCAATGCGTTTGTTACAACACCACTTGCGTTCCATTGAACGCCAGCCTCCAGCTCCTCTGTGGCTGGGCGAATGTCTCTCATATCACTGTTGGGACTAGGGCTTTCCGCATTGCTGGGCGGCCCGAATGGGCATTTCAAAGTTGGATAAACTGGGCTACTGGGAGGTCCTTACGCAACCGATATGCTGATTGTGATGCTAGTCTCCACACGGAACAAGGATACTACTTTTTATTTAATGGTACGGCGACCAACGTTTTGTCACCCCCATTTCCCCGCCGAATTGCTATAGGGACTCTAGTCCCTACCACAGTCCCCTGCCCTTCGGCGTGGAAGCTGCATAATCAGTTAGCACGCCGGGCAGTCTCTGCTGAATTTTGCGAGAACTGGAAAAAACCTCAGGTTCTTGCACCCAACCGGGGCCACTCAGCCGGGTGGGGCATTCTGAGCGTATTGACACTGGGAGGTGTGGGGGGTTCCTTGGCTGTTAGTGATCAGAATTATTTTATTTGCGGCCTTACCATCTTGGGAAATGAAACCTTGGGAGCCCTCGGGGCAATAACTAAGGAGTTGTCTCAGCTACGGTTGTTTGCAATGCAGAACCGGTATGCTCTTGACTATCTTCTGGCCCGTGAGGGTGGGGTATGCGCCATAGTACAGGGCAAGTGTATCATGGGGGTTCAGGACTTGACCGCTAACATCACTAAATTTATGGATCGCATACGGGATCACTTGGACGGGATGCAGGGTCCTGGCTCTTGGGGTAACTGGGGATTTGGAGGATGGAAGGACTGGTTGATAAATATGGCCATGTATCTAGTGGTAGCTATCGGCTGCATCTTTGTGGGCCTGGCCATCCTTAAATGTGTGATGGGTAGAATGCGGGGTGCACTGGATCAGATCACCGCCCCAATCACCGGAAAAAATTTTTTTTAACTGTTAAAATCCATGAGGGTGAGGCAGATGAAGGGGGGCTAAGACAGGAATTGGAAATGCAGCGACGGATCTTTTTAGATGAGGAACCGTAGCTATGGATTGGATAGTTCGGTTATCATGGAATGATAAAAGGAGGGAATGACGAATGTGATATAAAATAGTTACTTTAGAGATACTAGTTAATGTAATGTAGAAATAAGCCACTTTGATTCTGGCAGTTAGGGACAAAGGGGTTTGAGACCGCATGGAAAAAGCAGGAAGAGGTGTGTCTATGAGAGTGATGCTGCATTGCTAGGGGCCAGAGAAAGGGATAATTAGTGAGCCAATCAGAATAGATCGAACAGGTCAGGAGGGACATAGGCTGACCTATGTCCGTCGAGTATGTGAAACTTGATACCATTTGAATTGATTTTGCAGCGATCCCTTTGTCTTTTAGTTCAGTCGTTTTCTGGGGTGTAAGAGGCTGGATGTCTCTTACGTTTCTGTAAGATGATTTAAGCTTGCAAGCTAAATAAATAACTTCTTTTTACGTGCGAATCCATCTCAACTTTTATTGAGGCCAGACTGACAGAGAAAGAAATTTGGGGATCGACAAGGATGGGGCTCCAGATGAAACCTAAAAGGTGACTGTGATTTTAGATATGCCAAAACCACAGAATGTATCTCAACTTAGATCTTTTTCAGGACTCATAAATTACTCTGGAAAATGTATTCCAAATTTCCCCCACTATATTAAAACCACTTCATACATCATTATGTTTGAACAACAATGGGCTTGGACAATAGGCTGCAAAGAATCATATATGATTTACCTTGGTAGTCGGAACTCTGACATCCTAAGCACATGGCCGGCCCAGAGGTGTTAGTTTCAGATGATCATGGCCTCGATGCTGTCCTCTCAGCCGATGCAAAGGATCTGTTCAGACTGCATTGATGGTGCCTCTCTATGGCCTTGGGGTGGCATCTGTACATAGTACATACAGGTTTCTGTATAGAAGAGTTGGGAGGATGACCACCTTGTACACGAGGATCTTTGTATCAGTAGTTATATTACAGTTATCAAAGACACTCGTCCTTAGGCCTCCGAAGGAGGCGCTTGTGGATTGGATATAAAGTTTGGAATCTGTATCAATGTCAGCCTTGGGAGGAGATGTATGGGAAATTCTCCACATTTGGGAGGGTTTTCTCATTGATCTTGATGGAGGGAGGGACCGGATCTTGCCCTGGGGCAGGTTGGTAAAGGACTTGAGTTTTCTTGAGGTTAAGGCGGAGACTGATGCTTTGGTATGCTTCTGCGAAGGTGTCAAGCATAGCTTGGTGATTCTCTGCCGAGAGAGTGGCAATTTCACCCACATATTTAAGTTCCAGGAGCAAAGCCAGTGTCGTTCTCTTCTTGGATTTCAACCAGTTGCGGTTGAAACATTTTCCGTCCATCCTGTAGACGATGCCCACTTCACTGGGAATCTTGATCTTGATAAGGTGAAGGATGGTGGTGATGAAAATGGAGAAAAGGGTGGGGGCGATGACACATCCCTGCTTGACTCCAGTCTTGATTTCAAAGGTTTCTTGGGGAGTCGGAAGATGTTGATGAATTTCTCTGGACAGCCAGCCTTTCACAGTGTCTTCCTGCACTTCCATAGCACTTCCTGATTGACTGAGTCAAAAGCCTTGGTCAGACCAATGAAGACCATGTAGAGTGGTTAATGTTGCTCCTGGCATTTCTCTTTAAGTTGCTGAGCAGTGAAAACGATATTCTACGGCATGGTTGGAAGCCACACTGGCTTTCAGGAAGGATTTCTTCAGAGACTGGGAGAAGGCAGCTGGCAAGGATTCGGGCGATGATCTTCCCGTCAATTGAGAGTAGGGCGATTCTTTGGTGTTTCCCACAGTCTGCTTTGTCTCCTTTCTTGAAGATGGTGGCGATGACGGCATTCTGGGGTCGGAAGGAATTTCTTCTCTGCCCCAAATTTTCATCAACAGCTGATGGAGATGATGGGTGATCCCTTCTCTTCCAAGTTTGAAAATCTCAGCTGGGATCCCATCCACTCCTGTGGCTTTTCCATTCCTCATTTGTTTAATGGAGGCTTCAACTTCATTCACGCATAGTAGGAATCCAAGATCTTCCTTGATGGAGAGTTGGGAAGTTTCCTCAAGCCCGTCCTCATCTATGGTTGTATCATGGTTTAGGAATTCTTTTGAAACGTTCTCTTAATCGAAGGCTGATGTTTTCCCTGTCTCTTAAGAAGGTTCTATCCTTATTCCTCACCAGATTTCAGGCCTCAGGTATTGGGTGCATATATTGCCTTTGTGGCACTGAATAAGCCCCGGGCGTCATGCTTGTTCGTGAGGAGTTGCAGCTCCTCAACTTTCTCAGTCTAATGGTTTTTGATTTCCCTAGTTCTTCTTTGTACCTCTACCTTGGATAATGTTTTGAGCTCTCCTCTTTGTCTTACTGGTTGTGCTGTTTTGTCAGATGCAGAGAGCTTTCCTTTTCTTGTCAATGAGGTCTCGAATGCTGTGGTTGTTCTTGTTGAGCAGTCTTGACTGGTCTTGTAGCCGATGGTTTCTTCACAGTTTGAGATGAAGGCTGTCTTAGCTCTCCAGCTTTTGTCCCCTCCATTCGAGTGGACTCTTTGTAGATTTTGTCGAAGATATTGTTGGATGTTCACTAGCATGCTCAGCTCCTGAAGCCGCTCTATGTTGATTTTGTTTTTAGCTGTTCCTCCATCTTCTGCTGCTTTTGGTGGAGTTTGATGGACATAAATAAGTGGATGAGCTGGTGGTCTGTCCAGCAGTCATCTGCACTAGTCATCGTTTTGGTGATGAGGGCATCCTTTCGGTCTCGGGATTGGCACTGACAAAGTCGATCATGCGTCAGTGCTTTGATCGTGGATATCTCCAGGAAGACTTGAACTTGTCTTTTTGGCGGAACAATGTGTTAGTGATGGCAAGCTGGTGTTCACGCATTTGGTGAGCAGGAGAACCCCATTGGAGTTGCAATTAAGGGCAGCACGGTAGCCTTGTGGATAGCACAATTGCTTCACAGCGCCAGGGTCCCAGGTTCGATTCCGGCTTGGGTCACTGTCTGTGCGGAGTCTGCACATCCTCCCCGTGTGTGCGTGGGTTTCCTCCGGGTGCTCCGGTTTCCTCCCACAGTCCAAAGATGTGCAGGTTAGGTGGATTGGCCATGATAAATTGCCCTTAGTGTCCAAAATTGCACTTAGTGGTGGGGGGGTTACTGGGTTATGGGGATAGGGTGGCGGTGTTGACCTTGGGTAGGGTGCTCTTTCCAAGAGCCGGTGCAGACTCGATGGGCCGAATGGCCTCCTTCTGCACTGTAAATTCTATGTTCTATGTTCTAATTCCCAACTCCTTCCTTTCCGATGGTTCCTTTCTGGATTCGGGAGTCCTTTCCAGCCCTGGCGTTGAAGTCTCTACCAGCCTTCCTATACTTTCTTGAAGTCTATTACTATTCTCACAGTTCAAAATACTTTCAATAATAAGATAATAAATATGTGAGTGCTATAACAATATTGTACTCCATTCGAAGAGATCAGATGATGAAACAACCTGAGTGTAACACGAGAACTGTTTTGAATAAATATAAATACTGCTGCTTTGAATTTGTTTCTGCATATTGCATATATACAATATAGATACATATATGTATATATATTTGATTCTATGAGGGAAATGCAATTTGTGTCTTCTGCAAGTAGCTTTCAGTGCTGAAGTCTGAGCATACCCCTCTTTCCTGATTCATGGCAACAATCAAATTAAAGGGTTACCCAAAGTAATCCCATCACTGGAAGTTTTTCTAGAAATAGCCTGCACACGATTGCCCAGAAATCCTTTCAGAAATAAACAAGAAGCAAATATAATTGATAAAAACTGGAAAACTCTTTAGAATGCATGACTCTTACCCCCAAAAATTCCCCATCCCCGAGCCTTCCGGTTACAACAGACAACTATCCCAGATTTGCCTTCAACATCTCCAACTAGTCATCAATCACTGTCTATAAAATAAGCCTGCAGTCCCTCCTGGCTGGGACAGGCCAATTTTTCAGGGGGAAATTGCAATACAGATAAGTGCATACTCTCAACTAATAGACCTCAATTTGTGGTGTGCTGTAAGGCACAAAGATGCTTTCTGCAGTTGACGAATCATACACCTTTGTAGTTGGCAGAAGCTGTGCAGTGTAATAACATCTGCTTCTGCTAATAACCAACTGATGGCAACCTGACAGAAAGAGAAACCTTCCGCTTTCCTCCAAGATTTTGCTGTAGGGCTGTCAGGTGTCTGATCGGCATGATTCGTCATGTTATTCTCAGCCTGGGAAGGCCACACAAAAAAACAAGATTACCAGCCACTTTTGCTGAAGCCGTTTAGTAATTAAGATCATAGTTGTAAGAATTTCATCTTTTGTTCATGCTCACAAAACCTGCCAAAGCAGGTAATCCAGAGTTGTTTGGTTCTGCTGGCAGGAATGGTGAACTAACAATGTAACTTAAATACATTTGGGACACCATTGTTCGCATCATTTAGAGTTTTCAATCCTTAAATGCAACCACATGTAAGCAAGAGTCATATTCAAAGTTATATGAACAGTACAAATTAAATCTAGCTAATCTTTCAAGATCAATAGACCATCAACATTGCCAACAATTAATTTTCTTCTGGTACAATTCATGTACACATCCCTTCGAGTGCTTTCCGTGGCATTGGGCAAAAGTGGATAGAATGCAGCAGGATGGAAAACAATGCTTGAGAGGTGGGTGGGAATTAAGAACAGAGGTAGGTGGCAGTGCAGGGGTGTTAACCAAGGGTGGGGTAGTGGCTGAAGGAACAACTGGGAAAAGGGGAAACATTTGTCTGACAAGCAAAGACTGAAACGCGGTGTATGGAGACTATGATTGCAGTGGAGCAGTGGGGAAAGGCAATGGACGGATTGGAATGCAACAATGGATATCTTAGAATCATTTCATTTGGCCAGTGGAGCTTGGTGAGGATGGGAGAGATTGGGGGGGTGGGGCTGAAAAGCGAATAGGCTGGTATATTTTGGAATCATTCTAGGGAGCAGAGGGAAAGAAGACATTAAATGTGGGAATGGAAGCTGAGCTCAGAATGAAAGCGTTACACCAAGATTAGCTGCTAGACTTCGGCCATGGTGGTCGATGAAGTGGACTCATATCACTTTGGCAGTATGAGGTCAGGGTATGTATCAGTAATGACTAGTTAGTAATTTACCGCCCACACTTGCTCAATATTCTACATTGGCTCCCGCTCTCCACAGCACTAAATTTCACATCCTTACACAGCCTCACTCTACCCAATCTTTGAAAATCACTTCAATTCCCATGAGCTCTGATCCTCCAGCATCAGCTTTCTTTGTATCCCTCCTTTTCTTTGCTATTTCTGGTATTTCCTCAACCTTTCTTTCTGAAAATTACCTCCCTAAAGTCCTCCACCTCTTCATTTTACTCTCCTCCTTTAAACATTCTTAATAAACACCTTCACAACTAAGCTCTTGGTCACCTCTCTGAACTCTCCACCATAGCAGTTCCTATTTACTGTTTCCTACTTGAAGCACCATGTGACTACATTTCTGCTTTAACAGTGCTCTATAATTGAAAGTTGGTGGTTCTGTTAGTTTTTATTTATTTATTCACTAAGTAGTTTGATTATCTTGTCATAAGGGATATGATGGACACTGCACAGATAACTTCAACTCCTTTCACCTGATTTATACAGGTGAAATGAATACAAAAGTGACATTGAGTCATCTATTGGGCGTCACGGTAGCATTGTGGTTAGCACTGTTGCTTCTCAGCGCCAGGGACCCGGGTTTGATTCCCAGCTTGGGCCACTGTCTGCACGTTCTCCCTGTGTCTGCGTGGGTTTCCTCCGGGTGCTCCGATTTCCTCCCACAAGTCCTGAAAGACGTGCTTGTTAGGTGAATTGGACAGTCTGAGTTCTGCCTCTGTGTACCCAAACAGGTGCCGGAGTGTGACAAATAGGGGATTTTCACAGTAACTTAATTGCAGTGTTAATGTAAACCTACTTGTGACACTAATAAAGATTATGATTATTATTGTTCCATTTAGACAAATGTTCCACACCACACCATCCATGACCTCATCAGCAAGAAGAGGAAAGCTCAGATTGCCTGGCAAAAATACATCACCAGCTGGGCAAAGAAGAAATCTCATCAAACAGCAAAGACGAACTAGGGAACACAGAAGAACTAGGGAAATCAAGGACCAATGGTAGACTGAGAATGCTAAGGAACTGCAGCTCCTTGCCGACAAGCAGGGCACCCGGGGCTCCTTCAGTGCCACCAAGGCAATATATGGACCCAACACCCGAGGCCTCATACCAGTGCAGCGTAGGACGGAACCCTTTTGAGAGATGAGCCTTTGATGAAGAGAACATTTCAAAAGAACTCCTAAACATGATACAATCATAGATGAGGACATGTTTAAGGAAATCTCCCAACTCCCCATCAAAGACGACCTTGGGCTCTCACCATGCATGGATGAAGTTGAAGCCGCCATTAAACACATGAGAATGGAAAAATTGCGGGAGTGGACGGGATTCCAGTGGAATTTTTCAACTTAGAGGAGAAGACATCACCCGTCATCGCCATTATCTCACAATCTGGGACAGAGAAGAAATCCTTGCCGATCTCAGGGATGCTGACTCACCATCATCTTCAAGAAAGAAGATGAAGTGGTCCATGGGAATCTCCCTACTCTCCATTGCTGGTAAGATCATTGTCCAAATCCTCGCTAGCTGCCTTCTCCCAGCCTCTGAAGAAATCCTTCCAAGAAAGCCAGTGTGGCTTCTGATTAAACTATGGACCAGTGGACATGATCTTTGCCGCTTGGCAACTTCAAGAGAAATGCCAGGAGCAACATCAATCACTCTGCATGACTATCATTGATCTGACCAAGGCTTTTGATCCAGTCAATCAGGAAGACAATGTGAAAAAGCCAGCTATCCAGAAAGATTTATCAGCACCCTCCGCCTCCTCCACGACAAGATGAGTGTGACCGTTCTCACCGACTGAAATAAGACAGAAACCTTCAAGTCCAAGACTGGAGTCAAGCAGGGATGTGTCATCGCTCCCACCCTTTTCTCCACCTTCATCATCACCATCCTTCACCTTTTCAAGAACAAGCTTCCCAGTGGAGTGGACATCGTCTACAGGATGGACATCAAATATTTCAACCTGAACCGGTTGAAATCCAAGATGAAAATGACACTGATATCGCTCGTGGAACTTCAGTATGTGGATAACATCACAGAAGGGAATCTCCAATCCACGCTTGACACCTTTTTTAAAAATGTTTTTATTCAAGATTTTTCCATAATTTTTTACAAAACATTACAATATAAAATACAATGCAAAGAAGGCAAAACACTGTGCCAACAAAACAACTTAACCCCCTAACCAACTAAGAATTTAATAAACAAAAACAAAGCAAAGTAGGGCATTCACCCCCCCCCCCCCCCGCCCCCCCCCCCACCCTGGGTTGCTGTTGCTGCTGACCTCCACCTAACGCTCCGCGAGAAAGTCAAGGAACGGTTGCCACTGCCTGGAGAACCCCTGCACAGACCTGCGCAAGGCAAACTTTATCCTCTCCAACCTGAGAATCCCCGCCATGTCATTGACCCAAGCCTCCACACTTGGGGGTTTCGCATCCCTCCACATTAACAAGTGCCTTCTCCGGGATACCAAGGAGGCAAAGGCCAGGACTCCGGCCTCTTTCGACTCCTGCACTCCCGGATCGTCCGATACCCCAAATATCGCTATCCCCTAGCTCGGTTTCACCAGAGTGTCCAAGACCTTGGACATAGCCTTTGCAATGCCCTTCCAAAATTCCGTAAGCACTGGGCATGTCCAGAACATATGGGCATGGTTTGCTGGGCTCCCTGAACACCTCACGCACCTGTCCTCTACCCCAAAAAACCTATTCATTCTCGTCCATGTCATAGGCGCCCGGTGCACCACTTTAAACTGAATCAGGCTCAGCCTGATGCAAGATGAGGAGGAATTGACCCTGCCCAGAGCGTCAGCTCACAGGCCCTCATCCAGCTCCTCCTCCAGCTCCTCCTCCCACTTGCCCTTCAGTTCTTCCACCGAGGCCTCCTCCTCCTCCCTTCCAAGATGGCGCCAGAGCGAGGCGACTCTCTGCGAGCTCTCCCAAACAGATCCACTTTCTACTTAACCTATACTCGTTCTAATCTTTTAAAAATTAACTCTAAAACTAACATTATTACTAACCTCTCTCTTATCTTCTCTTGCAGGCTTGAACATCCTCCGAGGCTCGTGGAGACCTTTTGACCCGACCCGACCTGACCTCTGCGACCTGGAAGGAGATCGGGCCCAAACCGGAAGTGAAGCCCCAACCTCGATTTGGAGCCAACCCGGACCTCGGAGCTCCGAATCCGGCCTAACTACCGACGCCAACCCCCGGATCACCTTGCCCAGTCCCCGGAGCTCCCGACCGACCCCCGACAGCAAGACCCAGCGCAACGCGACCCCCAGAGACCCGCCCAGCGACCAGACCCGGAGAGGCCCGCCCAACAACCCAACCTACCTGGTGATGGAAGAGAGAAAAATCCACGTGGAGGCCCGACCGGGCCTACTTCAAGATCCGACCCCAAGAGCGCCACGGAAAGGAACAGACCACGGGACCCAGCCCAACCTGCCTCAGGATGCCCCTGCCCATGACCCAGGACCCCCGAAACGGCGGAGACCGTGCACGAGGACCCGAACGCGCTGCAAGGTATTCCCGCGCCCGCAGAACTCCGGGACCCATCCGAACCGCAAACATGCCCCCCTAGCAATCCCTCTACCTCAACCAGTGCCTGGGACCCTGCCAGATGCGACCCCAGATACGTAAACAGCGCCCTGTTCCCCGCCAGTGCCCTGGACCCCGCCAGACGCGACCACCTACCTTCCACAAAAGCTGACACCTGCCATCGGATCCCAGGATCATCCAGCAGCAGCCGCCGACCGAGGAAGCGAGGGAAACGCGGCAGTCTGCAGGTTAGACTGAAGCAACGCGGTTTCAAGACCCCTCTCCCGAGCATACTCCTGGCAAACATCCAAGCGATCGAAAACAAGCTGGATGAACTTAACGACAGACTTACCTCTCAGAGGGAAGTAAGAAACTGCTGTGTGCTCTGTTTCACAGAGACATGGCTCATCCCTGCCTCACCGGACTGTGCCATACAACATGAAGGCTTCTCAATTCACCGGGCGGACCGCACGGCATCATCAGGCAAAGCGAAGGGTGGAGGGGTTTGCCTCCTCATCAACTCCTCCTGGTGCTTGGATGTGGTGACTCTGGCGACCTACTGCTCCCCAGACCTGGAATACCTGACCGTGAAGTGCCGCCCATATTATCTTTCATGTGAGTTCACTTCAGCCATTATCACAGCGATCTACATCCCACCCCAGGCAGTAGTGAGGAAGGCGCTGGACGAACTATACACAGTAAGAAACAACTACGAAACAGAACACCCGGAGGCCATGTTCATCGTGGCCGGAAACTTCAACAAGGCCAACCTCGAGTGTACTGCCAAAATTCCACCAGCACATCTCCTGTCCCACCTGGGGCGAAAACACTCTTGACCACTGCTACTCAAAAATCAAGGGCGCCTACCGTTCCATCCCCCGACCGCACTTTGGGAAATCAGACCATAAGACGGTGCTCCTTCTCCCGGCATAAGCAGAAACTCAAGCGGGAGAATCCAGCTAAGAAGGTTGTGCAGTGCTGGTCCGAGGAGACAGAAGAGCTCTTACGTGACTGCTTAGAGACAGTGGACTGGTCCATATTTAAGAACTCAGCGACCAACTTAAATGAGTATGACACCACCGTCACAGACTTCATCAGCAAATGTGTGGACGACTGCGTGCTAAAGAAAGCAGTACGTGCGTTCCCCAACCGGAAACCATGGCTCAATCGCGAGATTGACTCCCTACTGAAGGACAGATCCGAGGCGTTCAAGGCAGACGACCCTGACCTACACAAGAAATCCAGGTACGACCTCCGCAAAGCCATCTAGAATGCCAAGAGAGAATATCAAACCAAGCTAGAGTCACAGACAGACTCTCGGCGGTTGTGGCAAGGACTAAACAACATAACGGGCTACAAAGCGAAGCCGAACAGTATCTCTGGCAGCAGTGCACCCCTCCCTGATGAACTCAATGCATTCTATGCTCGGTTCGAGCAGGTAAGCAACAATCCGCTGGCGAGTGCCCCAGCAGTCCATAATTCACCCATACCCACCATCACAGCTTCCGAAGTCAAACTGGCCTTCCTGAAAGTGAACCCTCGGAAGGCGACGGGGCCAGACGGGATCCCTGGTCATGCACTCAGAGCCTGCGCGGACCAGCTGGCAGAGGTATTCACGGACATCTTTAACCTGTCCCTACTCCACTCCGAGGTCCCCACCTGCTTCAAGAAGACCACCATCATACCGGTACCAAAGAAGAACCAGGCAACGTGCCTCAATGACTACCGACCAGTGGCCCTGACTTCAGTCGTAATGAAGTGCTTCGAGAGGTTGATCATGAAGCGCATCACCTCCATACTCCCAGAACGCCTTGATCCACTGCAATTCACATACCGCTGCAACAGGTCCACATCAGACACCATTTCCCTGGCCCTACACTCATCCCTAGAGCATCTCGAAAACAAGGACTCCTACATTAGACTCTTATTTATTGACTAAAGCTCCGCCTTCAACACCAAGCTCATATCAAAGCTCCAAAACTTAGGACTTGGCTCCCCACTCTGCCACTGGATCCTCGATTTTCTGACCAACAGACCACAATCAGTAAGAATGAACAACAACACCTCCTCCACAATAGTCCTCAACACTGGCACCCCGCAAGGCTGCGTACTTAGCCCCCCTACTCTACTCCCTGTACACACATGACTGTGTGGGAAAACCTGGTTCCAACTCCATCTACAAGTTTGCTGACGATATGACTATAGTGGGCCGGATCTCGAATAACGATGAGTCTGAATACAGGAGGGAGATAGAGAACCTAGTGGAGTGGTGTAGCAACAACAATCTCTCCCTCAATGCCAGCAAAACTAAAGAGCTGGTAATTGACTTCAGGAAGCAAAGTACTGTACACACCCCTGTCAGCATCAACGGGGCCGAGGTGGAGATGGTTAGCAGTTTCAGATTCCTAGGGGTGCACATCTCCAAAAATCTGTCCTGGTCCACCCACGTCGACGCTACCACCAAGAAAGCACAACAGCACCTATACTTCCTCATGAAACTAAGGAAATTCGGCATGTCCACATTGACTCTTACCAACTTTTACAGATGCACCATAGAAAGCATCCTATCAGGCTGCATCACAGCCTGGTATGGCAACTGCTCAGCCCAGGACCGCAAGTAACTTCAGAGAGTCGTGAACACCGCCCAGTCCATCACACAAACCTGCCTCCCATCCATTGACTCCATCTACACCTCCCGCTGCCTTGGGAAAACGGGCAGTATAATCAAAGATCCCTCCCACCCGACTTACTCACTCTTTCAGTTTCTTCCATCGGGCAGGAGATACAGAAGTATGAGAACACGCACGAACAGACTCAAAAACAGCTTCTTCCCCACTGTCACCAGACTCCTAAATGACCCTCTTATGGACTGATTTCATTAACACTACACCCTGTATGCTTCATCCGATGCCAGTGCTTATGTAGTTACATTGTATATGTTGTGTTGCCCTATTATATATTTTCTTTTATTTCCTTTTCTTCTCATGTACTTAATGATCTGTTGAGCTGCTCGCAGAAAAATACTTTTCACTGTACCTCGGTACACGTGACAATAAACAAATCCAATCCAATCCAATCCAATCCTCCTGCAGCTCCTGGTACATGTCCAATACTTTGCCATCCTCCACCCACACCCCCAAGACCACCCTGTCCTGTATCCTCCAGGCAGGCAGCAGCTGAAATTCCCCCACCTGCTTTCTCACAAATGCCCGAACCTGCATGTACCTAAAGGTATTTCCCGGGGGTAGCCCCAATTTCTCCTCCAGTGCCCTCAGACTGGCAAAAGTCCCATTGATAAACAAATCCCCCATCCTTCTGATTCCCGCCCTGTGCCAGCTTAGGAACCCGCCGTCTATCCTACCTGGAACGAACCCGTGGTTGTTCCGTATCGGGGTCCAAACTGAGGCCCCTACCTTCCCCTCTATGCCGTCTCCACTGCCCCCAAATCTTCAGAGTCGCCGCCACCACCAGGCTTGTGGTGTACCGGGTCAGCCGAAGCTGCAAAGGTGCCGTCACCAGTGCCCCCAAACTAGTATCTATACAGGACGCCGCCTCCAACCGTTTCCACGCCACCCCCTCTCCCTCCATTCCCCATTTCTGAATCATCGACACATTCGCTGCCCAGTAATAGCTGCACATGTTCGGCAGCGCCAACCCACCCCCTCCCCGACTGCACCCCAAAAACAGTCTCCTAACCCGCGGGGTCTTATTTGCTCACACAAATCCCGTGATACTTGTGGTAAACCACTGTGTCCTTATAGTAAGGGTTGTGCGGTAGAACCTGCACTACAGATTCACCTGGGCCCCTGCATGCTAGCTCCGCCCAGGAGCCGGGTTATAAATCTGCGTGGCCTCCAGCTCGCGGCCATTTCGTCAGCTCTGTAGGAGGCCACACATCTGATACTAATAAAGCCTCAGTTTGAATTCAACTTCGTCTCCAGCCAAATTGATCGTGCCTCAATACTCCTATTTACCCGCTTGAAAAAGGACTTGAGGATGAGAATGGGCAGGCACTGGAACACGAACAAGAACCTAGGGAGGACCTTCATCTTTACGGACTGCACCCTGCCCGCCAGGGAGAGTGGCAACATGTCCCACCTCCTAAAGTCCTCCTCCATCTGACCCACCAGCCGCGCTAAGTTGAGCTTGTGCAAGACCCCCCAGCTCTTGGCCACCTGGATGCCCAAGTACCAAAAGCTCCTCTCCACCATCTTGAGCAGTAGCTCGCCCAACCTCTCTTCCTGGCCCCTTGCATGCACCACAAAAAGCTCGCTTTTTCCCACGTTTAACTTGTATCCCGAAAAGTCTCCAAAATTCCTAAGAACCTGCACGACTTCCCCCATCCCCTCCACCGGATCCGCAATATACAGAAGCAGGTCATCCGCATACAGCGAAACACGGTGCTCCTCCCCCCCCGATCCAACCCCCTCCAGTTTCTGGACTCCCTCAACGCCTTGGCCAGTGGGTCAATCACCAAGGCAAACAGCAGGGGGGGACAAAGGGCACCCCTACCTTGTTCCACGATATAACCTAAAGTACCCTGACCGCAGCCGGTTCATCGACACACTCGCTACTGGGGCCTGGTACAACAATTTGACGCACCCTATGAATTCCTCCCCAAATCCAAATCTGCCTAACACCTCCCAGAGGTACACCCACTCCACCCGATCGAAGGCCTTCTCCGCGTCCATTGCTACTACCACTTCTGCGTCCCCCCCATCCGAGGGCATCATGATCACATTCAGGAGCCTCCGAACATTCGCATTCAGCTGCCTGCCCTTCACAAACCCCGTCTGATCCTCATGAATCACTCCGGGACACAATCCTCAATCCTAGTGGCCAAGATCTTGGCAAACAGCTTGGCATCCACATTAACGAGTGAAATCGGCCTTCGATTATCCTTAATAATCGAATTAAGGATAATCGATTATCCTTTTCCTTAGCCTCGTTAAAAGTTCTCAACAACAGCTGGCCCAACACCTCCGAGAATTTCCTATAGGACTCTATGGGGAACCCATCCGGACCCGGGGCTTGCCTGCCTGCATACTCCCCAACCCCTAAACTAGCTCCTCCATCCCAATCGGGACCCCCAGTCCGTCCAACCGCCCTTCCTCCACCTTTGGGAACCTCAGTTGGTCCAGGAACTGCCTCATCCCCTCCCCATCCTCCGGGGGTTCTGACTCATACAGTTTACCATAGAAGTCCTTAAAGACCTCGTTTATTTTAGCTGGACTCCGCACCGTGTTCCCCCCCCCTATCTCTAATTCCCCCAATCTCCCTAGCCGCCTCCCACTTCCGCAGCTGATGCGCCAGCATCCAACTTGCCTTCTCCCCATACTCATACACTACTCCCTGTACCTTCCTCAACTGGGCCTCAGCCTTCCCCGTGGTGAGCAAATCAAACTCCATTTGGAGGCGCCGGCACTCCTTCAGCAGCTCCTCCTCGGGTGATTCCGCATACCTCCTATCTACCCTCAGTATCTCCCCCACCAATCTCTCCCTCTCCATCCTCACCCTCTTTTCCCTGTGGACCCTGATTGAGATTCACGCTTGACACCGTCACGGAAGCATACCTCAACCTCAAGAAGACTTAAGTCCTTTACCAACCTGCCCCAGGGCAAGATCCGGTCTCTCCCTCCATCAAGATCAATGGAGGAATCCTCCCAAATGTGCAACATTTCGCATACCTCGGGAGCCAACTCTCCTCTAAGGCTGACATTGATGCGGAGATTCAACATCGTATCCAATCCACGAGCACAGCCTTCAGACACCTAAAGGCAAGAGTCTTTGATGACTCCGATATCTGTTTTGATAGTAATATCTTAGTGTACAAGACAGTCATTTTACCAACTCATCTTTGCGGCTGAGAAACTTGGACTACATACAGATGCCACCTCAAGGCCCTGGAGAGGTACCATCAATGCTGTCTGAGATTGATTCTCAACTGGGAGGACAGACATACCAACATCAAGATACTTGAAGGAGGACCTGGGTTCGAATCCCGGCCCTGGGTCACTGTCCGTGTGGAGTTTGCACATTCTTCCCATGTCTGCGTGGGTTTCACCCACACAACCCAAAGATGTGCAGGTTAGGTGGATTGGCTATGCTAAATTGCCCCTTAATTGGAAGAAAAATAAATAATTGGGTACTCTAAATTTATTTTTTAAAAGATACTTGAAGGAGCCAAGAGAACTAGCATCAAGTCCATGATGATCGGAAACCAATTCTACTGGGCCGGTCAAATGTTTAGGATGCCAGAGTCCTGACAACCAAAGCAAATCTTCTTTGCCCAGCTCAAGGGAAGCTCCTGAAAAAGAGGAGGACAAATTAAGCACTTTAAAGAATCCTGAAGGCTTACCTTAAGAAATGCAATGTAGATATCAACGCCTGGGAGAACCTTGCTCAAAATGGATCTACTTGGAGAAACTCCTGTTTGAAATGATGTGATAAATGTAGAAAATTATTATATACAATGTTATTAAACACTCTGGTTTTAAATATATACAGGCAACAAGTCTGCTAAAGCTGTGATTAAGGGGTCATAAAGGTGAGGTGATGATTAATTTTAATCATTTACTTGTTTACAGAGAGATGGCTAATGAAACATTGTTTTGATTTTGGAGGATCCCTGGGGTGTAGATAATTTATGAGGATTGTGTTTAGTCCTGGCTAAGCAGGTCATGGGACATCTTAGTGGGAGAAGACTTGAGAATGCCTTATGCTTGGGATACAGATGATGTAATTAATGTGAGGAGTCAGGTCTGTCTGTAGTTTTGCAGTTTGCCATGGGATTTTAATCTGACAAGGCAGAAGGATGTTCAGGTTGTTCCTGAAAGGGTCTCTATCCAAAGGTCTGCACAGAGACATACGTAACCCAGATTGTCAACTTTATTTATAAGTGGCATTTGCACTGTATTCAATTGCTTAATTGGAATATATAATGGCAGGTGCAGAGAAGGAATTACATTTTTGTTTCATTTTATTTAAGAATTGTGTTAACTGTCAATTGGAATGCTATCATTGTGTTGCTAATGTGATTGATTCTGTATTTAAATTAACGTCTGTTTTAACATAAAATATACCTATTGATTAGTGTTATCACTCCTGTGATTTACTGGTCTTCCCTCCCAGTCTTAAAAATTGGAAATTGAAGTCCTAAGATGGACATATTCTTTCAGAACATCCGATGGCAAGAGTAGGTCTGAAAAAGAAGCCTGAGAAAGGAATAGCAGTAATTTCGGACCAATCAAGGACTAATCCCACATTCTAGAAACACCTGCAAAGTATATGGTTGGAGATGAACTTTAAGATCAGGCTCATCAACCACGTAAGGGCCCACAGAATCCATGACGAGTGGCATGGCATTTATTAGGTGGCCGATCATACTTGTTAGTGAGTGATCACTGAAGAAGAAGTAGACTAGTGTTCCAGTTACCCCTACCTTAGCTAGGTTCCTGAGATAGGCACCTGGAACACTCATCTCTTTCAGGTACTGGGCTACTTGTTATATATTAATTTGTCCTATGATGTACTTACAATCTTAATCACAATTTGAAAATTCAAAGGCTGGTGTGTGCATCATACACAATCCACCTACTTTTACATGGTCATGAGTGATTTAACCAGCCACATAAATCCAAGGTTTCCTCAACCCCATTCCACATCCAGTAAGTTGTTATGGGGTGCCTATGTGGTATCTGTTGCATGGCAGTGGAATGTAAAATAATGACCTGGGTCTCAACCCAGTAATAATGGGCGAATGTTGGGTGCATTCCGGCCACCCTCTATCCATTCTACGCTTGTCTTTTAAAATTGTCTCTTATAAATTTATTGCTTTGTACTTCAGGAAAGAATTTGCTGGTGTGACATTCTTTGACATATGTCTTGGTTTTAAGAAGTTCAATACAATTGGACACTTATTAATCTGGACATGAATAATAAAACTGAAGCCAGCTTAGTTGTTGGAATGCTTGCAAATACTGGACTAATTAAAATAAATGTGATCTGATGTTACTGGCCCAGGACATCTTTTTGAGTGTGAACAAGTGGATTGTCATACAAATGTGTTAAGCCTTCCCCCATTGATATTATTAACAGTAATATCTAGGATGTTGTAGAATGCAGAAAAAAAAGAGAAGAAATATTTTTCATTAGTTTCAACTGATTTACATACATTTCGAATGAAAAATATTTATTCTCTTTTTTTCTGCATTCTACAGCATCCTAGATGCTCCTCGGGTTTTACTGATCAAAAGTTCCCATTTTTATATATGAAGACCTTCGTGGAGTACTCTTAGAAATTATTACTGAAAACCTCTTTATTACCAGCTAATACCTCTGGTATGATTTGTTAATTGCATAAAGTTTTGTATGTACAAAGAATTTTATTGGCATCAGAAAAACACAATAACGCATAAAGCATCCTTTTTAAAAAATCAGTATTACTCATATTGATTAATACAAAGATATCGCCTATGATTAAATCCCACTTACAATCAGTAATTCTCTGCAAAATTACAATTGATTTGAGATGGTTTCATTATTAATACATAATACGGATACATGCAGAGCTGATATATGTTGGACATCAGTGGGATGATGCACATTGGTAAGTTATTTTTCTAGGTGGCCGATTGAATTAGGTAGGTAAAGAACATCAGGACTAAATAAAGAAAAATACAAGAATATAAAAAGGGAGAAAATCGGAGCAGGAACAGGAGCCATTTGACCTCTTGAGCCTGCTCCACTTTTCAGTAATACCATGACTGACCTTATTGCGGCCTTGAATCCACTTTCCTGTCAGCTTACCATAACCCTCGACTGGCTTGTAGATCAAAATTCTGTCTAACTCAGCCTTGAGTATATACAACATACCAATCTCCACTGCGTTCGAGGTAGAGAACTACAAAGATTAATAAAACTACTGATTACCTCTGTCTTAAATAGCAGACCCCTTATTTTGAAACTGTGCCACCTCGTTCTAAATTCCCCGACCAGGGTAAACATTGGATTGGATTCAACACTCCCCAAGCAGCGGGACACATGTTAAGTCCAATGGACAGCCTTCTCAACAACCACCCACCCACCCTCACCACCACTGCAATTTATTTTGTGGTAGGACGACACCAGGGATGCGGGCACTGGCCAGTAGACCAATAAGGCTCTCTGGTGTGGAATGTATGCCCACTTAAGGGCCTCATTCATCTGCTGCTAGAATAATACATTGATAGGAGAGGCCCATGCCAAGATGCCAGGCGGTTTCCCTGTGCAGGTTGATGGTGGACGGGTGGAATCCCTCCTTACCTAGTACCCTGGGCCCATCAGAGAGCAGCCCACAAGATGTAAACTCCCCAGGTTCCTCTCCACCCACAGCCTCTTATAACCCAGCCCTCACCCTATGTCAATCTCCTATCCTGATTCCCAAGCATTTAAAATAGTTCCAATCCATCGCTGAACTCCTCTCAAGCTCTGAATGCAATACCGGTAGTGGCCACTGTTCACAAGTGGTGATGCTGGTACTTGATTGCCTGGAAGCTCTCTGAGGCAGGACTTCCTGGGCGAAATTCTCCCCAAACGGCGCAATGTCCGCCGACAGGCGCCCAAAACGGCGCCAATCAGACAGGCATCGCGCCGCCCCAAAGGTGCGGAATGCTCCGCATCTTTGGGGGCCGAGCCCCAACATTGAGGGGCTAGGCCGACGCCGGAGGGATTTCCGCCCCGCCAGCTGGTGGAAATGGCCTTTGTTGCCCCGCCAGCTGGCGCGGAAATGACATGTCAGGGCGGCGCATGCGCAGGAGCGTCAGCGGCCGCTGAAAGTTTCCCGCGCATCCGCAGTGGAGGGAGTCTCTTCCGCCTCCGCCATGGTGGAGACCGTTGCGGAGGCGGAAGGGAAAGAGTGCCCCCACAGCACAGGCCCGCCCGCGGATCGGTGGGCCCCGATCACGGGCCAGGCCACCGTGGGGGCACCCCCTGGGGTCAGATCGCCCCGCGCCCCCCCCCAGGACCCCAGAGCCCGCCCACGCCGGCTTGTCCCGCCGTTCAAAAGGTGGTTTAATCCACGCCGGCGGGGCAGGCAATTTATCGGCGGGACTTTGGCCCGTCCGGGCCGGAGAATCCAGTGGGGGGGCCCGCCAACCAGCGCGGCCCGTTTCCGCCCCCGCCGAATATCCGGTACCGGAGACTTTGGCAACCGGCGGGGGCGGTATTCACGGCAGCCCCCGGCGATTCACCAACCCGGCGGGGGGGTCGGAGAATGACGCCCCCTGTTCCTGAGATGGAAATCCCAGCTCCAGCTATTAACAGAAATGGCGGCAAGGCAGCTGTTCTTCTGCTGGGCGGTCACCCCCTGACCATAGTGCCTCGTATAATTCAACCCATCCTCTTAGCATCTACCCTCTCAAGCCCCCTCAGAATAACACAGAATTTGTTACCACAGAATTAGCTACCTCAGAATTTGTTACCACCGGATGTAGTTGAGGCCAAAACATTGCATCTTTTCAAGAAACATTTAGATATGGCACTTGGGGCAAAGGGGATCAAAGGACATGGAGGAAAAGTGGGATTAGGCGAATGAGTTGGATGATCAGACATGATCATAATGAATGGCAAAGCATGCTTGAAAGGTCAAATGGCCTCCTCCTTCTCCTATTTTCTGCTTCTAGAATCTCACATGTTTCAATCAGAAAACCTCTTATATTTCTAAATTACAATGATTTTAGGCCAATTTGCTCAACCATTGCTCATAACACAAACCCCTTCATTTCAGCAATCAACCTAGTGAACCTTCTCTGAGCTGCCTTCCTTAAATAAGGAGACCAAAACTGTACACAGTACTCTGGTGGTCCCACCAATGCCCTGTACAATTGATACAAGACTTGCCTACTTTTCTACTCCACTGTCTCTACAATAAAGGCCAACATCCATTTGCCTTCCTAATTATCTGCTGTACCTGCAAATTAGCTTTTTGTGATTCATATACAAGGACACCTGGAGCTGGATTCTCCGCCCCACCACACCACATTTCTGCCTCGACCCGCCGGCGAGATTCTCCATTATGGTCGGAGATTTCCCATTGTGGGGCAGTCCCACGCCATCGGGAAACCCCCGGGCGCTGGCAAAACGGAGAATCCCGGCGGTGGAGAATCCCACCCCCAGATCCCGCTAGATCTCAGCATGCTGCAGCATCTCTCCAATTAAATAATATTCTGTTTTTCTATTCTTCCTGCCAAAGTGGACAAGCCTCAAATTTTCCCACATTATACTCCATTATACCCCCCCCCCCCCCTTATTTAACCTATTTATCTCACTTTGCAAAATCTTTGTTTTCCTCACAACTTGCTTTCCTTCCTATCTTTGTATTGTAAACAAACTTGGCTACAATGCACTGTTCTTTAGCCCAAGTCAATAAAACAGACTGTAAATAATTAATAACCTAGGATTGACCTGTGTGGCACTCTTCCTGTTTGCCAACCTGAAAATGACCCGTTTATCCCGACTCTCTCTTTCCTGTTAGTTAGCTAATCCTTTATCCATGCTAATATTTTACCCCAAAATACCATGAGATCTTAACCTGCGTAGTATCATTTTATGTGGCACCTTCTCCAATGCCTTTTATAAATCCAAATACACTATTCACAATGACAGATATTAGAGTAACCACACTATAGTTTTCTGCTTCAACACATGGGCAGGGGTGCTGGAGAATCTCAACGGGTCTGGCAACATCTGTGGAGGGAGGGCGGAGCTGGCATTTCAGGTCATCATTGGAACTCTGGTGGGGAATTATATGGACATGTGGCGTTGGCTATGCTCTCTCTCCACCGATACTGTTGGACCTGCTGAGATTTTCCAATATTTTCTGTTTCTGTTTCAGATTCCGCAATAATTTACTTTTATCATAGTTTTTGCTTTCTGTCTCTCTCTCCTTTCTTGAATAGTAGTGATACATTTGTGGTTTTACAATCTGCTAGAATGTTTCTAGAATCTGGGTAGTTAGCAAGGCTAAAAACAATGTATCTGTTATCTCTTTCGCCACTTTTGTTAAGATCCTAGTATTCAAGGCATCAGGTCTGTGGACTTGATTAGCCTTTCATTCCATTACTTCCCAATCACTTTTCCTCTAGTGATAGTGATTATTCTAAGATCCCCCCTCCCATAAAACCATAAGATGTAGATGCAGAAGTAGCCCATTAAGCCCATCGCATCTGCTCCACCATTCAATGAGATCTGATGTGATAATCCTTATTTCCACTTACCCGTCTTAACCCCATAACTCTTGATTTCCTGACTGATAAAAATAAGAACATTGATTTTCTACTATTTTTGGAGTGCTTTGTGACTTCTACTGCCTGCACAAAGTCTCTGTCATTTCCTTGTTCCCCATTCTTAATTCCCCAGTCTCATCTGCTACAAGACGGAATATTTATTTCAGCAACTCTGCTCCTTACTTATAGAATCTCTTATTGTATGTTTTTTATATTTCTTGCTAATTTACTCTCGTATTCTGATATGTACTGGATATACTGAACCCAAACAGGTTAAAGTTTACTGAACATAGACTAGGTAAGGCATACTGAATCAAGATCAGTTATGGTGTATGGCTTCTGTGTTCACAATGATATACCAGATCTCTCTGGTAGATAATTGTCTCTCCATTTGCTGAAGTTGTCCATTTGTTGTTGAGATTTTAGAAGCATTTCACTTCATATATATCTCCTCATTTAGACCTATTTTAATTGATTAAATAGAACAGCATTGAACTCTATATAATGAATTTCTACACTCATGATAAACTGGGAACAGATGGGCAGGATTCTCTGATCTTGAGGCTAGGTGTTGACGCCGTTGGAACGTCGCGCTTCTCGACGGCGTCAACATGGCCCAGGACCAGCAATTCTGGCCCCTACAGGAGGGCAGCATGGTTCACGCCGCTCCAGCTGCTGATCCGGCCATGGAATGGGCTCCGGGGGATGTGCGCATGCGCAGTGGGTCCGGCGCGAAGCCGCGCATGAGCAGTCCCGCCGGCATGATTTCTGCGCATGCCCAGTGTCTCCCTTGTCCGCGCCAGCTTCGACCCAACATGGCGCAGGAGTACAGGCGCTGGCGCGGAAGGAGGCCGGGAGACAGAGAGGCCAGCCCTCCGATCAGTGGGTCCCGATCGCGGGCCAGGCCACATCGGAGGCTCCCCCCGGGGTTGGACCCCCCTCCCCCACAGGCCGCCACCTGACCCTTCAACGCTGAGTTCCTGCCGGCTGAGAGCAGGCGTGGACGGCACTGGTGGGTCTCGGCGTATCCACGACGGCCTCGCGGCCCATCCCGGCCAGAGAATCGGCGGACCGGCCGCGTAGAGAGGTCCGTGACCAGCGCCGCGCCAACCACGCCGGTGCCAATGGCGCCGATTCTCTGCACTGCGTGCCGGCGTCGGGGCGGCGTGGCGTGATTCGTGCCAGTCACGGGGATTCTCCGGCCCGGCCCCGGGCTGAGAGAATCCCGCCCAATATACTTGAAGAAGCCAGAAGGAAAGGCTTGCATATTTATAACGCAAAAGCAAGTGTGTTTTTTACCAACCTTCTCCATCCGAGATAGAATACACTGCTGGTACAAAATGTGACATTTAGCTGTGAAACCTTCAACTGAATATAACTAATTTCAACCAGGCAGAGGCAGCATGTTAGCATAGTGGTTAGCACTGTTGCTTCACAACGCCAAGGACCTGTGTTTGATTCCTGGCTTGGGTCACTGTCTGTGCGGAGTCTGCACGTTCTCCCCGTGTCTGCATGGATTTCCTCTGGGAGCTCCGGTTTCCTTCCACAAGTCCCGAAAGACGTGCTTGTCAGGTGAATTCGACATTTTGAATTCTCCTTCCGTGTACCCGAACAGGCGCCGGAATGTGGCGACTAGGGGCTTTTCACAGTAACCTCATGGCAGTGTTAACGTAAGCCTACTTGTGACACGAATAAAGATTATTATTATAGATTGAAATGACAGGTATCCTCGCAAAATGAATCCATGGCTGTTGGGTTGATAAATTAATGCTTAGTTTATTGCTAGCCCATTAGACTGCCCTTTTAACCTTTTCAACAGCACAAACCTATATATAGGTCAGAACATAATGCCTCTGGGACAGGATGAGACTGTATTTAGTTTGCATCACTATTTTCCTTCTTGCTGCAATCAATACGTTATTATCCGTGTGGCCAGCGTACAGTAGATAAAGATCACTTGATATAAGACTTCATCTAGTCAAATAAAAAGTAAAAACAAACACTGAGTACAGTCAGGTTCCACAGGGAAGGGTTTAGCCATGTGGGAGTCCAATGCAGAGCTGGTAGCTGAATTTCTGTTGGGATTTTGTAACAAAAAACCTAATCAAATGTATTTGCATACTCACAAAACATTCTCCGCTGTGCGCATTGAACTGTGTTCAGCTGTGTAGCTGAGAAATATAGCTTGCAGCATTGACATTTTCTTTTTGCTCATGAATGACAACATTCTGCTTGTTTCCTGCTAGCCTGCTGACTTCATTACAGCCCAGCTTTACAAAAAAAATGGACCCAGATGGGTTTCAAAACACAATTGTAATCAAGCATTCTGAATAATGTGTCCCAGCTGGGGCCACTTTTACTTGGATGCCTTGCCACAATGCAACTAGCAGGCACACAGAAAAAAGCAAGAGTACTTCCTATGATGGGAAATTGGCATGTTACAAGCTGAATTTCTCCGACTCATCACTACACATGGCTGCATCTCAGAACACCAGACACAGAAAGGAACAAAGTTAGGAATTAATTACTTGTGTTTAAGGAATATTATATCACATTCTTAGGGCTTTCGAGAAACATTGATAAATAGTGAATTATGTTTTTCAAAAGCAGATATTTGTTTCATACGCAAGCACAGTAAGGTTCCACAAACAACAGACGAATCATCAAATATTCTGTTTTATTTAGCTAACATTACTCTGTGGTCTTGACACCATTTTCTGTGGTTCTAACCACAAACTCCACTGTTTAACTATTGACTCCATCCTTCGACCCGTGGCTATCGTCTGAGGCTGAATTAGACTGTTAACAAATTTGGCCTCCTATTTGATCTGAGATATGCGACCGACATTTATCCATTCCATCACCATAACCACATTGGTCATCCCGACCCCTGTATCAGCTTTTCTGATGCTCATCCACGCCTTTCTTATTTCTAGACTATACCAATCCAATGCTCTCCTGGCTGGTTTTCCGACTTTGGCCCTCCATATACTTTAGAGTATCCAAACTCGTACGAAGCTGTGTTCACTCAACGCTCCCTGACCTTCATCGCTCACTGCTCCAGAAACACCTCAAATTTTAAAATTCTCATCCTGGTTTTCAAACCTTTCTAGGCCTTGGCCCCCTCCCGAGCTCAAGGATTCAACTTTTCTTTAGTCATTAACCTTCCCCCAGTATAATCAGAAACAAATAGTTCTTATATTTATACATAAATATAAACTTAATTTTACATAGCACTTTTAACATAATGAAGCATCCCAGGATGCTTCACAGGAACTTCTAAAGCAAAGTGAGACTCATGAGGAAATATTAGCTCAGGTGACCAAAAGATGTTCAAAGGTTTTAGTTTCCGAGTGTCTTAAAGGAGGAAAGCGAGTTTCAGAGCCAGAAAGAATTTTAAGATCAAGACGTTGCTCAACTGGGGCCAGTGTAGATCAGTGAGCACAGGGGTAATGGGGAAACGGGACTTGGTGTAAGTTAAACATAGCGTGATTTCAATTAAAGAAATTCTTAATTTGTGCTGTATGAAACAGCAATATACCTGGTGTATATTTTATTAGAAATCTTATATTTTGGCTGTTGATCCCAATCTGACCTTAGTTTAGGATTGAGATATCATAAACATCCTTTATAGAATTTACAGTGCAGAAAGATGCCATTCGGCCCATCGGGTCTGCACCAGCTCTTTGAAAGAGCACCCTACCCAACCGCACACCTCCACCCAATCCCCATAATTCAGTAACCCCATCCAACACTAAGGGCAATTTTGGACACAAAGGGCAATTTAGCATGGCCACTCCACCTAACTTGCACATCTTTGGACTGTGGGAGGAAACCGGAGCATCTGGGGGAAACCCACGCACACACGGGGAGAACGTGCAGACTCCGTACAGACATGACCCAAGCCGGGAATCGATCCTGGGACCCTGGAGCTGTGAAGCAATTGTGCTAATCAATATGCTACTGTGCTGCCCTCATGATGATTTGTAATCCAACAATAATTAGGATAGGAGCTGAGACGCAGTGTGCTCAAAAAGAAAGCGTAACAGCCAGCAGGTGAGGGGAAGGATCATTGCTTTAAAGATTCCTTTCATGTTATTACTACTTCATCTTTTTCAATTTTAATGGTGTCCAGTCGACCCTTGCTCTCCACATGACTCTCTTGTAGTATAGATTCTAACAATTTAGTCTTAATCTCGGGGAAATCTTCACAGGCAAAGAGCGTGGGGTTTGGGCATGCGCTGCAAGTGAATGACCAAAATGTGAATTTTCTTCCCTTTTGTCGGGTTTCACCATTATGGGATTGAGGGAAAATGGGGAACGCTCATGCAGCATTTAATTATTAGAATAGGTAATTAAGTACTGTTTCAACTCTCACTTCTGACTTTAACAGCCTGGGCACCTGTTTCCGGAGTTGTTAGTAGTTTGTCATGGAAACTTCAGCAAGTGGCCAGTGCTTCTTTGGTGACACTGACAGACTGAGAAGCTATTGATCAATTAGACTGAAGAGCTTCAGCCATGGTAGAACCCTCAAGAGTATTGAAAGTCAGAGAGATCTAGGTGTACAGGTCTACAGGTCACTGAAAGGGGCAACACAGGTGGAGAAGGTAGTCAAGAAGGCATACGGCATGCTTGCCTTCATTGGCCGGGGCATTGAGTATAAGAATTGGCAAGTCATGTTGCAGCTGTATAGAACCTTAGTTAGGCCACACTTGGAGTATAGTGTTCAATTCTGGTCGCCACACTACCAGAAGGATGTGGAGGCTTTAGAGAGGGTGCAGAAGAGATTTACCAGAATGTTGCCTGGTATGGAGGGCATTAGCTATGAGGAGCGGTTGAATAAACTCGGTTTGTTCTCACTGGAATGACGGAGGTTGAGGGGCGACCTGATAGAGGTCTACAAAATTATGAGGGGCATAGACAGAGTGGATAGTCAGAGGCTTTTCCCCAGGGTAGAGGGGTCAATTACTAGGGGGCATAGGTTTAAGGTGCGAGGGGCAAGGTTTAGAGTAGATGTACGAGGCAAGTTTTTTACGCAGAGGGTAGTGGGTGCCTGGAACTCGCTACTGGAGGAGATGGTGGAAGCAGGGACGATAGTGACATTTAAGGGGTATCTTGACAAATACATGAAACGGATGGGAATAGAGGGATACGGACCCAGGAAGTGTAGAAGATTGTAGTTTAGACGGGCAGCATGGTCGGCATGGGCTTGGAGGGCTGAAGGGCCTGTTCCTGTGCTGTACTTTTCTTTGTTCTTTGTTCTTTGTAGATGAGAAGCTGCTGCTCACAACACTCCTTCAGAGAAAGTACCTGCAGTGCTTTACAGGTGGCTGCCAATTTGTTGGCAGTCACTTCACTTGTCTTACATGTCACTCTCCTCCAACTGCGCTTTTCTACTATCAGCTTTCACCACAGAATGGGATTAGTTTAATGTGGCGCTACATTGCTTCTCTGATGAGAGAAAGATAAGAAGCAACAGCAACACCAGCACCAAAAGCAGCTGCCTTCTCTTCAGCCAAATGCTTCTCCACTTGGAAGAGGGATGCACACACAGATCAAGCTAGAAGAAGGTCATATCCAGAATCCTAGGTTTTCAAGGCAGGTTTCTGCTAATATCCAATCCCTCTAGAACAATACTTCCTTCCTAATGGGCCATGTGGACATGCATTGCCAGAAGTGACCAAGGTGCCTATCAACAGAGGGCTACTCCTCAGATCCCTGACTCTCCAAAGTCATGCGCTCTCTCGTAAGGAGGAATTTATAACCGGAAATAATGGCTTGTGTTGTCAACAGGCAAGGACATGTGGAGAATGATTGTGAGGCAATGGTGCGAGCAGAAATTGGGATGATGGTAAATATGAGTGCTGGTTACTCAGATGTGGACTGAGGTACCTGGAACGATAGGAATGAGTGCAGCCTCACGATGTGATGCTCTGAGGAGTGCTGTTTTGGAGAATTCTGGGAAAGTCAGGTTGTAGGCCTTGCAATTTCACCCATCTTTCCTCCCCTCTTGAGGTCCTGGCTCCTCTTGGTGCATTATTCTCCAGTTTGGAAGGTCTCTCATCCTGCAGCAGGGCCTCCAACTAAGAGTGGGACACCCAGAGGCAGCCTTCCCAGCTTTCTTCTCCATTCCTGTGGTTCCTATGACCTCACCAACCCATGTGACTTTTAGCCATTCTAACCCAAGCCGGGATCCCTTTCATTAAATTTGACAGACCCAGCGTTTCATTCTTCCATTTTTCCTGATTGGTTGGGGAACCTGAAGAAAGGATGCTAATGCCATAGCTCAGCCAAAGAGCAGTAAAGTCAATGCTAAAGCAAATGAGCTCCTGACCCAGCAGTGAGTTCTCTGTTTTAACAGGGGCTAAATTCAGAAAATTCCAACTATAATGTCAAGAGAGTAGTTCTACAAATGAGATCATTTTAACCCACAAAAACAGGCATGTTGGAATTTGTAAGAAGTTAACATTTTTAAAATTTCAAACATGACGCCGATTTGCAACCCACTCAATCCATGAGCAGTGTTTGGATGGGTGACCGATGAGGTGATGGTCTGATCTCAGGGAAGGAGGTGTGCTTGTGGGAAGTATTCCTGATTCTCCTGGCCCACAAGCTGTGTAGTAAAAGTACTTGGCTTTTCCCTGAAGCTGTCCGTCTCTCACTTCAGCTGTTGGCTTTCCTTTGACCTGTGAAACAGCCAGCTAGCCAGGGTTTGACAAGTAAAGTAGGTTAAATGTGAGGTTCCCTTTTATTATTGTCAGGTTGCATTTAGTTTACTATAGGGTTTTGTCATTAAGAAGTATTTGTGATCGTCCTGGCCCACAAGCAGTCCTTCCCAAATTAATGATTGGACTTTCCCCAGTATTGAGGATTGAACCCCCTCCAACATGATTATATTCTTCTGCATAGCTCCCACCATCACCCCTATGCACTCGCTAGCAGTGGCGGACTGCAACCTGCTCCAGGCCCCTTCCTGTCTGACTGAAGGCCAACCCCGCCAACCAAGCAGACTTCCGGAGAGGATCTTTTTAAAAATAAAAACACATACCTCCGCAGTATGTGGGGAAATTCAATTTTGTGTTTCCTGACTGATATGCCTGACATAGTCATACTCACAGAATCATACCTTACAGACAATGTCCTGGACTCCGCTATCTCTATTCCTGGGTATCTTCTATATCACTGGCAGAACAGACCCAGCAGATGTGGTGGCAGAGTGGTATACAGTCAGGAGGGAGTTGCCCTAGAAGTCCTCAACATCAACTCTGGACACCATGAAGTCCCATGGCATCAGGTTAAACATGGGCAAGGAAACCTCCTGCTGATTACGACGTACAGGCCACCATCAGCTGATGAATCAGTACTTCTCCATTTGGAGGAAGCACTGAGGGTGGCAAGGGTGCAGAATATGCTCTGGTAGGGGCTGGGGGGTGGGGGGTGGACTTCAATGTCCATCAACATGAGAGGCTCGGTCGTACCATGACAGACCAAGCTGGCAAGGTCCTAAAGGGCATGGCTGCTAGACTGGGACAGCAACAGGTGGTGAGGGAATGAACAAGAGGGAAAAATATATTTGACCTTATCCTCACCAAGGACCCTTTCTTCCTTACACTTTCTCCCCTTTGCTTCCCCCTTCCCCTCCCTCCCACATCCCTATCTGTCACAGTTTACCCATTGATGTTAGTTTCTCTGCTGTTTGGCCTTTCACATATTTTGCTCTCTCTGGGGACTGCCATTAGCACTCTTTCCCCATGGTTTCTGTGGCTATTAGCACCCCATTTCTCTGGGTTTCTGTGGCTATGACTCATCTTTCATTCTCACTCCACAGTATAAATATTTCCCACTTTCTCTGTCTCTTAGCTTTGACAAAGTGTCATTGGACTTGAAACGTTAGCTCTTTTCTCTCCCTACAGATGCTGCCAGACCTGATGAGATTTTCCAGCATTTTCTCTTTGGTTTCAGATTCCAGCATCCGCAATAATTTGCTTTTACACCAAAAAATGAGGTGTCAACCTGGTGAAGCTACAACACAGGACTAATTGTGTGCCAAACACAAGGGGAGGCAGTGGAATAATGGTATTGTCACTTGACTAGTAAACAAGAGTAAAGCTCTAGGCAACCCAAGTTCTAATCCCGCCACTGCAAATGGTGAGATTTGAATTCTGTAAAAATCTGATGACCGTGAAACCATTGTCGATTGTCGTTAAAACCCATCTGGTTCACTAATGTCCTTTAGGGAAGGAAATCTGCCATTCTTACCTGGTCTGGTCGATCGTGACTCTAGACCCACAGCAATGTGGCTAATTCTTAACTGACCCCTCAAGGGCAACTAGGGATGGGCTGTCACAGCTTATGAAGCCCACGTCTCACAAGCAAATAAAGAAGAAGAAACAGCATAAGCAGCAAGTAATAGACAGAGCTAAGCAATTCCATAACAAACGCATCAGATTCAAACTCTGCAATCCTGCCACATCCAGCCCGGAATGGTGGTGGACAATTAAACAGCTCACTGGAGGAGGAGGCTCCACAAATAACCTCATCCTCAATGATGGAGGAGCCCAGCACATATGTGCAAAAGTCAAGCCTGAGGTATTCGCAACAATCATCTCGGTCTCCACTGGAGGTTCCCAGCATCACAGGTGCCTCTTCAACGAAAATGATTCACTGCACATGTTATCGAGAAACCGCTGAAGGCACTGATACTGCAAAGGCCCTGACAATATTCCGGCAATAATACGCTCCAGAACTTGCCGCACCCCTAGCCAAGCTGTTCCAGTACAGCTACAACACTGCCATCTACCCGGCAATGTGGAAAATTGCCCAGGTGTCCCCTGTACACAAGAAACAGGACAAATCCAATCCAGCCAATTACCACCCTATCAGTTTATTCTCCATGTTCAGCAAAGAGATGGAAGGAGTCATCAACAGTGCTATCAAGCAACACTTACACAGCAAAAAACCTGCTCACGGACACTCAGTTTGGGTTTCGCTAGGGTCACTCAGCTCCTGACCTTGGTTCAAACATGGATAAAAGAGCTGAGTGCCAGAGGTGAGGTGAGAGTGACTGCCCTTTACATCAAGGCAACATTTGACCGAGTATGGCATCAAGGAGCCCTAGCTAAGCTGGAGTTAATGGGAATCAGAGGGAAAACTCTCCGCTGGTTGGAGTCATACCTGGCACAAAGGAAGATGGTTGTGGTGGTTGGAGGTCAATCATCTCAGCTCCAGGACACCACGGCAGAAGTTCCTCAGGGTAGTGTCCTTGTCCAAAAATCTTCAGCTGCTTCATCAAAGACCTCCCTTCCATAAAAAGGTCATAAGTGGGGATGGTTGCAGATGGCTACCTGCTGACCCCTCAAAGCCAGTGTATAAGGCACAAGTCAGGAGTGTAATGGAATACTCTCCACTTGCCTTGATGAGTGCAGCTCCAACAACACTCAAGAAGCTCAACACCATCCAGGACAAAGCAGCCTGTTTGATTACTCCCCCTCACACAAATATTTTAACCCTCCACCACCAACGAACATTGGTAGCCATGTGTACCATCTACAAGAAGAACTGCAGTAACTCACCAAGGTTCCTTAGACCCCAGCACCTTCCAAATCCACAACCATCTAGAAGCACAAGAGCAGCAGATACCTGGGAACCCCATCACCTGGGGGTTCCCCTCCAAGTTACTCATCATCCTGACTTGGAAATATATCGCCATTCTTGTAGGAGTGGTTTCAAGACCTGTGTATTGAGTCAGCTTCCACATGGGGTTATTCCCTATGGCTCAACTCAGTGCAGAGAGGAAAGAAACACAACAACAACCTGGACAAGATGACTATTTAATCAAGCTTGTTACATAAACACGGAGAACAGACTTGATAGCTGCCAAGATCTGTTCTGCTGAACAAAGACCAGAACACAGTACTTATACAACGTTCAAAAATCAATAGCCCACCCCAGTTGGATGTGATCCAAACACTGAAGCTGCTACATTTAAACTATCCAATACAATTGCAAGCAGCGCATGATTGATCCTCATCCTGACAGCTATGCTTACTAGTAATTTGCTGTGCATTCAATGCCTGTGAAAAGCAGGACAGCAAAACCAGCTTCCTGCATTTGTTTCACAAAGACAAGATATCAGAAGTGATGTCATAGAACATAGAATATAGAACATAGAACATACAGTGCAGAAGGAGGCTATTCGGCCCATTGAGTCTGCACCGACCCACTTATGCCCTCACTTCCACCCTATCCCCGTAACACAAGAACCCCTCCTAACCTTTTTGGTAACTAAGGGCAATTTATCATGGCCAATCCATCTAACCTGCACGTCTTTGGACTGTGGGAGGAAACTGGAGCACCCGGAGGAAACCCTCGCAGACACGGGGAGAACATGCAGACTCCGCACAGCCAGTGACCCAGCGGGGAATCGAACCTGGGACCCTGGCGCTGTGAAGCCACAGTGCTATCCACTTGTGCTACTGTGCTTGTCCTTCCGGACAAGTTAGCTATCCTAAATCCCATTCGATTACCTATTACTGCTATGTCCTAAAAATACATGTTTCATGGTTAATAATGATTATTCAGTCCGATAATTCATCTCTACCCTTAATAAAGTAACTTATGTAAAACTACTCCAGTGGCATGCTAACTATTCCGTTTTAAGAGGTATCATCGCTGAACCCCCCCTAGGAGGTATCAACGCTGAATCCCCCTTCAATTCCTTCTCTGTCGCTGGGGCAACATCCTGGAACTCCCTCCCTAACAGCACAGTGGGAGAACCTACACCTCAAGGACTGCAAGGATTCAAGAAGGTAACTCACCACCGCCTTCTGAAGGGCAACTAAGGATGGGAATTAAATGTTGGCCTAAACAGCAACGCCCACATCCTGTAAATGAGTTTTTAAAAAAATGCCTCTCAACATCATTTACGGAAAACTGTCCCTGTCATTATTGAGACCAAAATTTTAATTCATAACATCATTTAACTAGATAACAGTTCATTAGTTTCATTGTACCAGGTGTGAGAAAATAATGAACAAAATGAACAGAGTAAGTATAAGCTTCATTGGTGTTAGATGCCTTATTTTAGGGGAAAGTAAATTAAGATTTTCCAAATTTCAAGGCTAAATACAGAAAAAAAAATTACATCTCAATTATTATGACCCCCTGGACTAATGTGCTCCAACCCCACTTGACCAGGAGTTTCAACACAATTGAAATTAATAAATCATTCTTAGAAAAATACCCAAAGTCTTTGGTCCTTAGCTGCCCAATAATTACAGTCACCTGGTTTGTAAATTTAAACACAATTACTAACAAGAACTATAATGAAACTATTATCTAATTCCCCCACTCTCTACACATATACATAAGTCAAACAAACTCAGAGGGGAAGACGGGGTAAAAATAATAAGTAAAAGGATAAAAGTCTTTGTTTCAGATGATTGGGTTCAAGCACATTTTTCTTTAAACTAGGCTTTCAGGTTGAGGTCTCTGTTTTCTCTGAAGATTCATTCATTCAGGTTCTCTGTCGGCTCTGAAATATAGCAGGCTCATCGCATTTCTGGAGAGAGAGAGAGAGAGAGAGAGGCACTTACACAATACAAAAGTTATAGAACAAAAAATCATGGCTTCAGTAACAATTGAGCATTCAGCATGTAATTTTAGGAACAACAGAGCAGAGTACATTTTCTGGCATTCTCCCCTGCCACCAGGCATAAAGAACTATTAAAACATAACATCCCACGCTCATTATAAAACTCCCCATTAAAACATTATGCCTGCTGGACGTCAACTGAACTTTGGCTCTCAATTTTTCATGTTGTATTTTATGCTCCAGAATGCAGTCTTTGCTGAAGCACACAACTGATTATAATATGCAAAATGTAGGACTCTGAGGACCCTGCTATAATCAAGGTGGAGTGTACAGAAATGTCATCCGTATAGAAATATCATCTGTGGTATTTACATTTGCCCACACTTTTGCGGTGTTAACATTATTCTCTGAGCCACTACACTAATATATGGCAATTTGTCTATTTGCCATCTCGGGAAAATTACACTTAAAGGGGCAGACACACCAATTGATGGCAAAAGTTTAAGTATAGCCATTTAAAAAACTCATAACATAAATAGTTAAATGATTACTTTGACTGAATCAGGAAAGTAACGAAGCATTTTCTTCTTTTACAAAACATTTTTGAAAACCACATTGTTAAACAACATTTGAATTGATTAAGTAGAAGCACATGATTATACAAGAGTTTATACAAGAGTCACATCCATTCAGTATTAGAGGTAAACCGAAAATGAACAAACGACTTGAGCAGACAGACTTCTTTCAAAGCATTGCCTTTTCCCATATTCACCATTAATTGAACTGTTCAAAAAAATGACACAGAGCTGATTTTGAAGCATAGATTCCTTTGTGTGAAGAAATGAAAAGATGCTGCAAACCCATCAACATTATTTTGCACATGGAAGTCGTTAACAGTAAATTGCCATAATTTAAATATTTAATTTAAGTAAGTCCTACCACTTTGAAGTGAAAAATGAAACCTATTATCGCTTGCTGGAGTCTGCTAAGCTTATAAAAGCAGGTTTCAATTAAAGTCTTTTAGCAGTCAACAAAATTAAAAGCTTTATACGTCCACAGGTTCCAGCCTCTGGACAAAAATATGTACTTCTCTGAAATCCCAGTATCTCAATACATAATTTACATTCTATTGATTAATTAGATTTGGATATAGATAATTTATTATACACCATTTCCTAAAGTGTTTTGAAAACACTCTAAATTAAGTTCAGTTGGCAGTTTGGCTGCAAGCATCACCAGGCTATAATGTGCACTCGGACAAAATGCTATATTGTCTACTATTTTAACCAATTCAACTAAATCAAACAAACTAAGGGAAAAATCAAAAGATGAACCCCTTAAATGGGTACTGCATCAAACAGAAGCAAATGGAAAAGGAGACTGAAAACATTAAATCAAAATGTGATTAAAGGGGTCAAAGACAACACCTCTGGAAGTGTAGTGCTCCATCAGTACTGCAAATCTAGCTTGTTTTTATGCTGAACACTCGGGAATAGGACTTGAACCCAAGACCTTCTAACTCTGAGGTGAGAGGGCTACCTTGAGCTACAACTGACGCTGTATTTTATGTTGTCACATTGGACTTCAAGATGAGTAGAGCATCTTAATCTTGAAATATTTGTTTAGAATATTAAACTTCTAACAGTCAGTATGTATGTTTAGAATTCTAAAATTAGGCCCTTGTCTACGAGATCAAATTGGAACCAAAGTCAATGTTGAGAACTAAAATTTCCTTTAAAATTTCTTCGGGCTCATTTGTTTTTTATTGATACAATAAATCACACAATATTATTCTGAAAGGGGACAGATAACTTCATATTATATAAGTATCAGGCACATTTCTAGGCAAATGTTGGATATGTCAGCAGCATGTTGAGAGGTGTTGTGGTAACAAATAATAAAAACAAGAAGCAGTCCATGTCAAAATGCAGCAAGCCTTGGACAATATCCAGGCTTGTGTTGACAAGTGGCAAATAACATTCGTGCCACATAAGTGGCAGACAATGACCATCTCCAACAAGAGAAAATCTTACCATTGCCCTTTGACATTCAATGCATTACCATCGCTGGGTTCCTCACTATCAACATCCCAGGGGTTGCCCTGGACCAGAAACTCATCTGGACTAGTCATATAAATACTGTGGCTACAAGATCAGGTCAGAAGCTAAGAATCCTGTGGTGAGTAACTCACCTCTTGACTTCCCAAAGTCTGTCCATCATCTACAAGGCAGAAGTGTGATGAAACACTCTCCCCATACCTGGATGAGTGCAACTCCAACAACACTCAAGAAGCTTGACACATGCAGGACAAAGAAGCCCACTTGATTGCTACCCCATCCACAAATATTCACTCCCTCCACCACCGACACACAGTAACAGCAGTGTGCACAAGATGCATTGCATGAACTCACCAAGGCTCCTTAGGCAGCATCTTCCAAACCCATAAACACTACCTTCTAGAAGGTCAAGAGCAGCAGATGCCTGGGAACCCTATGGCCTGGAGGTTCCTCTCCAAGTCACTCACCACCCTGACTTGGAAACATATCTCCGTTCCTTCACTGTCACTATGTTAGAATCCTGGAATTCCCTCACTAACAGGTCTGTGGATGTACGTACACTACATGGACTGCAGCGGTTAAAGAAGGCAGCTCACCACCACCTTCTCAAGGGCAACTGGGAATGGGAAATAAATGCTGGCCTAGCCAGTGAAACCCACATCCCTTGAATGAATCGGAAAAAAATGCCAGCCCAGTTCATAGATGTTCGAAGCAGCTACACATTACTGCATTCTTTCTATGGTTTCGCACTGACAATATATGTAGAAAGTTATTCAGGAGGAAATAAAACTTTAAAACTGTGCAAGTAGGAAACTGTCACCAAAATCATTTGTCGAATATTGTTGAATTTAAGGGGTTGGTTTAGCACAGGGCTAAAGAGCTGGCTTTGAAAGCAGACCAAGGCAGGCCAGCAGCACGGTTCAATTCCCGTACCAGCCTCCCCGAACAGGCGCCGGAATGTGGCGACTAGGGGATTTTCGCAATAACTTCATTTGATGCCTACTTGCGACAATAAGCGATCTTCATTTTCATTTTATGCTGTTTCAAAAGAATTGCAGGTAACAAATGTTTTGTCTCAAAATATTGACTCCAACATACAAACATGCAGCAACAAATGAAAAGAACGCCCATCTTTTATGAAAAGGAACAAAGCAGATGTAAGCAAGGATATTCATTTATGAAATCTGTGTTACAGTAATCTTCAGAAATCCATACAAGCATTGGAAGCAAGTCTCAGGATGTAACTGTAATTTAATAACAGATTACTGAGCTTGCTGTTTATATTAATAAACAGCTGCAGAAAACATTAGAACTCCTGAGGGTCAGATTCTCATTAAAAAAGACAATTCATGGGTGGGATTCTCCGCAATCGGCGCAATGTCCGCCGACCGGTGCCAAAAACGGCGCGAATCAGTCCGGCATCGAGCCGCCCCGAAGGTGCGGAATTCTCTGCATCTTGAGGGGCAAAGCCCTCACCTTGAGGGGCTAGGCCCGCGCCGGAGTGATTTCCGCCCCGCCGGCTGGCGGGAAAGGCCTTTGGCGCCCCGCCAGCTGGCACGGAAATTACTTTGCCGTGCGACGCATGCGCAGGAGCGTCAGCAGCCACTCACGGCATCCCCGCGCATGCGCAGTGGAGGGGGTCTCTTCCGCCGCTGCCATAATGAAGACCATGGCGAAGGCGGAAGGAAAAGAGTGCCCCCACGGCACAGGCCTGCCCGCGGATTGGTGGGCACCGATCGTGGGCCAGGCCACCGTGGGGGCACCCCCCGGGGGCAGATCGCCCCGCGCCCCCCCCCAGGCTCGCCCGCGCCGCCTTGTCCCGCCGTTCGAAAGGTGGTTCAATCCATGCCGGCTGCCGTGGGTTGACAGCAGCAGGACTTCGGCCCATCGCGGACCGGAGAATCGCCGGGAGTGGGCCCGCCGACCGGCGCCGCGCGATTCCCGCCCCCGCCGAATCTCCGGTGGCGGAGAATTCGGGACACGGCGGGGGCGGGATTCACGCCGGCCCCCGGCGATTCTCCGACCCAGTGGGGGGTCGGAGAATCGTGCCCCATGTCTCTATCCCACACTATAAAATTAAAGTCTAACAAAAAAAACTAAGATTAGTTACAAGGATAAAACCTTTGCACTTATCAAGAAATGAACATGATAAGTGGAGTAAATGAAGCATGCCATGAAAAGATGGGATAAAGAAGATTAGGCAGCTGTGTACCTGGCACTGTCACTCGTGTTGGAGTATAAAGGGGGAACATAGCTGGCCTCACATGTTTTTGGATGATATATTGTGTTATGAACAACCTAAGGGAGGGCTAGACAACCTAGGAATTTCTTGCACAGGCCATTATTTTTCCTACTTCATTTCAGAAACTGAATGTATAAATAACAAAAGCACTTTACAAACCAATTATTGTTCATGTGATTGAATTTAACTTCTCATTTAATACCTCCCTTGTCTGCAACAATTTTGGGGGGGATGGAGAAAATACAACTGAGATGCAAAAGCAAGGGTATACTGAGAGATGTTAACTGTAGAAGTGCTGGATTTGCAAAGACAAGCAGACAATGTTTTATTCACCAACGGAGCAGCTACTCCATACTTGTGCTCTGCCCGTGCTCCAGGGAGAACTCACACACTCCCGCCACGTGATCCTTTTAATAGCCGCATCCTCATGTCATCATGTGACCACTCATTCCACAATAACAAATACAATGTTCACAAAATATCCATAGAATCCATCGTGCTGAAGGAGGCCACCCAGCCCATCGAATTTGCACCAACCCTCATAAAGAGCACTCTACCTGTGCCCCCCCCCCCCACCCATCCACGCAATCTTGTGCATTAATTATCGTCAATGCACCTAACCTGCACATTTGCCGACTGTGGGAGGAAACCAAAGCACCCAGAAGAACCCCACACAGGCACGAGGAGAGCATTAAACTCTACACAGTCACCCAAGGCCAGAATCGAACACAGGTCCCTGGCGCTGTGAGGCAGTAGCGCTAACCACTGTACCATTGTGTAAATGTTAAAACAAAAACATGCTGGAAATACACAAAAGTTGGCATCTAAAAGAGAAAGAATGGTTGATGTTGGTGGAATCCTGCATTAGAACTGCTATTGTTTGTAGAGGAAAGAGTTTCATGAGCTTCATAACAAAAGTTGAATTCACAATTTAAGTTTGCTCCCAAGAAAATATTTATGAAAATTCTGGGGATAACTTTTAGTTTAAGCATGGATAGAAAATTGAAGCTTGCCGATCAGCTGTCCTTTATGGAACACGCTCAAATTTCCTTTCCAGTGAAAGGAAAATTGGGCCATGTACAGAACAGATGACCAATCCATAGCCATTGGTTTTCTGCCTGTGGTAAATATGAAAGTTCTTCGGGACCAGTTCTCTGTGTATATGGAGTCTATGGGGTGGGAACTGAAGCGGACCAGCTTTAGGGCAGCACGGTAGCATTGTAGATAGCACAATTGCTTCACAGCTCCAGGGTCCCAGGTTCGATTCCGGCTTGGGTCACTGTCTGTGCGGAGTCTGCACATCCTCCCCGTGTGTGCGTGGGTTTCCTCCGGGTGCTCCGGTTTCCTCCCACAGTCCAAAGATGTGCAGGTTAGGTGGATTGGCTATGATAAATTGCCCTTAGTGTCCAAAATTGCCCTTAGTATTGGGTGGGGTTACTGGGTTATGGGGATAGGGTGGAGGTGTTGACCTTGGGTAGGGTGCTCTTTCCAAGAGCCGGTGCAGACTCGATGGGCCGAATGGCCTCCTTCTGCACTGTAAATTCTATGATAATCTATGAGCAGTCCACATCACTAAGGCTGCTGATTGGCTGAAGGAAGAAATCTTTTGAGTGTGCCAAAGCCTTCCACGGCATTAGAAGAATGCGAGGTGTCACCGTAGTGCCTGAGGCTTGACAGCCATGGTAGTGCTGCCCCTCTCTTCATCCATGTCCACCTTGATGTAATGTTGAAGGCTTTGAGGCAAAGGAGGGAGGTACTCTTCCCAGACAATGGCCGAAAGAGGCCAACAACTGAAAATACTGAAGCCTTGATTCTGATCGCTGTTGTGATAGAGGTGGCCACAACTCTGCGGCAGAGGTGTGACCAGAAGTACATGTATTCAGTATTGCAAATATTGCAAAAGGTTCAATGATCTCCTCAATTTGCCATCCCTAACCCTCCAAACAGGTCTCAGGACTTGCAGTCTCCATCAGACACGGCTGAGGAGTGCATGCTACTCTTTCTAATAATAATAATCTTTTACAAGTATGAAGTTACTGTGAGAAGCCCCTAGTCGCCACATTCCTGCACCTGTTCGGATAAGCTGGGACAGGAATTGAAGCCGTGCTGCTGGCCTTGCTCTGCATCACAAAACAGCAGTCTGAGCCCACTGAGCTAAACCAGCCCACTATGGGAGGGGTATGATCCCAAGACACTTACTGACTCCTCAGAATGGCTCTGAATAATAGTGATGCTATGGATCTGTCATCACTGAGACAAGCAGATCCTAATATATAGGGGAGAGTAATAGGGCTTTATCTCACTCTATTTTGTTCTTGCAGGAGAAACAGGCACATAGGTTGGAAACTAATGCCCTCCCTTTTAGCGACTTTTGTGGCAGGGGAAATTTAATCAGAGGAGATAATGGTGCACATGGATTCCACCTGTGTCATGCCACTACCGTGACTAAGTCTGTTGCAAGAAGACTCATGGAAGGCCTTTCCTGCCTCATCACCAGTTGAGGTCTTTGAGCAGGCAATGAATGCACTAACATCCACAGAATGCATGGAACATTGTGAAGCATGGACTATATAGTTACACTAATGGTGCAAAGATTGTTGGAGGGGATTCCAGCTGCAACCCAGCTGATGTAATCCACCAGGCATCTAGAGCACCCAGCAAAGGCTGAGGATGGCAGAGGGGAAGATGAGAGTGCCAACCCCTTTGGGTGCCCTCATCATCCTCAGCCTCCTTGGTCTCTCTCTCTGAAGGACATCTGCGCAATACAGCCAAGTGAAAGAGGCTTACCCTGCAATGCTGCACGTGTAACAACCTCTGGAAATGCCCACTGGCACCCCTACGATAAGGATGACATGACATCTACAAAACGAGTTGAGTGAGCAGGCTGCCTCTAATTTTTAACAGCGCCACAGGAAAGCACAATAGAATTGACCAAATGTGGATTCAAATGTGCCATGTGGAGCACTAAAGTGGGCCACTGGCTCTGTTCCGACTCTGTGTACTCTTTCCCTCCTATATAAATGGTAACACTGCTAATAATATACCAACGGGCGATTACTGTATGTGCAGAGTGGAACGCATTGACGCCACTATCGAGGCACCAGAAAATTACGATTTGGCATGAACCCGGTGTTCCCTGTGGTTTCGGAGTCAAAACCGATTCTCCGTCCAATCGCCTTTTCCTATTTCGACATCGGCCAACAAAGAATCCCGTCCGTCTCTGTAATGTCAATTAGATCTAAATAATTTATGACCTCTGCCAATTAAGGTGGGCGGAGGTAATGTTTTCACCCCACATTAGTCTATGTGACTATAAACAATCATGAAAACTGATGGATGGATTTCAACAAAACTTGGTACACAGATATGATATGGCTCAACGAAGAGCTGAGTAGCTTTGATGAAGATATGGATCTGGACCTTGGAATTTTTTACAGGATCCGTTACATTGGGAGATAATCACAAACTGACTTTTTTTTTAGAATGTTGTGTGATATTGGCTTGGGTGGGACGCATGGTCGGCATCACCTCCTGCTCCTACACGCGGCTGGACTCCTCCAACTGCACCTGTAGGTGTTGGATGTTCGCCAACAACCCTTCATGTAATCATAGATACATAGAAGATAGGAGCAGGAAGAGGCCTTTTGTCCCTTCGAGCCTGCTCCGCCATTCATCATGATCATGGCTGATCATCCAACTCAATAGCCTAACCCTGCTTTCTCCCCATAGCCTTTGATCCCATTCTCCCCAAGTGCTATATCCAGCCGCCTCTTGAATATATTCAAAGTTTTAGCATCAACTACTTCCTGTGGTAATGAATTCCACAGGCTCACCACTCTTTGTGTGAAGAAATGACTCCTTATTTCTGTCCGAAATGGTTCACCCTGAATCCTCAGGCTGTGACCCCTGGTTCTGGGCACACCCACCATCGGGAACATCTTCCCTGCATCTACCCTGTCTAGTCCTGTTAGAATTTTATAAGTCTCTATGAGATCCCCCCTCATTCTTCTGAACTCCAGTGAGACCAATCCCAACCTACTCAATCTCTCCTCATATGACAGTCCTTCATATAATCACTGGCTCTGTGACTGCATCTACACAATCAATGGGACTGTCCGTTCCAGAAACCCGAAAACTGTCTAGATGGTAGCTAGTCCCTGGGGTGGCCCGCCCCGACCATCCGCCTGCCATATTGGAGCATGTGTGTGGTGCGCATCAGATAGTGTCCCAGGAGCCTCTTCACTAAAGTACCCAACCAAGGTGAGTGTCTCTGGGATGGGGGAGGGTATTGGAGGCAGCTGTGATGGAAAATCAGTGTCATCCCATGACCCGAGCTCCGGGGACTCCTGGGATGCGGGTCGAGGGCTCCCATCCATGTCGGTGTCATCCTCGTTGCTGCCCAGCACCTGGGGTTCTGGTTGTGGCTGGGGCGGGGGCACCAGAAGGGCCTCCGCATCACCAGCAGCTCCTGCAAGACACAAGACAAGATGCATGATTGCATTGCGGGCCGGGCGGGAGTGGGGGTATGTTGGGGAAGGGGAGGGGGGTGTAGGGGTGGTGGTGGATTGGGGGTGTGGGGGTGAGGGTGCTGTGGGGTGATGCTGGAGAGGGGTTGACACATATGCCATGCAGTATCGCAACTCAGTCGTGTCTCACTTCCTCGCCCGATGCCAACTTCCACCCCGGCGGTTGCCCTTTCTTCTGGACCGCTGACCATGTCCAGTGCCCTCTGACTGCTGCAGTCAGGGGCCGAAGGTCCGGGGGTCCCGCTCCAGTCTGGTCCCGCTCCCCGCCTTCTGCTGGGAAAACTCAGTGTTAGACAGTCCGATCCATGAAGCCCAGGGGGTGGATAGCTGGTGGACTCAGTGGCCAGGGCACCCAACCATGGTGGCTGATATGGGTGCCGGCATGTGGTGCAGGATGGAGGTTCGACTGCCCTAGGGATGGGGGTGCTGGGGTTACAGGTGTGTGGGACAGGGGTTGGTGCTAGGGGCACAGTGCTACCTGCTCACCCTGGCCACCCTGAGGAGGTTGTGCAGTTTTTTCCAGCACTGCTGGCCAGTCCGGACGGCATTGTCCACGGCACTGACCACCTCTGCCACCTGCATCCAATGCCGATCGAATGGAGGAGGTGGCAGCCTCCTTTCCACCCAGGGTACAGGGCTGGCCGCTCTCCTCCATGGCGCCCAGCAGGGTCTCCAGTTCCGTGTCAGTGAAACCCGGGGCCACACGACTTGCTGCAATCTTGTTGGCTGGGATGAGTATGTGTGGGGAATGAAGTGTGTACATGTGGCTGCAGCTTGTCAGCCTCCTGAGTGTCAATCACGGACCCGGCAAATCCCGCACCGTTTCTCATTGCAATTGATTGAGTTCCATGTGGCACCGATGCTAACGGCTGTTGAATCGGTCCAGGCGCGGCACCGGTTTTGCTGTCAGGGAAGTCTACGAATCCTGCCTTGGTGTCAACACTTCATCTCAGGAACAGAGAATCCGGCCAATGGTTACAGAGTGACCAAGGTTGGGAAATAAATATTCCAGAGACACGGCTATGGGGTGATAGGGGTTGTAAAATAAATATTCTAGGGTATACAATATTTTGAAAAGACCATCGGAAGAGAAAAAGGAGGAATAGCTCTGATGGAAAGGATAAAGTAAGAACAAGAGTATGAAAGATTCTTGTTGCAGAAGATCTACTGTTTTGAAATGAGGCAGAGCTAATTAGCAATCTCATAGTTAAACATTCACTGGGAAAAATGATCATAGTACAATTGAATTCCACATGAAGTATGAAATAACAAACACCAATCCTAACCAAGAATTCTAGCAGCATTCCTCCCTGCTCTTCTGGCCCTCTGATGTCTGCCTGGTGGTGAGGCCATGCAATGCCCAAATATTGCCCACTCTCCCTGCCACTTGCAAAATGCCAAGGGGTCACATCCTTCCCAAAGGCCAAGTACTCCACTGTGTCTCTTAGGGGCTCGGGTACAATGTGGGTTGCTATGATTGGCTCCTCACTCTGTGCCCACTTTCCTTCAGGTGGTCAGCCTCAGATAGCATGTGGTCCCTTTAACAAGCTCCTAATGTGCTCTTCAACAACTTTTATCGGCCTTAATTGGTAAGCAGGTATGATTGCAATCACCTGCTCCCCCCTTCCCTGGTGATCATTGCAGGTGCTTGGGAGTCTGAAGACTGACACTCTGGCTGGCATTGGTACTCTAGGGCCCTAACTGCCCCCATTCCTACTGTGGTAGAGCTGGAAAATGTAGCCCCCCCATTAAATTATGCGTTGAGGTTCTTATCTTTCGCCAATCCTGCGAAGGATGGGTTTGACCATATGATGTGGAATGCTCCAATCATTTGGACCATGCCACACCATTTGTCCCTTGTGGAAAAGTTTGGGCAGAGCAGCACATTTGACCACAAGTTCATCAGGCAGTAGTCTGCAAGTAACGTCCTGAAGGCCCTATGGAAAAATGTGATGATGGATTCATAGTTGCCATGTGTCATCATGAGGAGGCTTTATTGGGTTCATTTCCTGAAAAGACTGCCAAAGCCATTTGGCATAATGTCTCATCATCAGAAATTTCAAACAAACACCAATATGGAGCTTGGCTGGTGGTGACAAGGCTCCACCCTGTCAGATCCTTCATGTGCACCCAGAGGCTCAGTGTAACTATACACTGCCCTCACGATGACTGTGGTGGAGAAGAAACTGTTGCTCACCTCGTTCCTTTGCAAAGCAAATCTGGAAAGAGATGCAATGGTTTTTGTTGAGGTTAATCCCAAGCCTTGCCATTTGTTTTTGAACAGGATTTGGAAACAGACTTGCCCAGCATCTACATCTCCATCTTCATCTTATGGGTTGAATCCAGAAAAGGGCAGAAACCTCTTTGTCTGGAGTCCACTTGGTTACGGATTTGCTGGAAGGTGCTTCCTTAAAGGGTTCACTGCCAGGGCGTGGGCCCGGGTGGAGCTTAAAGGGTTCACCAGCCACCTGTAGGACTGAAGTCCAGTGTCTTTGGCTCTCTTGAGCCAGATCCATAAGACAGTGGGTACTATCTGTCTTTTGGCTGGGAACTGGTTAATCCATTTCAGAATATATATTCCCACATCCCAGTGAACCTGTATGTTGCAAATCTGGGGTCAAATGTTCCTCTGAGATCCTCTGCTGTTCAGCCCAGGGTTGTGGGCTGACTAGTCGCTGTGTGTCATCACGACAAGGAACTACTGGGGTCCTCATGATGCTGAGGCTGCCTCATGAGAGACATGCACTCGGCTCCCTCTTTTCAATAAGCTTGTCAGTGTCAGCGGATCACGCAACTACACTTGACACGTAACAGCACCCTATGACAAAAGCACTGACACATAAAAGGAAACTCTAGCTGACGATCGATGAAAGTGGTGACACTAGCTGTGAGTAGCAATTCGTCACCACAATGGCATATTGGGTGCGATTTTACAGCTGCATCGTGCTTGAGCGAGAGCATGATGCGGCTGTTAGATTGCAGGAGAGGCCAAAATCGAGAACTGCGCCAGGCGCCGATCGGTCTGCGATCTAACCGGCCCATTCCCGTTGCTGAGATCAGTATCCCGCCGTGGCGTGGTGAGAAACCAATAATCACCACTTAAAGCCAATCTCCATATAATTAACATGAATAACCCCCTATCTAACGGCCTCCCGTGATCTTACTGCCTCCCCAGCAAGTGGGTGCCGATTAGTACACCTTTTTAAAAAGTGGAGCTGGCGGAATGTCTGCTGTGGGGATCCGAGGAGGTGACTAGCCATCTTCACTCCCAATGAGCACTGGGGTTGCTGCATCGAGGGAGAGAGAGCCCGTAGGGGGGCGGCTTCGGTCACGCGGGGTGGGGGTGCCATCGGTGGGAAGGGTTGACCTGGGACTGGGTATCTCAGCGCCCGTGGGTCTGCCATGCCACCCCCTGGATTGTGTACCATTATGGTTGTTGTTGGCAAGATTCTAGAATCCATCGTTAAGGATGAGATTCCTAAATTCTTGGAAGTGCAGGGTCGGATTAGGACAAGTCAGCATGGATTTAGTAAGGGGAGGTCGTGCCTGACAAACCTGTTAGAGTTCTTTGAAGAGATAACAAATAGGTTAGACCAAGGAGAGTCAATGGATGTTATCTATCTTGACTTCCAAAAGGCCTTTGATAAGGTGCCTCACGGGAGACTGCTGAGTAAAATAAGGGCCCATGGTATTCGAGGCAAGGTATTAACATGGATTGATGATTGGCTGTCAGGCAGAAGGCAGAGAGTTGGGATAAAAGGTTCTTTTTCGGAATGGCAATCGGTGACGAGTGGTGTCCCGCAGGGCTTAGTGTTGGGGCCACAGCTGTTCTCTTTATATATTAGATGACGGGACTGGGGGCATTCTGGCTAAATTTCCCGATGATACAAAGATAGGTGGAGGGGCAGGTAGTATTGAGGAGGTGTGGAGGCTGCAGAAAGATTTAGACAGTTCAGGAGAGTGGTCCAAGAAATGGCTGATGAAATTCAACGTGGGCAAGTGTGAGGTCTTGCACTTTGGAAAAAAGAATAGAGGCATGGACTATTTTCTAAACGGTGACAAAATTCATAATGCTGAAGTGCAAAGGGACTTGGGAGTCCTAGTCCAGGATTCTCTAAAGGTAAACTTGCAGGTTGAGTCCGTAATTAAGAAAGCAAATGCAATGTTGTCATTTATCTCAAGAGGCTTGGAATATAAAAGCAGGGATGTACTTCTGAAGCTTTATAAAGCACTAGTTAGGCCCCATTTAGAATACTGTGAGTAACTTTGGGCCCCACACCTCAGGAAGGACATACTGGCACTGGAGCAGGTCCAGCGGAGATTCACACGGATGATCCCAGGAATGGTAGGCCTAACATACGATGAACGTCTGAGGATCCTGGGATTATATTCATTGGAGTTTAGGAGGTTGAGGGGAGATCTAATAGAAACTTACAAGATAATGAATGGCTTAGATAGGGTGAACGTAGGGAAGTTGTTTCCATTAGCAGGGGAGACTAGGACCCGGGGCACAGCCTTAGAATAAAAGGGAGTCACTTTAGAACAGCGATGAGGAGAAATTTCTTCAGCCAGAGAATGGTGGGTCTGTGAAATTCATTTCCACAGAGGGCGGTGGAGGCCGGGAAGTTGAGTGTCTTTAAGACAGAAGTTGATAAATTCTTGATTTCTCGAGGAATTAAGGGCTATGGCGAGAGAGCGGGTAAATGGAGTTGACATCAGTCATGATTGAATGGTGGAGTGGACTCGATGGGCCGAATGGTCTTACTTCCGCTCCTATGTCTTATGGGGCCAACCCCAGCCCCGCCTGTTTATCCCACCGACCAGCCATAACACCTGTGGAGACCTCTGGCTGTGCACCTGAAGGCTATTGCTAATAGGGAATTGATAATCGTAGTTAAGTGAGCACTTTACAGCTCCCAAGTGGATTCCCGTGGGTGAGCGGGCCATGCAGCATGTGGGGGTTATTGCCTAGCATCCCAATCAGAACATGATGCCTGGACACTGCAGGAAGCAACATCACGGATGCAGTAGCCAACATCTGAAAACATAGGGGACCGGCCCCAGCACCGGGGACATTTCCGTGATCAGAGGGTGGATATGTGCACTGGGGAGAGGACCAGCACCTGGTCCAGGTAACGTTACGTGTGGGTGGCCGGGGTACAGGGTGTGGAATCTGATGACCAGGGACCTAAGTGGTGGCCGGGAGTGCGTGGGCAAAGCATGTCGGATAGCAGGGGATGTGGGAGGGGGAGGGGGGAGCAATACGGAGTGCGGCAAGGTAGCACAGTGGTTAGCACTGTTGCTTCACAGCACTAGGGTCCCAGGTTCAATTGTCGGCTTGGGTCACTGTGCATAGTCTGCACGTTCTCCCTGTGTCTGTGTGGGTTTCCTCCGGGTGCTCCGGTTTCCTGCCACAAGTCCCGAAAGACGTGCTGTTAGGTAATTTGGACATTCTGATTTCTCCCTCTGTGCACCCAAACAGGCGCCGGAATGTGGCGATTAGGGGCTTTTCACAGTAACTTCATTGCAGTGTCAATGTAAGCCTACTTGTGACACTAATAAAAATTATTATTATTATGGAGGGTCCCTATTGGGGAAGACACTGCTGGTTGTCCGTCTCTCACCCTCTCCAATTCCTTACCGATATTACATGAGATGGATGATATCTTGGACCCTGCAGCAGCTGCCCTCATGGTGCTGCTGGCATGCCAGGCGCTGGAGGAGGTGGCCGCAGCAGTGTCGACAGAGACTCGAGGTGCCAGCCCATATGCAGGGCCCTGCCTCACACTCTGAGGACCCAGCCACCCATCAGCCCAGGGAGAGATCCAGAGGGCGAGACCGGTGACAGCCCATGGTGGACAGGCTTTGCTGCTCTTTCGAACAGATGACGAGCCTGGGGAGGACCCGCTGGACCAGCTGGATGAAGGACAGGTGGCAGCGGCGAGGGTCCCGCAAGCCTGGAGGGCCAGGGAGACCCTCACCCTCACCCGCTTCACATAGGACGTGGCTTCGTCCATCAAATCACCCCCTCCCAACCCTCCCCACTTCCCCCACCCCCCACTGATTCACCCTCCCAGGGTCTGTGTGACACCACCCCAGGGTACCGGGACTGCGATGGCACTGTCAACAGGTCACTGTCGATGACAAGGGGGTGATGATAACCTCAGTCTATGCCATAGTCTGACTCCTGCCTGTCTGCTGAGGACACGCTGACAGTCAACAAATTCACGCGGTGTGCCCGGGGTGGGGGGGGGGGGGGGGGGGGGGGGGAGGGGGGGGGGGGGGGGGGAGGGGGGGGGGGATCCTTTTTGGGGATCCTAGAATTTCTCCCCCCTCCCCCCACTGTCCGCATACAAACGCCATGATTAGTTTTTCTAATGAGTTGAAGAAGGGCTTGGGGATGTAGATCGGAATGGATCTGAACAGCAAGAGGAACCTGGGCATCTTGATTGTCTGCACACTCCCTGCCAGGGAGAGTGGGAGTATGTCCCACCTCTGCAGGTCCTTTTTAACTTTCTCAACAGTTCCATTTGTGGATCTGTGTCCAGTCATGGACAATTTGGATGCCCAGTTAGCGGAATTTGTGTCCGGCTTGTGTCCGGCTTGTTTAAATGGCCGCCCCTCCAGCTCTGCCCCTTCCTCATCAGGAAGATCTCACTTTTACTCAGGTTGAATTTGTAACCCGAGAAGGCTCCAAACTCTCACTTTGGTTCATTCCTGAGCAGTTCTCTAACACACAATTCTGTGCTCTAAACGCTATTCCCAGGGCACACACCTGGACATAATAACATAAGAATGAGGAGCAGGAATAGGCAATTCAGCCACTCGAGCCTGCCCCGCCATTCAGTGTGATCATGTCTGATCTCATCTCAGCCTTGTCTCCACCTGCCTGCCAGCACCCCATAAGCATTCATCCTGCTGCTAATTAAAATCCTATCGCTCTCTTCCTTAAATTCGTTTCGTGTTCCGGCATCCACTGCACTCTGGTGTTTCCACAGATTCATGATCCTTTGAGTTAAGTAATTCCTCCTCATTTCTGTTTTAAATCTGCCGCCCCTTAGCCTAAAACCATGACCTCTGATTCTAGAATGTCCAACAATGCTCCACATCTGCTCCACATCTACCCTGTCAATCCCCTTTGGCACCGTAGGTACCACAATTAGATTTCCTCTCGTTCTTCTAAGTTCCAGCGAGTATAGGCCTAACCTGCTCAATCTCTCTTCATAAGACAAGTCTTTCATCCCTGGAATCAGTCAAGTGAACCTTCTCTGAACTGCCTCTAATGCATTTAAATTCTTACTCAAGTTATGCGCAGTACTCCAGGTGCGGTCTCACCAATGCCCTATACAATTGCAACAACGCTTCCCTATTTTTATATTTTGCTCCATTAGCAATGAATGTTAAATTTCCATTTGCGGGCAGCACGGTGGCGCAGTGGGTTAGCACTGCAGTCTCACAGCGTTGAGGTCCCAGGTTCAATCCCGGCTCTGGGTCACTGTCCGTGTGGAGTTTGCACATTCTCCCTGTGTTTGCGTGGGTTTCACCCCCACAACCCAAAAAGATGTGCAAGGTAGGTGGATTGGACATGCTAAATTGCCCCTTAATTGGAAAATATAAATTGGGTACTCTAAATGTATATTAAAAAATCCCATTTGCCCTCCTTGTTACCTGCTGAACCTGCATACTAACGTCTTGCAATTCATGCATGTGGACACCCAGATCCCTCTACACTGAAGCATTTTGGAGTTTCTGTCCATTTAGATAATAAGTTGTCTTTTTATTCTTACGACCAAAATTACAAATATCGGTTGCTGCTGGAGGGCCATTAATTCTGCTACTGATGCTCTTTGTTCTACCTGAAACTTACTAATCTTCCAGTGCAAGGAGCTGTCCATTTCCCAGTGTTTCAGAATGACACATTCCAAGGTCCAGGACCACGTGTTGAGGGATGCACTAAAGCTTTGGTCAGCCTCCACAGGTTCCCAATGGGGACAGGTCGCAGTCTGCCATTGTACACTGAAAGACCGGAGCCTGAGTAAAATGTATGCAGCAGAGATTGTTAAACCTGAAATATATATTGTAAATATAAACTGTAATTGTAAATATGGTGAGGCACCTTGGATTGCCATGACAGAAATTGAGCCGAATTGTACTTTACGTAATGCCTAATTTGAACTGTTATGAAATTAGGTTCCAGAAATTTTATGAATAAGGTATATTTTTTGAAAAAAATAAAATCATTTGCTCCCACAAAATCTCTCAACTTTGGTAGGTGGGAGAAAAACATCCTATCAGACTATGGCTCCGGCTACAAACCACTACATAATTTTATTAATCATAAAATAACATTACTCCATACACATAGTATATTAATAATAATTACAAGCTTTTATCCATCTCTGCAATGTCAAGAACATTAGTGCATGATGCGTTAACTCTCAACACAAGACAGACTCTCACAGGAGATTTGGTATTCTTACATGCTACATAGGATCAGACAGACATAGACAACTTTGTAGTTTTGGGCTATAGGAGTGTGTGTCTACAAAGCATCCTGGCACCTTCTTACAAGCCTGACTCAAGTCTTTGACACAAACAGTGACATCAATCAAAGTATTATTTTAAAAAGATCCCCAGATGTCAATCACCTAGGACATTTCAATTGAATTGTTCCATTGAGCATTTCAAATGCTTTGCCGGATCTGTGAGAAAGCTCTGCACCCAAGGACAATGACAGCAATCACCCACACATCTTCAGGTTTTGTCCTGTATGTCAGTTCATTTTGGACATCTCTGCAGCTGCAATTAATTTTCACCCTATGTGTGCTTTGACCAGTAAGAAAGGATACAATGAATAATGACCAGATAGTGGAAGATAAACATTCCGTTACTAAGGCTTCTTAATTTTAACCTAAATTATATATTTACACAAAGTTCTATTTTTGGTCTACCTTCAACTGATAAATCAATCCAATCTTTCATTGAAAATTTGAAACTCCTGTTCTGTCCCTCCATTCTTCCCGCTTTTAAGGGAAAAAAGATGAAATTATGAAACAACTCACATTATTACTCACTTTCTCGCTATTTCTCACATCTCAAGCTATAAATTTTACATCGGAAGCACCAATCTTCAATGTTATTGATATCAAAATTATTAATAGGAAAGAAGTATTATGGCAACCCAAGAAGTTAATACGTGACCTCAAAACACCCTAATAAACAGGGTTACAAGCAGCAGTAGAAAGACCTGGTAAAAAGGTCAAAAGAGAGCATGCAAGGGAATGTGGCAATATCAACCTTTTTTAAAAAAAAGAATAGCTAATTATATTGTCATTCATACATCATGAAGGTCACCTTTATTCAAAGAATAATTGGATTTATCTTGTATCCCAGTGTGCATCCTGTCAACTATGCCAGTAGTGGTGCACTTGCCTTTGAGTTAAGGTTGTCAGTTAGACTTGCACTCCAGGGACCAGAGCATGTAATTGAGGCTGCTTCAGCTTTGCAGTGCTGACTGAAAGCATCATCTTTTAGATGAGGCATTAAGGAGAGAACCTGTCTGCTGTTCAGGTGGAAAGAGCACAGGAATTCTCAGGCTGCTTGAGCCAACATTCATCCCTCAGTCAGAACCTGCAAACGCAGATTAACTGTCATTCATCCGGCATTTGCTGCTCCCAACGCGGTCTACCCTACATTAGAGAGACTAAACACCGACTGGGTGAGCGCTTTACGAAACACCTTCAGTCCATCCGCAAGCAGGACCCAGACCTTCCTGTCGCATGCCATTTCAACTCACCGCCCTGCCCTCATGTCCACATGTCTGACCTTTGCCTGCTGCAGTGTTCCAGTGAAGCTCAATGTAAACTGAAGAAACAGCAACTCGTCTTCTGATTAGACACGTTACAGCCTTTCAGATTTAACATTGAGTTCAACAACTTCAGAGTGTGAACTCTCCTCCACCTTCATCCCATTTTTATTTCTATCAATTTAATTTAATTTATTCCATCGATCTGTTTTCCCCCCCACTATTGTCCCCCTTCCCCCCAAACCATCCCACTTGGGCCATCTGTTCTCTGTCCCTAGTTGCCCTTTGATACCCTGCTTAGCTTTGTTCTGCTATTAACACATTTGAATCTCTCGATGTGCTACTATCAGCACCCTTCTTAGCCTTAATCACCCCAATTTACATTCCCTTTGTCTTTCTGCCCACGACTTTATTGTCAATCTCCACCTATCACTGTCCCTCAATCTAGCCCCACTGCTCAACGCCCCTCCAACAACAGTATAAATCTGGCCCTATTTCCAGTTCTCTCCAGTCTTGACAAAGAGTCATCCAGCCTCAAAACGTTAGCTCTCTTCTCTCTCCACAGATGCTGTCAGACCTGCTGAGATTATCCAATATTTTCTGTTTTTGTGTCATTTATCTTGTCATCTTTGGGATTGGTTGTTGTGTTTGCCTACAAAACAAAGCATTTTATTGATTGTAATGTGTAATTGGCACTTCAGAAATTTGTTATTTCAAAGAATCATAGTTTGACCCAGCACAGAAGGAGATCATTCAATCAATTGTGTCTGTGCCAGTTCTTTGCTAGATCTATCCAATTAGTCCCACTGATTTTAACTTTCCCGATAGCCTGCGTATTTCTTTCCTTGAAATATTTATGAAATTCCCTTTTGAATGTTACTATCGAATCTGCATCCACCACACTTTCAGGTTGTGCATTCTGGATTACATCTTGTAAATGACATCCTTCCGAAAATATGGGGGGAGATTCTCTGTTGCTGCCACCCTAAACACATTAAAGAAGCCATCCACTATGGACAAGCTCTCCGTATACACAGGATCTGCTCAGACGAGGAGGAATGTAACAGACATCTGCAGATGCTGAAAGACGCCTTCGTAAGAACGGGATATGGCGCTCGACTCATCGATCAACCGTTCCAATGCGCCACAGCAAAAAAACGTACCAACCTCCTCAGAAGACAAACAAGGGACACAACCGACAGAGGACCCTTCGTCGTCCAGTACTTTCCCGGCGTGGAAAAACTACAACATCGATGAAGACGTACATTTTGCCAAGGACATCCCCACATTCCCACTACTTGCCAACAAACAACCGTGCAACCTCAAACAGACCATTGATTGCAGCAAACTACCCAGCCTTCAGAAGAACAGTGACCACGACACCACACAACCCTGCCATGGAAACCTCTGCAAGACGCGCCAGGTCATCGACATGGATACCACCATTATACATGAAAACACCACCCACCAGGTACGCGGTGCATACTCGTGCAACTCGGCCAACGTTGTCTACTTCATACGCTGCAGGAAAGGATGTCACGAGGCGAGGTACATTGGTGAGACCATGCAGATGCTGTGACAACGGATGAATGAACATCGCGTGACAATCACTAGACAGGAATGTTCCCTTCCAGTCAGGTAACAACTTCAGCAGTCAAGGGCATTCAGCGTCTGATCTTCGGGTAAGAGTTCTCCAAGGCAGCCTTCAGGATGCGTGACAACACAGAATTGCAGAGCAGAAACTTATAGCCAAGTTCCGCACACATGAGTACGGCCTCAACGGAACCTTGGATTTATGTCGCACTACATTCACCACCCCCCCCCCCCCCCCCACTATCTGGCCTGGGCTTGCAAAATCCTACCAACTGTCCTGGCTTGAGACAATTCACACCTCTTTAACCTCTCTCCAGTCGCACCGTCTGGACCTGTAAAGACTTAATTACCTGTAATTGCTCGCATTCAAAGTATCATCTTGCATCATTGACTTTGTCTATATATGTGTTTGTGGAACCCACCTCTTCACTCACCTGATGAAGGAGCTGCGCTCTGAAAGCTGGTGATTCCAAACAAACCTGTTGTACTGTAACCTGGTGTTGTAAGACTTCTTATTGTGCCCACCCCAGTCCAATGCCAGCATCTCCACATCATAAACTATTGAGGTAGTTTAAGTTGTCACCTCCAGCGAAAACTATCCCCAGAACATCCAGACTATCTCCACCAAAAGAAAGCTACTATGCTTGTGAGGCACTTAGGTTGATGTAGCTCAGTTGGCTGGACAGCTGGTTCATGATGCAGAGTGAGGCCAACATTGTGGGTTCAATTCCTCTACTGGTTGATGTTATTCATGATGGCCTCGCCTTCTCAATCTTGCTGCTCGCCTGAAGTGTGGTGACCTTCAGGTTAAATAACCACCAGTCAATTCTCCCCCTCAAAGGGGAAAGCAGCCTATGGTCATCTGGGACTATGGCGACCTTTATTTGACTTTGCTTTCAGCATTTGTTTCAGATTATCAGTGTTCCAAGCTTTGCCTTTCTTCTCTAAATTCACAGCTGCAAGATTCAGATAAAGGATCAAAATTCGAACAAAGAGAAAATCTTCCTTTGCCATCTTAGCTCTGTAGAGCAGGTTATAAATGAGATAATTCTGGTTTAAGGAGTCCGATAGTGGCAGAGTAACTGCCGCGCCTGGAGAGACAAGAGTTCCTAAATCTTACATTGTGTGACTAATTTTGTAGTACAGCTAGTGAGTGGCGTGAGGAGCAGATTAACTATTCACTTTGAGATAGCTTCCTTTTAATAATTACAAATGCTGGGTCTTCCTCTTTTAGCTGCATGTCCTTTAATGAAGGAAATCTGCCATCCTTACACAGTCTGGCTTACATGTGACTCCAGATCGACAGCAATTTGGTTGACACTTAACTGCCCCCTCAAGGGCAATTAGGGATGGGTAATAAATGCTAGCCCAGCTGGCAACACCCAGGACGCATGAACCAATAAAAGAAAAGCTGGCCAACCAACCTCCATTTCCTCAAATTGTTGAATTCATCATTGGGGCATCTTTAGGAGGGTGTGATCATGAGATGGATAGCGTGTCAGGTTACAGGTATCAATGGATCAAACCCGATTCTGATTTACTACTTGATATTTTCTGGTTAAACGATTCAGTTTACCATTATTTATACATAATGAAAGAAGAAAAAAACTTCATGTCTAATCATATCTCACTTGGAGTATAGTGGAGTATAGTATAGAGTATACTGGAGTATAGTGTTCAATTCTGGTCGCCACACTACCAGAAGGATGTGGAGGCTTTAGAGAGGATGCAGAAGAGATTTACCAGAATGTTGCCTGGTATGGAGGGCATTAGCTATGAGGAGCGGTTGAATAAACTTGGTTTGTTCTCACTGGAACGAAGGAGGTTGAGGGGCGACCTGATAGAGGTCTACAAAATTATGAGGGGCATAGACAGAGTGGATAGTCAGAGGCTTTTCCCCAGGGTAGAGGGGTCAATTACTAGGGGGCATTGGTTTAAGGTGAGAGGGGCAAGGTTTAGAGTAGATGTACGAGGCAAGTTTTTTACGCAGAGGGTAGTGGGTGCCTGGAACTCGCTACCGGAGGAGGTGGTGGAAGCAGGGACGATAGTGGCATTTAAGGGGCATCTTGACAAATATATGAATAGGATGGGAATAGAGGGATACGGACCCAGGAAGTGTAGAAGATTGTAGTTTAGTCGGGCAGCATGGTCGGCATGGGCTTGGAGGGCCGAAGGGCCTGTTCCTGTGCTGTACATTTCTTTGTTCTTTGTTCTTTGTTCTGAGCAAAAAATGTAAAACATTTCAAATAAATTACTTTTGAAGTGCAATCACTATTTAGTCATAGTAAGAAGTTTTACAACACCAGGTTAAAGTCCAACTGGTTTGTTTCGATGTCACTAGCTTTCGGAGCGCTGCTCCTTTCTCAGGTGAATGAAGAGGTATGTTCCAGAAACATATATATAGACAGATTCAAAGATGCCAGACAATGCTTGGAATGCAAGCATTAGCAGATGATTAAATCTTTACAGATCCAGAGATGGGGTAACCCCAGGTTAAAGAGGTGTGAATTGTGTCAAGCCAGGACAGTTGGTAGGATTTTGCAGGCCAGATGGTGGGGGATGAATGTAATGCGACATGAATCCCAGGTCCCGGTTGAGGCCTCTTACTGAACAGAACGGACTACTGCAAAGAAGTATACTGACAACTGAACAACCAAGAACACTACAGACAGTTACCCGCAGATCCGACCAAGGAACACATACGCCAAGTTAACAGACTGATCAAGACCTTGGATCCAGGTCTTCAGAGCACCCTACGTGCTCTCATCCCACGTACTCCCCGCATTGGAGATCTCTACTGCCTACCGAAAATACACAAGGCCAACACACCAGGCCGTCCTATCGTTTCAGGCAATGGGACCCTGTGTGAGAACCTCTCTGGCTACATCGAGGGCATCTTGAAACCCATCGTACAAGGTACGCCCAGCTTCTGTCGCGACACGACGGACTTCCTACAGAAACTCAGCACCCATGGACCAGTTGAACTAGGAACATTCCTCGTCACAATGGACGTCTCGACACTCTACACCAGCATCCCCCATGATGACGGCATTGCTGCAACAGCCTCAGTACTCAACACCGACAACTGCCAATCTCCAGATGCAATTCATCCGCTTCATTCTGGATCACAACGTCTTCACCTTCGACAACAAGTTCTTCATCCAGACACACGGAACAGCTATGGGGACCAAATCCGCACCCCAATACGCCAACATCTTCATGCACAAGTTTGAACAAGACCTACTCACTGCACAGGACCTTCAACCGACGTTATGCACCAGATACATCAATGACATTTTTTTCCTTTGGACCCACGGCGAAGAATCACTGAAACGACTACACGATGACATCAATAAGTACCATCCAACCATCAGACTCACCATGGACTACTCTCCAAAATCAGTTGCATTCTTGGCCACACTCGGATCCATCAAGGACGGCCACCTCAGCACTTCGCTTTACCGCAAACCCACGGATAACCTCACGATGCTCCACTTCTCCAGCTTTCACCCTAAACACATTAAAGAAGCCATCCCCTATGGACAAGCTCTCCGTATTCACAGGATCTGCTCAGACGAGGAGGAGCGTAACAGACATCTACAGACGTTGAAAGATGCCCTCGTACGAACGGGATATGGCGCTCGACTCATCGATCGACAGTTCCAACACGCCACAGCAAAAAAACGCACCGACCTTCTCAGAAGACAAACATGGGACACAACCGATAGAATACCCTTCGTCGTCCAGTACTTTCCCGGAGCGGAGAAACTACGACATCTTCTTCACAGCCTTCAACACGTCATCGATGAAGATGAACATCTTGCCAAGGTCATCCTCACACACCCACTACTTGCCTTCAAACAACCGCGCAACCTCAAACAAACCATTGTTTGCAGCAAACTACCCAGTCTTCAGAACAGTGACCACGACACCACACAACCCTGCCATGGCAATCTCTGCAAGACGTGCCAGATCATCGACATGGATACCACCATTACACGTGAGAACACCACCCACCAGGTACGCGGTACATACTCGTGCGACTCGGCCAACGTTGTCTACCTCATACGCTGCAGGAAAGGATGTCCCGAAGCGTGGTACATTGGCGAGACCATGCAGACGCTGCGACAACGAATGAACGGACATCGTGCGACAATCACCAGGCAGGAATGTTCCCTTCCAGTTGGGGAACACTTCAGCAGTCAAGGGCATTCGGCCTCTGATCTCCGGGTAAGCGTTCTCTAAGGCGGCCTTCAGGACGCGCGACAACGCAGAATCGCCGAGCAGAAGCTTATAGCCAAGTTCCGCACACATGAGTGCGGCCTCAACCGGGACCTGGGATTCAGGTCGCATTACATTCATCCCCCACCATCTGGCCTGCAAAATCCTACCAACTGTCCTGGCTTGACACAATTCACACCTCTTTAACCTGGGGTTACCCCATCTCTGGATCTGTAAAGATTTAATCACCTGCTAATGCTCGCATTCCAAGCATTGTCTGGCATCTTTGAATCTGTCTATATATATGTTTCTGGAACATACCTCTTCATTCACCTGAGGAAGGAGCAGCGCTCCGAAAGCTAGTGACATTGAAACAAACCTGTTGGACTTTAACCTGGTGTTGTAAAACTTCTTACTGTGCTCACCCCAGTCCAACGCCGGCATCTCCACATCATATTTAGTCATAGTCATAGAGTCATAGTCATCGAGCCATACAGCACAGTTTAATTTGTACATTAAAGTAATAACTCTGTACATTAGTATATCGTAATGAATAGTGGTCTGTTAGAGATGAAAAATAAATCTGGCAGAACACTTCACTCTTGTAGAGGTAGTGAAATTGGCCTGAACTATGCAGAAGAGAGGAAATATCAGCCGGGGTTCCCTCCACTGATCACCTCCAGGGAGCCCCAAGTGAAAAGTGCATGTGTGAATTTGGGGGAGATCTGAATCATTCCCATCTGTGATAACTCCCAGGGCAGCACGGTGGTGCAGTGGTTAACACTGCTGCCTACGGGCGCTGAGGACCTGGGTTCGATCCCGGCCCCGTGTCACTGCCTGTGTGGCGTTTGCACATTCTCCCCGTATCTGTGTATGTTTCACTCCCACAACCAAAAGATGTGCAGGTGAAGTGGATCGGTCGTGCTCAATTGCCCCTTAATTGGAAAACATAATTGGGTACTCTAAATTTATTTTTAAAAAAGGAAAAAATAATCTGTGGTAACTCCCGCAATAATGAGCTACCAACACTCAGTCTATGGGCTCAGACTTGATGAATGATCACATGGGTGCAGTACTACAGGACAGCTGATATCTATGAAGCTATACAAAAGCAAAAAGCTACAGATGCTGGAAATCTGAAATAAAAACAGAAAAAGCTGGAAATATTCAGTAGGTCTTGCAGTAATTGTGGAGAGAAAGGGAGTTACTGCTTCAGGTTAATGACTCTTCATCAGAATTCAACGTTGTCCTTTCTTAATCATTCCCAAAATAGGTCCCTTCGTTCTGATGATCAACTTGAAATGCTAAATCTATTTCTCCTCACAAATGCTGCCTGACCTGCTGAACACTTCCACCATTTTCTGTTTTTATTTCAATAAATCTCTAACTCAGCAAGAGTCAAAAATGAGTTCTTCTCTGTTGCAAGAGGAAATCCAAATGAGGAATACTAACATTTGGATTAAATATAATCAACTATAGAAAACACGTCAGCTGGCAAATCACATCTTGTGACAAGGTGTCAGCTTTGAATAAGATATTTGGACTATAAACTGCAGATAGTAAGATGTTGTAACATTATCACTAAAAATCCATACAGATTTATTTCCCATGAATAGTGCAAAGCCTTCATGTGAAATATAACACTGACTGGTATGACACTACTACAGATTAAAAATAACAGTATGATGTATTTATTTTTTGAACAGGATTTAACTTTAAGCTAAAAGAGTGAGTGTTACATGATGTTGCTGAAGTTCTGTTTTTATTAAATTACCCATTTTTGGGAATGGTTAAGAAAGGACAAAGTGAAAATGAGGTTAGTCAAGCGTGAAGCAGGATGCTGCACCCTTCCATTGTGTTATTTGTTGGAACGGTGCCAGGAATCACCTAATTATGATACGCAGCAGAGACCTGGGTTCATATAGAAAGAAATCATTCCTGCAATAATGTCAAAAAGAACAAAAACCTTATTAAAACAGATTAACATAATTATTTTACAATTCCACCCTGATAAATAAGCAAATCCCTAAATGCTAAATATTAAAGCAGTACAATGATACTACTTCAGGAGATAATGTTGATGCTCTAGCCTTTATCACAGGCAGCTCTTGTCGTCTTAACAAGGTAATGAACTTAATAGACACAGCAGTTGTGAATGAAAGATGCCTCAGGCAAGCTGACAGCTCATCTCATTTTATTCAGTGGCTTCATTAAAACAAAAAATCATGCTGCCAAGATTGCAGGATACAAAAGGCTACTGGAGAAAGCTGAGAATAGATTTCTTTATTCTGGGCTGCTAGTTATCTGTATGATCTATGTGTTAAGATGTAATTTAATTTGGCTATAGGAAACACATCTGTAACCCGCTCTAAGCTTGACCAATGACCACCCCAAAGCCGATGGATAATTTATGTTTAATTCTTTGGAGTTTCATGTTGAGACATTGATCAGCTAAAAATATTTGCAAATTAAAATGTTTCAACGCATAACCTTACCTTTTACCATTATTTTTGACTAGCAGTCAGTTTTTGTAGAGTTTGAATGCTGTTTAAAAGGCCTAAATATGTTTTTTCAAGACTATGTTTATGTATAATGAAAAGTCCAGGGACACAAATAGCAATGTGATGAAGATGTGAGGACTATGCCCTGCGTTCAACACCACTCAAGGGATTTACTGACTGCTTGCTCAACTGTAAGGATTAAATAATTCATTTATTTCGTGCTGTGTACAAGCAGAGTACAGTGCCTTTGAAAGTTCACAAATTGGTGAATAATGAAAGACTGCTTACAGATGGGTTCCATAGCATAACTTATTTAGAAAGCATCTAACGTTAGAAAAAAATCTCCACATCATGGTTAGAAAACTTTTAATCCTCCTTGCATATTGTTCGAGTTGTTAAATTCATGATGTTGAAGCCAATAATCTCACCTTATTTATTCTGCTCATAACTTTTTTAAAATAATCATATAGCTGAGAAGTGGACTGGATATTTCAAATGAACACGACTCGGACTTGCAAATATAGAAATGGCCAAAGCTAAAATGTAGTTAGTTCACGGCACTTTTTAAAAATTAATGTTTTAGATCTGACATTTTAGGTCAGGCTGGAGAAGCCCGTTTAAACAACTGATCAAATCAAAGAGCTGAAAGGAGACCAACAAGAGGTCAAGAGTTTAAATTTATTAACTAGTTTCACAAAGGAGAACTAGTGGGGTTAATAAGTTGTTCCCTGCTTTTTACAAAAGTAATTAGCATATTTGAACTCTTCACCTCTATCTGTTCCTCCATTCCTTTCTTTAGTTTGGTGAAGAAAGATGCTGGAATGTTGACTTGTCTTTCCGATGTCTTTCTAATGTTTTGTATTTCAGACTTCCAGTATTTCTGGATTTCTTTTATCTTTAAAATGCAATGGCCTCACCAGCCCTGTGTCTGGGACCACAGTAAACAGCAAACCTGCAGGAGGCTTGTGTACAATAGATTGCTTGAGCAAGAATGAGGCTCAAAAGAGAATTCCCGTCTGGTTTCATTGTTGGAACACCTCAAAAATTCACACTCGGATCAAGCGAAATCAACCTCCATGTAAAGGGGCTGGATAAAAAAGATTTGCAGCCAGACAAATCATTTTTGCAGATAAATGACTGTTTGAGCCACACAAGTTCATTCACCTACCCAGCTGTCATTGCAGCTGATGCCAACACACAAAGATATATAATGCCTGACTATAGAAATTCCAAAGGGGATAGGCTGGAACTATATGGCCAATTGTTTTGTTATTATTGGATGAATGTGGATGTCCTTTATGATAAGTGTTATCTACCTTTAGAAATTAAGTATGTGTTTTTCCAATGACATCATTCGGCACTCACAAATTTGACATTAGAGCAAGTCCATATTGATGATGCAAGCCTTCCATACACCAATAAAACGTTTACCTTAATTCTTCAGTTGAAAGATTTCTCTTTGTATCACAAAGCACATTCAACAGTTTTGGCTGGCAACTTTATTGGAAATACTTCCAACGGGAATTTCTTATTCAAACAAGTAGGCAGTTAATATGCACTTTCAAAGAATGCAATAAGCCAGTTGAACATAGAATGAAAAGAAAAGGCAAAAATAATTCATTTAATGCCATGTCAAAAGTGGACTTTGCCCTTAATTCAAACTCTGTTCGGGTTGAACAAATATAACATACAGTATTTGGTCAGCCATGAGTAGAAGGTTTGAGGTTTCTGCTTTGCAGCCTGTGGTGGCTCGAGGCAATACCAGCTAGATGGTAGTAATGAAGAACAAAGTGCTAATTGGCAACTAACAAGGGTAACTTACGTACAGGCACAGTCTCTGATATAGATGTTAACACTTTGGCTCCTGTATTCACTCTGACAAGAACCCTGCTCCCTGGGGCCCATGCGAACCACTCACTGGTTGGGGTTCACATACTCCCGCATTTAGCTCCAGAGGCAGTCACATGGATTGCGAGGGCACCACCTTTTAAAGGGGCCACACTACCACATCCCTCCCCCCTCAAGTTCCTCAATGAACATATGTACAAAAAGACTGTATACAACAATTATATACAATACAAGGCTTTGGAACAAAAGGAACAAGAGTCCAACAGTCCATCAGAGCATGGGCAATTTGTGCACCAACAACCTACAACCTTATAAGGAATTTGATGTTCCTAACATGAAATAATTTGACCAGTTGGTGAAGCTGGTCAGGGAACATTTCAATGCCAGACCCTCAATCAACCTCCAGCAATATAAGTTCAATTCAGCTCTCAGGTACCCAGGGGAAACTATCTGCAGCTTCATTGTCAGACTCAGGCAAATGGCTGAGCATTGCGAGTTTGGTGCAGCCCTGGGAAACATGCCGTGTGATCGTTTAGTATGTGGTATTAACAATAGAAGTGTGCAAAAGAAATTTCTAGCTGAAACAAAAATGAGTGGGTGGTTGAGATCCCCTAGGCGACCAATTGCACTGAGAGGGGAATATTAGAGCTTCAAATGTGAAAGAGGATGAAGTAAAGCCCTGGGGCGTCGGCTACAATTGTGGGTGAGTAAACGTTTAAGTATCTTCAAGGAGGTGTTTAGTGTTTGGATTGAATGAGACAACAGGCAAATTGGCAACATATACAGGCTAGACTCTAAAATTTTGTGAACAACTCTGACTCCAGTGTCGTATCAGCAAAAATATGTCTGGTTACCTATGATCATTGTCAAGGGACATCGACAAAGCTTGATGGGATGAGATTGATTGTGTCAAATCAAATTGAACCGGCTGGAAATTAATTTTTAAAATTTCGGACAGCGTCTTTCAGAAAGTCTTGAACAGATGTAGGACGAATTGGATTGAATAAAGGGAGTAAAGGCCAACGATTTATGTCAACGGGGACTCAACACCAAGATTTTTTAGAGTAATACTGGTCTATTATGCCAGGCAGCCAAAGTGGATAAATCCAAAGCCACAAATTGAATACCTTTATGCAAAGTTGGCAGGGGGCCTCACATACACCAAACATGACCTCAGTCATGCATACTTGCAACTGGAGCTGGATGAAGGTTCCCGAAATTTTGCAACAATTAACACTCACAAAGGCCTGTTTCAATACACCAGATTTCGCTTCTCCTCGGCCTGTGTGATATTTCAACGCACAATGGAGAATCACCTTCAAGGTATCCCAAAAGTAGTGGTCTACCTGGATGACATGCTAATAACAGGAACATCACATGGGGAGCAGCAAGTTTAGAAGAAGTATTGAGAGGATTCAGAGAGGAGTGCACTTTCCAAAATTGTGAGGTCACTTACTGAGGGTTTGAAGTGGACTCAAAGGACCTACATCCAATCAAAGGCTCTGGGTGGGATTCTCTGACCCCGGGCCGGGTCGGAGAATCGCCGGGGGGACGGGACGTGATTCACGCGACGCCGCTCCGACGCCGGTCCGCCAATTCTCCAGTCACTGGAGAATTGGCGCCATTGGCGCCGGCGTGGTCAGCGCGGCGCCGGTCAGGGACCGCTCTACGCGGGTCCCCCGGTGATGCTCCATGCGCGTTGGCCGTTGAGATAGGCCGAGTCCCGCCGGCGCCGTTCACATGTGGTCCTACCCGGTGGGACCTCGGCGTCCATCCTGCGGGGGGCGGTCTGGTAGGGGGAGGGGGGGGGGGGTTCCGACCCCGGGGCCTGGCCCGCAATCGGGGCCGACCGATCGGCGGGCCGGCTTCTCCTGGTGAGGACCTGTTTTACTCCACGCCGGGCCCCTGTAGCTGTCTGCCATGTAGTGTCGGGGCCGGAGCGGAGAAAGAAACTAGCATGCATGCGCGAGTTCGCGCCAGTCATAACACGCATGCGCAGACGCGCACCACCCGGTTGACGCTGGTATCAGCAGAGTTAAAACCCTTAGGAATGGTAATCTATTATTGTTGTTTTATTCCAAATGCTGTTGAGGAAACACTAACATTGGCATTTGAAGGACCCACAGGAGCAAACCTCCCAAACCATTAAGTAGGTCTTGCAATCTTCGAGCCTACTGGTTAGTTTTGACCTGAGAAAAAACCATGATTCCGAACTGCGATGCTTTGCTGTAAGGGATAGGGACAGTTCTATCCCATACAATGGAGGATGCTCAGAGAGGCCAGTTGCCTTTGTCTCAAGAATGCTTTCTGATGGTGAGTGTAAATATCTAAAAATTGAGAAGAAAGGCTTTGCCATAACTTATGGTGTCAAGAAATTTCACCAATATGTTTATATCCGATGTTTTACAATAACAACGGACCATAAGCCCCTGCTGGGTCTTCTTCATGAAGATAAGCTGATACTGCCAATCGCCTCTGCCAGAGTACAATGGTGGACTTTGTTGCTGACAGTCTATGACTACGTGTCAGATTCTCCGGCCTTCCAGCCTTGTGTTTCTCAGTAGTGGGAGGCAGCGCACCATTTGTTGACGGAGCGATTCTCTAATCTCGCCGTGTCAATGGAATTTTCAATTGAAGCCACGTCATGCCGTTGGAAAACCCACGGGCGGGGGTACACTGCTGGCTCATCGCTGCGGTTTTCTGGGGTCCAGTGTTGTTGGTGGCTTCCAGCCCAAACCCTGGAGGCAGCCCCAGGTGTTGCTCAGGTGAATCCCGACTTCTGCAAACCACGTTGTTCCAGACGTGTTCTGGACAGGAGTGTTTTCTCACTGGCTTAGTGGAAAATCAGGTGTCGGGAAAAGATTCCGGTCGGTCCTTCATCTGCATTCCATTAGCAGGATGCAAATCAGTTTAACGACAGCCTCCTGCGGATTTCCCGATCGCCCATGGCAGGCACCAGTGGAAAATCCCATGGGAAATTGATCCGGCTTAAAACCGATTTTTGGATTCCCGCTGAATTCTCTCCCCCCCCCCCTCTACCCGCCTACCATTGAACCTGCCCATGAGAGAATTCAGCCAGCATCGCTAACCAGTTAAATGCTCAAACCTAACATAATGCCTGGCAATTTATGATTGACATTCAATAAAAGTTTGCAAAATGATAACAGGCCAATTATTGTACTGTTGCAACTCAATCATATGAATGTCATGGTTCAACTTCATTGGGAAGTGCAGTGCAATATGCAGAAACTGGGCATTGCAATGATGCTTAGAGCACCACATTTCATTATGCTGAAAGAGCAATGAGTCAGCAGTGCCTGAGATTTATTAATGCTATACATCTCGTATCTGTGCCAATGATATTATAATCATTGAATCATGCTTCCAGTAAACTGCTGCTGTGTGTATGACATCATGATAAGTGAGGAAGCAAGCTCAGAATTTATGGCAGAAACTGGAGCCTAACTTGGTGAGTTTAAGAAAAGAAATACTGCATTTGGTGAAATGCTTATTTTTAAATCAAAAATGAAGCCCGGAATAAAGAAATATAATGCAACATCTCTAGCTTGTGAAACATTAACCATCTTTGGCACTATGGTTCTTTAGCACTGATTCTTTGATCCACTCTCCTTTCAAATTTAGTTTCTCAGTGGAGCAAGTGATTGGTGAAATACCCTGTACCCTGCTGGCACTTGTACACAAAGATTTTTCAATATTGACTCCAAACCCCATGAAGTGTCATGGAACCACAGTTAAGGAGACCTATTGCAAATTACCACTTACCACCTTTCCTCTAATGATGAATTAGGGCTCCTCAATGTCAAGCACCTCTCGGAAGATGCACTGGAGCTATTAAGGGTGCAGAATGTTTTCTTGGGTAGGGATTTCAATGTTCATTATTCAGCAGCATCACTGGCCAATGTGATGAATATTACTGCCAGACTGAGTTGATGTGGCACCAGATGGGGGCCATTAAAAGAGGTCCCCACAGCGATTCTCCACGGACGACCGGCCGAGTTCCCGCCGGCGTGGTACACGTATGGTTCCACCCGGCGGGAATTCGGAGACGCGGCTGCGGTGGCCGTCCTGGTGTGGGGTGGGGAGCGGGGGGATCTGTCACCGGAGGGAACCTCCACGATGGCCAGGCCCGCGTTCGGGCACCACCAATCGGCGGGCGCGCGCGACCTGGGGGGACCTACTTCTTCGGCGCTGGCCCGCGGTGTGGTTCCGCCATGTCGCTCAGGGCCGGCGCCAAGGCGGCCGCCACACGCATGCGCGGACCTGCAGCCGGAAGTGCAGGGCCCCGTATCGGCAGCCGAAGCTGCATGGAGCACTCCGGGGCCCTGCAAGCCACCTTAAAAACAGAGAATCACCCCGGACTTTCTGGAAAAAATTCCGGAGAGATTCGCGCCCGTTTTCCCGCGGGTGTGGGGACATGGCCCCATTATTGCAGAATCCCACCCCACATCTGTGGACTGTGGGAGGAAACCAGAGCACGTGGAGGAAACCAATGCAGACATGGGGGGAACGTGCAGACTCTGCTCAGACGTGGCCCAAGTCGGAATCGAACCTGGTACCCTGGAGCTGTGAAGCAACTGTGCTAACTACTGTGCTACCGCGCTGCCCCCACTGTGCTATCATGCTGAATAATCTCAGCCGGTACAGGAATTGAACCTGTGCTTCTGGCCTTGTTCTGTATCACAAACCAGCGGTCTAGCCTAGTGAGCTAAACCGGCGCCAAAATGGGTATCACAAGGAACAAGTCTACAAGGGTACAGCCATGTCACCGATATACACAGGTTGGACATTCAGTGGGGAATGCTGGAGTAGAACATATACATGCAAGAACTGTGGAAAGTAGGGTCATATCGCCAAGGCATGTTAGGCTCAGAAACCTCTCCTACATCAAGAATTTGCATCATAAAAAACACATCTTAGCAGACTAGTCGTGTCTAAAGATCAGCAGATGAAGTTCAAGATCACTTTGATAGCTGGATTTTCCACTGTCAGGACTCCCCATTTTGCCGGCAGCCCAGGGATTTCCTGACGGTGTGAGGCTGCCCAAATGGGAAACCCCATTGGCCGGCTGGCGAGACGGACAATCCCACCCAATGTAGCCTAACTACTGCAGGAGTTAAAGCTCGGTGTCTTGTCAATGCAGAGCTATCAACAATGTTTTTGGACATATTCAAAACTTGAAGGGAATGAAATTAAAATGGAAGTGGTTACGACTGCAGTAGTATTGTTAACACCTGAGACAAATTATCATCAAATACTGAAGCATCTGCCTTAAAAACCGTTAAATGTGATCCTAAGGACATGCAAAAGAATGCATTATGGTGAAAGTAGAGGCAAATAAGTGGACGGTGAAGTTGCCTATTAACGTTGTTTGTGGAAACCTTTCTGCTCTGGCAGAGCATGGTTGGCAAAGATTAGACTTAACTGGGAAACAGTCAATCAACTAATAGATTCAAAGTGCAACCTGCAACAACTTCGTATTAAGTATGAAAGGTGTTCAAAGATTCACGAGGCTCTATGAGTGGAGTTGAGGTACACCTAAAATCAACCCAGACAGCACACCCAAATGTCTCAAAGCTAAAACCGTACAATATGCCATTGGGCCAAAAGTTTAAAAAGAACCCGAAAGACGAATATAACCATGAGTCATTGAACCTGTTGAACGTCGGAATAACATCTGCTCCTGCTTTTTTTCAAAGGTCCATGGATCAAATTCTAAGTGGGCTGAATGGAGTGCAATGTTATTTGAATGACATGCTCATCACTGGTTCAAGTGAACAAGAACATTTGGAGAATTTGGAAGTTACTCTGAAGTATTTACAGAGCCACAATCTGAGAGGTAAAAAGGGAAAGTGTGACTTTTTCCATAAACTACCTAGATCATATCATTGACAAAGATGGCTTACATAAGGAGCCGAAGAAAATGTCAGCAATCTTAGAAGCACCATGTCCTCAAAATGTGACACGATTAAGGTAATTTTTAGGACCCTGATCAAGGGGAGGCACGAAGGATTGATGGAAGGAGCAGCTGTTTCTCCAACAGGTACAGTCACAAAAGAGGAGGAGCCAAATGTTCCGACTATACTGGAAAGCTCAGAGGATCTATTTTCATCTCAAGACACCATGTCACTTCATTCCAGCATCAGGTCCACCAAGGCCGACACACTCAAATCGATGGGTTTTGTTGCACATGTAGAACGGGCAGTACAGCATGGTCTGCACTTCACAGATTTACAGGAGACAGTAACAGGGTCTGTGACAGCCATGTGTACTTGCCGGTAGAGGAATGCGGAAAGGTGCAGCGATTTTCAGCTTCATGCAGCTGCTGAGCCTCGGGAGTCATCAGAAAAGCAACAGATGCTTAAGCAGCAGTGTGAAATGGGTGAACATCTGTAGAGGTTTCCAGCAAACAGTGCAGTTCCAGGTGCAAATGGATGTCAGGATTGGTGTCGATTTCCTGGCATGTGCATGCATAACATCCTCCATTGAGAATTATAAACATCTTTTGTTATTATTCGTCCATTGGATGTGGGCATCGATGGCTGGGCCAGCATTTACTGCCCATCCCTGAGGGCACTTAATAGTCAACCACATTGTGTGGGTCTGGAGTCACATGTAAGTCAAACCAGGTAAGGATCGCAGGTTTCCTTCCCCAAAGGACATTAGTGAACCAGATGGGTTTTTGTGACAATCGACCATGAATCATAGAATTTACAGTGCAGAAGGAGGCCATTTGGCCCATCGGGTCTGCACCGGCCCTTGGAAAAAGCACCCTACCCAAGCTCACACTTCCACTCTATCCCGCAACCCAGTAACCCCACTTAACCTTTTTGGACACTAAGGGAAATTTAGCATGGCCAATCCACCTAACCTGCATGTCTTTGGACTTTGGAAGGAAACCGGAGCACCCGGAGGAAACCCACGCAAACACGGGGAGAACGTGCAGACTCCACACAGACAGTGACCAAAGCCGGCAATCAAACCTGGGATCCTGGAGCTGCGAAGCAACTGTGCTAACCACTATGCTACCGTGCCCCATGAAAATGGTTTCATGGGGTGCGATTCTCCGACCCCCCACCGGGTCGGAGAATCGCCGGGGGCTGGCGTGAATGCCGCCCCCGCCGTGTCTCAAATGCTCCGCCACCGGGGATTCGGCGGGGGTGGGAATCGCGCCGCGCCGGTCGGCGGAAATCGCGCCTGTCGGCGGGCCCACCCCCGGCGATTCTCCGGTCCGCGATGGGCCGAAGTCCCGCCGCTGTCAACCCATGCCAGCCGGCGTGGATTGAACCACCTTTCGAACGGCGGGACAAGGCGGCGCGGGCGGGCTCCGGGGTCCTGGGGGGGGGGGGGGGGGGGAGGCGCGGGGCGATCTGGCCCCAGGGGGTGCCCCCATGGGGCCTGGCCTGCGATCGGGGCCCACCGATCCCCGGGCGGGCCTGTGCCGTGGGGGCATTCTTTTCCTTCCGCCTTCGCCATGGTCTTCACTATGGCGGAGGCGGAAGAGACCCCCTCCACTGCACATGCGCGGGGATGCCGTGAGCGGCCGCTGACGCTCCCGTGCATGCGTCGCCCAGCGAAGTCATTTCCGCGCCAGCTGGCGGGGCACCAAAGGCCTTTCCTGCCAGCCGGCGGGGCAGAAATCACTCCGGCGCGGACCTAGCCCCTCAAGATGTGGAGAATTCCGCACCTTAGGGGCGGCGCGATGCCGGACTAATTCACGCCGTGTTTGGCGCCGGTCGGCAGACACCGCCCCTCATTCTCATTAGACTTTTAATTCCAGATTTTTATTGAATTCAAATTTCACCAACAGCCCAGGCGGTGTTGTGTTCTGTGGTGCCACCGTTAACAAGGGTACACACAGAACATGTATGTGTTCAACTGACGCGATGATTTATTGTCAAACATGTGGAAGGATAACTAACAGAAATATATATAGACAAAGTTATTTGAATTCCTTGGGGGCTACTCTAAATGTGACTGTCCTGTTGTATGTCCTATCACCAACTGCCGAGTGACCAAGATCTGACGCCACCAGCTGGTTGGAGGTCGCATTGCTAACTATGTTAGTGGGATTCGAACCCAGGTCTCCAGAGCATTCCGCTGGATTTCTGGTCCAATGACAATACCACTACACCATTGCCTCGTCTAGAATATGGTGATCCTCATGGAGAGGCACGTGGAACATAGCACTGGATGGATCTAGTGGATATACGTAGACCTCCATTAGCATGAATCCATCCATGAGATGTATGGAACGATGGCTCAGTGAGATGGGCCACACACACATCTCCCCATTGCCACGAGGTGACATAATGCTGGCAATCAGGGAAGGGCATATGTAGTCAGAAAGGGCTGAGTAAGGGCAATTGACGGAAACTGGGGATCCACTCGAAGTGCTTCACTCACTGAAGGCAAATCCTTGGTGTCTTTGACAATGATATCTATGCTACATGGTGGTCTGAGAACTGAGGTACCCCTGCACAGGTACAGGCGTTCCCTAATGTGCCAACCCCCAATTGCCCCAATGGCACTCAGGTAACCAGAGAATGCAAGTAATGGCCATCTTTTGCACCAAAGCAAGTCTGCACCACATTAACTCCAGGCTGTTTAGCACAGGGCTAAATCGCTGGCTTTGAAAGCAGACCAAGGCAGGCCAGCAGCACGGTTCAATTCCCGTAACAGCCTCCCCGAACAGGCGCCGGAATGTGGCGACTAGGGGCTTTTCACCTCCTGACCAGCACCTCCCCTCCCAGCTGCTCCTCCCACTTGTGCTTGGCCTGCTCTACTGGAGTTCCGTCCCAGTCTGACCAGAGCCTTATACAGCCTCAGAAGTACATCCCTGCTCTTGTATTCTAGCCCTCTTGACATAAATGCTAACATTGCATTTGCCTTCTTAACTGCCGACTGAACCTACACATTAACCTTAAGAGAATCGTGAACAAGGACTCCCAAGTCCCTTTGTGCTTCTGCTGTCGAAAGCATTTCTCCATTATGCCTAGATTCCTACTTCAAAAGTGCATAACCTCACACTTTTCCACATTGTATTTCATTTGTCACTTCATTGCCCACTCTCCTCACTTGTCCAAGTCCTTCTGCAGCCCACTTGCTTCCTCAATACTACCTGTCCCTCTACAGATCTTTTAGCATCTGCAAACTTAGCAACAGTGCCTTCAGTACCTTCTTCCAGATCATTCATGTATATTGTAAAAAGTTCTGGTCCCAGCACAGACCCCTGAGGCACACCACTAGTCACCGGCTACCATCCTGAAAAAGACCACTTTATCCCCACTCTTTGCATTCTGCCAGTCAGCCAATCCTCTATCCATGCCAGGATCTTACACCGAACACCATGAGCTCTTAACTTATTTAACAGTCTCCTATGCGGCACCTTGTCAAAGGCCTTCTGGAAATCTAAATAAATCACGTCCACTGGTTCTCCTTTGTCTAACTTGCTTGTTACCGCCTCAGAGAACTTTAACAGATTTGTGAGACACAACCTCTCTTTGACAAAGCCGTGTTGACTCTGTGCTATTTTACCATGCACTTCCAAGTGCTTCGCAATCTCAGTTGTTTTTTAATTGTTTTTATTAAAGCTTTTTTCAATCAGAATTTTTACAGAACAGAAAAATAAATGAAAAATATTTAACAAAACTAGGTGGCTGTTATCATTGTACAAAAAGAAAATATACATTAAATAGACAGTTCCCCCCACCTGTGACCCTCCTTCTCCCCCTCCCCCCCCCCCCCCCCCCCCCCCCCACAGTTGCTGCTGCTGTTGACATTTTACCGCTCCCCTAGAAACTCAAGGAGAGGTTGCCACCGCCGGGAGAACCCCATAAAGGACCCTCTCAAGGCAAACTTTATTCGCTGCAGGCTGAGGAACCCCGCCATATCACTGACCCAGGTCTCCATGCTCAGGGGTGTCGACAAGATTAACAAGATCTGTTTCCGGGCTACCAGGGAGGCAAAGGCCAACACCTCGGCCACTTTCGCTTCCTGCACTCCCAGATCCTCTGACAAAGATCGCTATTGTTGGACTCGGCTTCGCCCGTGTGTCCAAAATCCTGGACATAGCCCTCGCAAAGCCCTGCCAGAATTCTTTAAGCACCAGGCATGCCCAGAACATATGGACATGATTCGTCAGACTCCCTGCACATCTCGCGCACCTGTCCTCCACCCCAAAGAACTTGCTCATTCTCTCCGTTGTCATGTGAGTCCAGTGTACCACCTTAAACTGAATTAAACTGAGCAAAGCACATTATGTGGACGAATCCACCCTGCCCTGGGCATCAGCCCACAGGCCCTCATCTAGCACCTCACCTAGCTCCTCCTCCCACTTGCCCTTCAGTTCCTCCACTGAGGCTTCCTCTGCCTCCTGCAGCTCCTGGTAGATGTCCGACACCTTCCCCTGTCCTACCCAGATGCCAGACACAACCCTGTCCTGTATCCTTCGAGGGGGTAGCAGCGGAAATGTCCCCACCTGTTTTTTGAGAAAGTCCCGGACCTGGAAGTATCTGAAAGCATTTCCCGGGGGCAGGCCGAACTTCTCCTCTAGCTCCTTCAAGCTAGGGAAAGTCCCATCTATAAACAGGTCTCCCATCCTTCTAATGCCTGCCCTAAACCCCGCCCCGGCTATGCTCAAAGAACAGTCTTTTGACTCGCAGGGTCTTGTTTGCCCACACAAATCCCGTGATAATCCTGTTCACCCGCTTGAAGAAGGATTTGGGGATGAAAATGGGGAGGCACTGAAAAACGAACAGGAACCTAGGGAGGACCGTCACCTTCACAGTCTGCATTCTTCCCACCAGGAAAGCGGGAGCATGTCCCACCTTTTAAAGTCTCTCTCCATCTGCTCTACAAGCCGAGATAAATTGAGCCTGTGTAGGGCATCCCAGTTCCTAGCCACCTGTATACCGAAGTAACGATGAAAGCTCCTCTCCACCATCTTGAGTGGGAGCTCTCCCAATCTCTCCTCCTGACCCCTAGCATGGATTACAAACAGCTCACTTTTCCCCACATTCAACTTGTAACCTGAAAAGCTCCCAAAGTCCCCCAGGATCCGCATGACCTCCCCCATCCCCTCTAGCGGGTCCGAAATATACAACAGCAGGTCATCCGCGTAGATGGAAACCCGGTGCTCCTCCACCGCCCCCCCCCTGGACCAGCCCTTTCCAGTTCCTTGAAGTCCTCAGCGCTATTGCCAACGGCTCAATTGCCAGGGCAAATAGTAACAGGGATAGGGGGCATCCCTGCCTCGTACCTCGGTGCAGCCTGAAATACTCTGACAAACAAAAGAACAAAGAACAAAGAAATATACAGCCCGGGAACAGGCCCTCCGGCCCTCCAAGCCGGTGCTGACCATGCTGCCCAACTAAATTACAATCTTCTACACTTCCTGGGTCCGTATCCCTCTATTCCCATCCTATTCATGTATTGTACTCTTGAGGGTTCTACCATTCACTGTATATTCCCTACCTGCATTAGACCTTCCAAAATGCATTACCTCACATTTGTCCGGATTAAACTCCATCTGCCATCTCTCCGCCCAAGTCTCCAAATGATCAAAATCCTACTGTGTCCTCTGACAGTCCTCATCGCTATCCGCAATTCCACCAACCTTTGTGTCGCCTGCAAACTTACTAATCAGACCAGTTACATTTTCCTCCAAATCATTTATATATACTACGAACAGCAAAGGTCCCAGCACTGATCCCTGCGGAACACCACTAGTCACAGCCCTCCAATTAAAAAAGCACCCTTCCATTGCTACTCTCTGCCTTCTATGACCTAGCCAGTTCTGTATCCACCTTGCCAGCTCACCCCTGATCCCATGTGACTTCACCTTTTGTACCATCTACCATGTGGGACCTTGTCAAAGGCCTTACTGAAGTCCATATAGACAACATCCACTGCCCTACCTGCATTAATCATCTTTGTGACCTCTTCGAAAACAGCTATCAAGTTAGTGAGACACAACCTCCCCTTCACAAAACCATGCTGCTTCTCACTAATACGTCCATTTGCTTCCAAGTGGGAGTAGATCCTGTCTCGAAGAATTCTCTCCAGTAATTTCCCTACCACTGACATAAGGCTCACTGGCCTGTAGTTCCCTGGATTATCCTTGCTACCCTTCTTAAACAAAGGAACAACATTGGCTATTCTCCAGTCCTCCGGGACATCACCTGTAGACAGTGAGGATGCAAAGATTTCTTCAAGGCCTCAGCAATTTCCTCTCTAGCCTCTTTCAGTATTCTGGGGTAGATCCCATCAGGCCTTGGGGACTTAGCCACCTTAATATTTTTCAAGACGCCCAACACCTCGCCTTTTTAGATCTCAATGTGACCCAGGCTATCTACACACACTTTTCCAGACTCAACATTCACCAATTCCTTCTCTTTGATGAATACTGATGCAAAGTATTCATTTAGTACCTCGCCCATTTCCTCTGGCTCCACACATAGATTCCTTGCCTATCCTTCAGTGGGCCAACCCTTTCCCTGGCTACCCTCTTGCGTTTTATGTACGTGTAAAAAGCCTTGGGATTTTCCTTAACCCTATTTGCCAATGACTTTTCGTGACCCCTTCTAGCCTTCCTGACTCCTTGCTTAAATTCCTTTCTACTTTCCTTATATTCCACACAGGCTTTGTCTGTTCCCTGCCTTCTAGCCCTGACAAATGCCTCCTTTTTCTTTTTGACGAGGCCTACAATATCTCTCGTTATCCAAGGTTCCTGAAATTTGCCGTATTTGTCCTTCTTCCTCGCAGGAACATGCCGGTCCTGAATTCCTTTCAACTGACACTTGAAAGTCTCCCACATGTCAGATGTTGAAACATCCGCCTCCAATCTAGGTTCTTCAGTTCCTGCCTAATATTGTTATAATTAGCCTTCCCCCAATTTAGCACATTCACCCTAGGACCACTCTTATCCTTGCCCAACAGCACTTTAAAGCTTACTGAATTGTGGTCACTGTTCCCGAAATGCTCCCCTACTGAAACTTCTACCACCTGGCCGGGCTCATTCCCAAATACCAGGTCTAGTACAGCATATTGTTTTAATAAGCCCTCCTGGATGCTCCTTACAAACTCTGCCCCGTCTAAGCCCCTGACACTAAGTGAGTCCCAGTCAATATTGGGGAAGTTGAAGTCTCCCATCACAACAACCCTGTTGTTTTTACTCTTTTCCAAAATCTGTCTACCTATCTGCTCCTCTATCTCCCGCTGGCTATTGGGAGGCCTGTAGTAAACCCCCAACATTGTGATTGCACCCTTCTTATTCCTGATCTCCACCCATATAGCCTCACTGCCCTCTGAGGTGTCCTCCTCTAGTACAGCGGTGATAGTCTCCCTACCAGTAGCGCAACTCCGCCACCCAATTTTACATCCCCCTCTATCCCGCCTGAAACATCTAAATCCTGGAACGCTTAGCTGCCAATCCTGTCCTTCCCTCAACCAGGTCTCTGTAATTGCAACAACATCATAGTTCCAAGTACTAATCCAAGCTCTAAGTTCATCTGCCTTACCCGTAATACTTCTTGCATTAAAACATATGCACTTCAGGCCACCAGACCCTCTGTGTTCAGCAACTTCTCCCTGTCTGCTCTGCCTCAGAGCCATACTGGCCCTATTCCCTAGTTCTCCCTCAATGCTTTCACCTTCTGACCTATTTCTCCGGTGCCCAACCCCCTGCCATACTAGTTTAAACCCCCCCGTGTGATACTAGCAAACCTCGCGGCCAAGATATTTATGCCTCTCCAGTTTAGATGCAACCCGTCCTTCTTATACAGGTCACACCTGCCCCGGAAGAGCTCCCACTGGTCCAGATAATGGAAACCCTCCCTCCTACACCAGCTGTTTAGCCACGTGTTTAGCTGCTCTATCTTCCTATTTCTAGCCTCAGTGGCACAGGGGGTAATCCCGAGATTACAACCCTAGATGTCCTGTCTTTTAACTTTCTGCCTAGCTCCCTGAACTCCTGCTGCAGGACCTCATGCCTCTTCCTGCCTACGTCGTTAGTACCAATATGTACAACGACCTCTGCCTGTTTGCCCTCCCCCTTCAGGATGTCCGCTACCCGTTCGGAGACATCCTGGACCCTGGCACCAGGGAGGCAACATACCATCCTGTGTGGACCTCAGACGGTTCGTGGACACACTTGCTATGGGGGCCTGATACAGTAGCTTGACCCACCCTATGAATCCCTCCCCGAATCCAAACCTACCTACCCACAGGTACTCCCACTCCATCCTGTCAAAGGTCTTCTCTGCATCCATTGCAGCCACAACATCTGCGTCCCCTCCCTCCGAGGGTATCATAATAATATTCAGAAGCCTCCTCACGTTTGTGTTCAATTGTCTGCCCTTGACGAAACCCATCTGGTCCTCCTCGATCACTCCTGGGACGCAGCCCTCTATTCTGCTAGCCAGAATTTTTGCCAGCAGTTTGGCATCCACATTCAGGAGCAATATCGGCCTGTGGGACCCACATTGAAGCGGATCCTTCTCCCTCTTCAAAATGAGCGAGATCAATGCCTGTGACATCTTCGGGGGGAGGGTTCCTCTCTCCTTTGCCTCGTTAAGGGTTCTTAGCAGGAGTGGGCTCAGTAGCTCCGAGAACTTCTTATAAAATTCTACAGGGATACAGGGAAGCCGTCCGGACCTGGGGCCTTGCCCAACTGCATACTTGCCAGTCCCTTAACTATCTCCTCCAACTCAATCGGGGCCCCCAGTACCTCCACCCAATCCTCGTCCACCCTGGGGAACCTCAATCGATCCATAAATTGCTCCACCCTTCCCCTCCCCTCGGGGGTTCTGACTCGTACAGCTTCCCATAAAACTCCTTGAAGACTTCATTGATCCTCTCTGGGCTCAACATCGTATTACCTTTCTTATCCCTCACTCTCCCGATCTACCTGGCCGCCTCTCTCCTGCGAAGTTGGTGCGCCAGCATCCTACTTGCTTTCTCCCCATACTCGTAGACTGCCCCCTTTCACTTTCCTCAACTGTGCCTCCGCCTTCCCCGTGGTCAGCAAATCGAACTCCGCCTGTAATCTCCGGCGCTCCTTTAGCAGCCCCCCCCCGGGGGCCTCCGCGTACTTCCTGCTCATCCTAAGCATCTCTCCCACCAGCCTCTCCCTCTCCCTCTTCTCTCTGTGGGACCAAATTGAGATTAACTCCCCCCTGGTGAACGCCTTCATAGCCTCCCAAACCGTTGTTGCTGTTACCTCCCCTGTGTCATTTGTTATCACATAGTTCTGAATGCTCCTCCTTATCCGCCCACACACCTCTTCATCCGCCAGCAGCCCCACATCCAGTCTCCAGAGAGGGCGCTGACCCCGCTCCGCCCCCAGTTGCAAGTCCACCCAATGCGGGGATGGTCCGAGACCGCAATGGCCGAATACTCGACTCCCTCCACCCTCGGGATTAACGCCCTACTCAATACAAAAAAGTCAATCCGCGAGTAGACTTTATGGACGTGGGAGAAAAAGGAGAACTCCTTCGCCCTTGGCCGCGTGAATCTCCACGGGTCCACGCCCCCCATCTGATCCATGAACTCCCACAGGGCCCTGGCCGCCGCCGGTCTCTTTCCCGACCTGGACTTAGACCGGTCCAGTTACTTGACTCCAAGTCCGGGATTTTACCCAACATGCGCCTCATGAATTCCGCACCATCCCAGTTCGGGGCATAGACGTTCACCAACACCACTCAGGCCCCCTGTAGCTTGTCACTCGCCATTATGTACTTGCCTCCCTTTTTCGCCACAATACTCCCTGCCTCAAATGCCACCTGTTTACTAACCAGAATTGCCACTACTCTGGTCTTTGAGTCTCGCCCCGAGTGAAACACCTGGCCCACCCATCCCCTCCTTAACCTCATTTGGTCAGCGAGTTTTAAGTGCGTCGCCTGCAGCATGGTCACGTCCGCCTTCAACCCCTTTAAATGCGAGAACACGTGGGCCCTCTTGACCGGCCCGTTCTGGCCCCTCACATTCCAAGTGATCAGCCTGGACGGGGGGTTGAGCCCCCCCCCCCTCCCTGCCGACTAGCCATCTCCCTTTTTCGGCCAGCCACGTGCCCGCGCCCCCCGCTCGCTCCAGCCCTCCCGCCGGAGGCCCCCCAACCCAACTCTCCATCCATCCCCAACAGTTGGCTCCCCTTCAGTCAGCAAAGCAGCACCCACCCCAGCCCGCCAATCCACCAATCCCAACCCTCCGTGCCAAGCACCCGCTTAGCACTGATTTCCCCCCCATTACGCTTCCGTAAGTCAGCTGACCCATGCTGATCCCGGCTACTCCCGCCTCTATCTCCAAACTTACTATTGTCTCCTCCTTCGGGCCCCCAACTCCCCCTCCCCCACAGTGTAAGAGGGCAAGTGCCATCCAGATGCTTCCCGTGCACCGGACACCACAACCCGGGCGTTAACCCGCCCCCTGGTAAAAAAAACAGAAAAAGAAAAGCAAACAACTTAAATTCTACTAACAATCTTACACCAGCCCAACACCCGGTTACGCATCTCCGCCAGCCCGTTTCACCCACGTGCAGCTGCCCCTTAATTCAAGTCCAGCTTTTTGTGCTTAATGAATGTCCACGCCTCGTCCGGCGTATCAAAGTAATGGTGCCTGTCCTGGTACGTTACCCAAAGTCTCGCCGGATGCAGGAACCCGAACTTCACCCCTTTGCTGTGGAGGGCCACCTTAGCCCGGTTGAATCCCTCATGCCTCCTAGCCAGTTCAGCTCCCAAGTCCTGGCATATACGAATCTCGCCGTTCTCCCACTTACTGCTCCGCACCTTCTTTGCCCAACGCAAGACACGCTCTCTGTCTGTGAAACGGTGGAACCTTATCACCATCGCCCTCGGTGGTTCATTTGCCTAGGCTTCCTCGCGAGGACTCTATGCGCCCCATCCAGTTCCAAGGGCCGCCGGAAGGCGCTCGCGCCCATCAGCGTCCCCAGCATTGTAGTCACATACGTGCTCGCATCCGCCCCCTCCGCACCTTCAGGGAGGATTGAATCGCAGGTTGTGACTCCTAGACCTATATTCGAGGTCATCCAGTCTCTCCTGCCATCTCTTGTGTAAAGCCTCGTGCGCCTCCACCCTGGCCGCCAGGCCCAGGATCTCATCCTTATTCTCAGATACCTTCCTCTCCACCTCTTTAATCACCTTCTCCTGCACCTTCTGAGTCTCCACCATCTTTTCCATGGAGGCCTTCATAGGGGCCAGCATCTCCGTCTTCAGCTCTGATCAGCAGCTCCTCAGAAAGTCTTGCTGCTCTCTCGACCACTGGGCCCACGCTGCTTGGTTCGCGCCAGCCACCATTTTGTCCTCCCAGATCCACACCGCTTGCTTCCCCACAATCTCTCTTTTAACGGCCCCGCTCCTGGCTCCCTCCATACAGCAGTGGGGGGAACCTCTCCAGCGTCCTTTCCCATGCCGGTAATCACCGTCCAAGTGCCGTTGCCGCCCTGTTTAAAGGCCCGTAACTCCGATCCCGGCGGGAGCTGCCGTGTGTGCGACCTATTTGGACATTGCCGCTACCGGAAGCGATCTCATCTATAATAACAGACTCTAAAACCTTCTCCTTAGTCATGGTCACTGCACTCACCTCTGCCCCCTGGTTCTCCTGGAGCTCTGGCATCCCTCTGGTGTCTTCTACCATGAAGACTGATGCAAAGTAACTATTCAGTTCATCTGCCATTTCTTTGTTTCCTATTATTACTTCTCCAGCCACATTTTCCAGTGGTCCAATGTCTATTTTTGCCTCTCTCTTACCTTTTATATATTGAAAAAATCTCTTCCTATCTTCCTTTATATTACTAGCTAGCTTGCACTCGTACTTCATCTTCTCCCCCCTTACTGCTTTTTCAGTTGTCTTCTGCTCGCTTTTAAAGGCTTCCCAATCCTCTGGTTTCCCACTAATACTCGCTACTTTGTCTGCTTTTTCTTTAGCCTTTATGCTGTCCTTGACATCCCTCGTCAGCCATGGATGCCTTGTCCTCCCCTTAGCATGTTTCCTCCTCCTTGGGATGAATTTCTGCTGTGCCTCCCTAATAACCCCAAAAAGCTCCTGCCATTGCTGTTCCACTGTCTTCCCTGCTAGGCTCCTTCTCCAATCAACTCTGGCCAGCTCCTCCCTCATGTCTTTGTAGTTACCCTTATTTAATTGTCATACCCATAGTAAAACTAAATGGATTGTCCACAGCTATATAGAACTTACTGAGTTCCCTACCTAATATTGCCTTAATGAAAGTTACTTTGTGATTAGTATAATTCCTCAGATTAAGACTGATTCCAAAACAGTAAGAGATTTTTTGAACCGAAAAACATGACATTTCAGCGGGAAGAAAATTAACCTCAATAAAGTCACAAAAAAAAAGGAATATTAACATTTCAGCTATCATAAGAAAACATGAGGGGTCCAGCCAGGCATTTTAAATCTAATTTCTTTTTCACTCTTCCTAACTGATGTATTTCAGCACACTCAGCTGCTTTGATTCAATGAACAGCTCAACCCACTAATGCTCAGCACCCTCTCCGCCCACTACCCGCTCTTCACACAAGTGAAAATTGATGGAGCCTTTTTTGAATGATGAAAATACTATTAAGAAAAAAAATGTTCCCCCTGCAGTTTCCATTCATTTCTCAAATATAAAAATGGTGCGCAGTGACCTTGCCGTATGCTCATACTTTTTTCAATCTTAGTGAATTTATCAACTGAAAACATTAATTGTATCAATGTTGCACTGAAAAGGGGTGAAACGTTATTATCTGATTCAGGACCATTAAAGCAAAATTCATTTGGGCACGGTGAAAATTTATTCATGACCTTTTACTATAAAAGTCAATTAACAAGTAAAGTTAACAATTTAAATGAAAAGTGCCCAATTCTTTTTTTCAATTTAGCATGACCAATCCACCTCGCTGCACATCATTCGGTTGTGGGGGTGAGACCCACGCATGCACGGGGAAAACGTGCAAACTCCATATAAACAGTGGCCAGGGGCCAGGGTCGAACCCGGGTCCTCTGCACCATGAGGCAGCAATGCTAACCACTCCGCCCCCGTGTCGCCCTATAAGATATAGTTTCTTAAAAAATCATTTTAGAGTACGCAATTATTTTTTTCCAATTAAGGGGCAATTTACTGTGGCCAGTCCACCTAACCTGCATATCTTTGGGTTGTGGGAGCGAAACCCACACAGACATGGGGAGAATGTGCATACTCCACATAGACTATGATCCTGGGCCGGGATCGAACCCGGGTTCTCAGCGCCAAATGGCAGCAGTGCTAACCACTGCACCACTGTGCCCAAGATATAGTTATGTACAGAACTACAATGCCATTTGATTAAGTTCATTGAAGACTGGATATACTTGGAAAGCTACTAACATAGTAGCAACTGCTCAATATTTTGGCCATGTGAGATGGACAAACATTAGACAGAATCTCAGTCACAAGAGAACATGGACATACAATGGGAAATCACCAGTAGGGGCAGTCATTTCTTTTGCCATTTATATGGATGTTCGGGGGTAATAGCCTATGAACACCTTATTGAAAGCAATAGCCTATGAACACCTTATTCAAAGCAATAGCCTATGAACACCTTATTCAAAGCAATAGCCTATGAACACCTTATTCAAAGCAACACCATCAACATAATTAAAATGCTAGTTTCTTTGAAGACTGGGTTGAATACAGACGTATTAATAGCAGAATCTTGGGAGGTCTAATGTGAAATATATTGCAGTTTTTCAACTTTCTGAATCAGATGACAATACTACTTTGTTATTGAGACGTCATAGAAAGTGATTCTCACTTCTGAAAATAATCAGATTATTTCTAATTGTTGCTACTTCAAGCAAACAGCAGATGATGTGTAAAAAGCAAAGTCGATCACATGCTACAAGTGCCCAGAATTCCACATTTTTTACGAAGAATTAGCTAAAAATTGTTATGTATCAGAGTAATATCACTGGCTGGTGTAATGTCATATGTTATGCAATGACATCATCGGAGCGTTTTGTGGCTTTTTGTGGAGTTCACCAGTGTACCCTGCTTGAGCAGCACCTTGTAAATAAACCCCTTGCTCTATGTTATATGAACTCGACGTGTGCCACCTCTGATTCTTTCTCTTGCCCGTTATAACAAAGAATATAACAAAAGAGAAACTGGTGACGACATCTGGGCCGAAAACAAAATAACACAGGAGAAAAACAATTTTTGATGATGATTTTGTGAGCCAGAAGAAGGGACCGTCGATGGAGATCCAGGCCCATTCACCATCGGGAGTGAGGTCGGGAGAAATATCGTCAATTTTCAAGGTGAAATCATCGTTGTGGCAAGTAAAAACAACTCTCGGGAAATATTTGACACCGCACAGTTTGTAGTGGGATGTCGGTGAATCATACAGTTGAATGCGACAGATGCTGGTGCAAGTAAAAGGTTTTCTAAAAGAAAACAAGGTTATCAGACAACAACGGATTGCTGAGGGCTTACTTCAAATGGAGGATCAAGGTTTTCAGTACACTTACCATTGTGGTGGATAGAGCCATGGAGACTGTGCATGGGGCACCGAAACAGGCCATGGGAACGTGAACCTATGGGGCTGCTGACTCTGCAACCTACTGCCAGTGAATTGATAGCGAGGCACAGAAACAGCTGGTCTGCTTGTGGCCTGCGAGTTTGTCGACTTTAAACAGAAAGAAAATAAATGGCAGGGAAGACAGGCCAAAGGCTGAGTAGCACCGATCAGGGAGCTGCAATCCAAAAATGGTGGGAAAAAAAGGCGATATGTATGTGCTTGATGAGGAGGAGGAGACATGGAACTCTTATAAAAAAGTTTCCAGTTGTTCCCTCAAGCCAATCAGACACCAGCATACCTGCATACATGGACCTTCCTCAGCTCAGTTGGGAGGAAAACCTTCATATTACTACAGAGCGCCCACAGCTAAACCTAGAGACAAGCCTATGATGAGTTAATCACTGGCTTGCAAAAACATTTCTCCTTCTGTCCATTATTAATAACTGAACAATTCCACATTCACCGTCACGCACATGAGGAAGGGGAAAACATTTCACAATTTGTTGCATAATAATATCACTGCAGAAGCGAGCAAAGTACTGCAAATTTGGCCAGACTTTGGAGTATACACTTTGCGACTGATTAGTTTGTGTATCAGGAATGAAGCCATCCAAAGGAAATTGTTGACTGAAGGTGAACCTTAAAATCTGCTATAGTACTATAGAAATTGCAGCATCGATGGATAAGCTCATATCTGATGAATACTTCCTTTTTTTTTGTAATAATGTACCCAATGCATTTTTTCCAATTAAGGGACAATTAAGCATGTTAAATCCACCTACCTTGCACATCTTTGGGTTGTGGGGGCGAAACCCATGCAAACACGGGGAGAATGTGCAAACTCCACATGGACAGTGACCCAGAGCCGGGATCGAACCTGGGACCTTGGCACCATGAGACTGCAATGCTACCACTGCGCCACCGTGCTGCCCTATGAACACTTTCAATGGCATTTTCTATTTGTCTCGTGTGGAAAATGTTGCGATAATGTCTTCTCAGGTGCGAAAATTTACCCAAGCAGAACCGGTGATGAGGAAGGTGTTGGGCATAATTCAAAAAGGCACTCTTACACAAGAGCACAGGAAGAATCCCGACCGTAAACCCTATCTTACCAAGCATCTTGAGTTGACAGTACGAAATGGAGTATTGTTGTATTGGAGTATCAGAGTAATTATTCCACCATGTCTCTGAAGTACAATCCTGGAACAGCTGCATGAGAGCAATCCCAGTGTAGTTAGAATGAAGGAGTAGCAAATGAAATTTAATCTTGGAAAGTGTGAGATGATACACTCTGGAAGGAGAAATTTGACAAGCAAGTATTCAATGAACGGCATGTCACTGGGATGTTGCCTGGAACATTTAAGTTATGATGAGAGGTTGGACAGGCTTGGGTTGTTTTTGTTGGAGCAGAGAAGACTGAGAGAGTGACCTGATTGAGGTGTACAAGATTATGAAGGGCCTGGACAGGGTGGATAGGGAGCAGCTGTTCCCCTTAGTTGAAGGATCAGTCACGAGGAGACACAAGTTCAAGGTGAGGAGCAGGAGATTTAGGGGGGGATGTGAGGAAAAACAATTTTACCCAGAGGGTGGTGATGGTCTGGAATGCACTGCCTGGGAGGGTGGTAGAGGCGGGTTACCTCACATCCTTTAAAAAGTACCTTGATGAGCACTTGCCACGTCACAATATTCAAGGTTATGGGCCAAGTGCTGGCAAATGGGATTAGGTAGGCAGGTCAGGTGTTTTTTATGTGTCGGTGCAGATTCGATGGGCCAAAGGCCTTTTTTGCATGATATTTTCTGTGATTCTGTGGAGGTGGGGTTATGCCAATCCTCCGCTGCGTTGAGAAATATATCTTCACTACAACATTAACAACCATGGGAATGACCTGGCAAGTCCATGGCAAAGAATCCATCTTGGGACCAGTCGAAACACACGTGTTTTTGGTCGTGATTGATGCGCACTTGAGGTGGCCGGAGGTTGCCATCATGAAATCGATAACTACAGAACAGACCAGAGAAGCGCTTGACAAGGTATTTGCAATATTCAGGCAACCTGAACAATTAAAGAGTGATAATGGTACGTAATTCACATCTGTTGAATTGGAGGACTACCTAAAGTGGTGTGGCATCCATGATATCAAATCCTCCCTCTACCATACAACTACTAACAGCTTAGCTGAACATTTGGTCCAGTCGCTCAAGCATGCAGTGCAGGTCTCGAGGGGTAACCTGTTGGCCTTTAACCTGGTGTTCTAAGACTTCTTACTGTGCCTACCCCAGTCCAACGCTGGCATCTCCACATCATGTGTATCAGAATGACACCATTGATGGTGTATGCAATGACATCATCGGAATGTTTTGTGGAACTCACCATTGTCCCCTGTTCGAACAGCATCTTGTAATAAACCCCATGCACTATGTTATGTAAACTCAATGTGTGCAACCTCTGATCCTTTCTCTTTGCGACTACAACAAAGAATATAACAAAAATCTATTTCTAAAAAATGATTTAAGGATGTATTATGAAGTAATTTCAGTAAATCCCAAGAAGGGAATTACTGGGTGTAACTTTAATCTTGGTGTTGGTGTGGTGGGGGGTGGGTGGGGGGGTCTGTCGACATCCACTGTTTGAATTTCATTCCTGTAGTTTATGGTATCATCAAAGCTGTCCTGTTGAATTATACTGAAACATTGCTCCTTCCCAAGAATCAATTATTCACTGTCATTTCCTAATGGTTAATGCAATGCTCTAGACCTGAACACAAATGAAGTAGATTGGAGTTCACAGAAGAATTCTTTCCTGAAACATTTTGATTTGATAAAAATGGACAAGGTAGGACCAGGTTTTATAAGGGTATTTGACATTCCGAAGTGAGGAAGAAAGGAAAAGAAGTGTGGTATGTCTGTTAATAAAGGATGAGATCAGGACAATAGTGAGAAATTATCTTGGTTTAGAAGGTCAAGATATAGAATCAGTTTGGGCCGAGATCAGAAATAGTGAGGAAGGAGGTCACGATGGGAGTAGTTTATAGGCCCCCTAACAGCAACTACACAGTAGGACAGGGTATACATCAAGAAATGATGGAAGGTTACAAGAAATACTGCAATAATCATGGGGGATTTTAACCTTCAAGTCATTTGCAAGATTTACAGCACTTGGACCACCACGCGAGATGACAAGATCTCATGAGGCGTCCCGAGCATTGAAAATTTCGGGAGAGGCCTCTTGCGAGATTTAACGGTCTCGTCGCGTCACTGAGTCAGGTGCGATCAGCCGTTCAATCACGGCTCCTGTTTCATTTCATATGACCAGGTCCAAAATAACCTATTCCCTGTTAGGTTCCAGACTCGTTGCAATCTGGATCTCGGACTTCGTGGTTGGCGTCCAGATTTGCATATTTAAGTGAGCGGTTAGCTTCACTTATATATGTCTACGAGCTTGGGAGACCTTGCCATGGGGCCGTTTAGCACAGGTTTCCACAGGACCACGCGTGACAGCACTTAGGGGTGCCTCCAGGCGATTGGAGGTCCCAGGGTGGATGAGCTCTGGGCAGGGTGGAACCCTGCCACCCCTAATGCCACCCAGGCACCTTGGCACTGCCTGACATTGCCACCCAGACACCCTGACACCCCCACCCTGGCACTGTCAGGGTTCCCAGGTGGCAATGTCAGACTCGCAGGGGTCACTATCAGGGTGCCAGGTTGGCAATGCTAAGATGCCCTGGTGCCAGGGATTGGGCCCTGTCCTTATGAGGTGGTGTGAGGGGGGATGAGGACCCCCCTAATCAATAAGTTGGGTGTTGAACGCCACAGTGGGGGGTCAAGAGATCGGGGCAGCATTTAAAACGGCACCCCATCTCACCCTGCACTGAAGAACATGACCAGCATCAAGAGTCAACCACATTGCTGTGGGTCTGGAGTCACATGTGGGGCCAGACCAGATAAATAGATTTTCTTCCATAAAGGACATTAGTGAACAAAATAATCGACAATGGTTTCATGTCCATCTTTTCATTCAAGATGTTTTAATTGATTCATATTTCACCATCTGCTATGGCGGGATTCAAACCCTGGTCCCCAGAGAATGACTCTGGGCTTCTGGATTACGAGTCCAGCGACAATACCCTACGCCACTGCCTCCCCTGAGGAATGGACAAAATGTTCTGGCCCACCCACTCACATTCCATGAATGAATTTAAAAAAACGTGATTCAATGAAGCTTACTGGAGGACATGCCAGAAGCAGCAGCAGGCATGCTGAAACAAGTGTCAACCTGGTGAAGCTATAACATAGAACTACTTGCGTGTCAAACAGAAAAAGCAGCAAGTGATTGACAGAGCTAAGCAATTCCACAACAACCAGTTCAGGTTTCAACTCTGCAGTCCTTCCACATCCAGTTATGAGTGGAGATGGAGAATTAAACAACTCTGAGGAAGAGGCTCCACAAATATCACATCTTCGATTATAAGAACATAAGAACTAGGAGCAGGAGTAGGCCATCTGGCCCCTCAAGCCTGCTCCACCATTCAATGAGATCATGGCTGATCTTTTGTGGACTCAGCTCCACTTTCCGGCCCGGACACCATAACCCTTAATCCCTTTATTCTTCAAAAAACTATCTATCTTTATCTTAAAAACATTCAATGAAGGAGCCTCTACTGCTTCACTGGGCAAGGAATTCCATAGATTCACAACCCTTTGTGTGAAGAAGTTCCTCCTAAACTCAGTCCTAAATCTACTTCCCCTTATTTTGAGGCTATGCCCCCTAGTTCTGCTTTCACCCGCCAGTGGAAACAACCTGCCCGCATCTATCCTATCTATTCCCTTCATAATCTTATATGTTTCTATAAGATCCCCCCTCATCCTTCTAAATTCCAACGAGTACAGTCCCAGTCTACTCAACCTCTCCTCGTAATCCAACCCCTTCAGCTCTGGCATTAACCGAGTGAATCTCCTCTGCACACCCTCCAGTGCCAGTACGCCCTTTCTCAAGTTAGGAGACCAAAACTGAACACAATACTCCAGGTGTGGCCTCACTAACACCTTATACAATTGCAGCAGAACCTTCCTAGTCTTAAACTCCACCCCTCTAGCAATGAAGGACAAAATTCCATTTGCCTTCTTAATCACCTGTTGCACCTGAAAACCAACTTTCTGCGACTCATGCACTAGCACACCCAGGTCTCTCTGCACAGCAGCATGTTTTAATATTTTATCATTTAAATAATAATCCCTTTTGCTGTTATTCCTACCAAAATGGATAACCTCACATTTGTCAACATTGTATTCCATCTGCCAGACCCTAGCCCATTCACTTAGCTTATCCAAATCCCTCTGCAGACTTCCAGTATCCTCTTCACTTTTTGCTTTACCACTTATCTTAGTGTCGTCTGCAAACTTGGACACATTGCCCTTGGTCCCCAACTCCAAATCATCTATGTAAATTGTGCACAGTTGTGGGCCCAACACTGATCCCTGAGGGACACCACTAGCTACTGATTGCCAACCAGAGAAACACCCATTAATCCCCACTCTTTGCTTTCTATTAATTAACCAATCTTCTATCCATGCTACTACTTTCCCCTTAATGCCATGCATCTTTATCTTATGCAACAACCTTTTGTGTGGCACCTTGTCAAAGGCTTTCTGGAAATCCAGATTATACCACATCCATTGGCTCCCCGTTATCTACCGCACTGTTAATGTCCTCAAAAAATTCCACTAAATTAGTTAGGCACGACCTGCCCTTTATGAACCCATGCTGCGTCTGTCCAATGGGACAATTTCCATCCAGATGCCTCGCTATTTCTTCCTTGATGATAGATTCCAGCATCTTCCCTACTACCGAAGTTAAGCTCACTGGCCTATAATTACCTGCTTTCTGCCTACCTCCTTTTTTAAACAGTGGTGTCACGTTTGCTAATTTCCAATCCGCCGGGACCACCCCAGAGCCTAGTGAATTTTGGTAAATTATTACTAGTGCATTTGCAATTTCCCTAGCCATCTCTTTTAGCACTCTGGGATGCATTCCATCAGGTCCAGGAGACTTGTCTACCTTTAGCCCCATTAGCTTTCCCATCACTACCTCCTTGGTGATATCAATCCTGTCAAGGTCCTCACCTGTCATAGCCTCATTTCCATCAGTCACTGGCATGTTATTTGTGTCTTCCACTGTGAAGACCGACCCAAAAAACCTGTTCAGTTCCTCAGCCATTTCCTCATCTCCCATTATTAAATCTCCCTTCTCATCCTCTAAAAGACAAATATTTACCTTAGCCACTCTTTTTGATTATGTGGGAGCACAACACATCAATGCAAAACATAATAAGGCTGAAGCATAAGGTGGCACGGTGGCACAGTGGTTAGCACTGCTGCATCACATGGCCAGACCCGGGTTCAATTCCAGCCTCAGATGACTGTCTGTGTGTAGTTTGCACGTTCTCCCCTTGCCTGAGTGAGTTTCCTCCAGGTGCTCTGGTTGCCTCCCAAAGCCCAAAGATGTGCGGGTTGGGGGTTGGCCATGCTAAATCGTCCCTTAATGTCCAAAAGGTTAGGTGGAGTTACTGGGTTAAGGGAATAAAGTGGGGCGTGGGCCTGGGCAGGCAGCTCTTTCGGAGGGTTGATGCAGACTCAATGGGCCGAATGGCCTCCTTCTGCACTGTAGTGATTCTTTTTCTATGATTCTATTTGCAACAATTATCAGCCAGAAGTGTTGAGTGTATGATCCATCTCAGCCTCCTCTAGAGGTCCACAGCATTACAAATGTCAGTCTTCAGCCAATTCAATTCACTCCAAGTAACATCAAGAAATGGTTGGAAGTACTGGATAGTGAAAACCTCTGGGCCCTGGCAATATTCCTGCAATCGTACTCAAACCATGTGATCCAGTACTTACCGCGTCACTGGCCAAGATGTTTGAGAACAGTTACTGGTATCTACTCAGACAATGGGGCAAATTGCTCAGGTATGTCCTGTGCATAAAAAGCAGGACAAATTCAACCCTGCCAATTGCCTCTGTTATGCCAACCTTGCCCAGCGTGTGGTCAATTCTAGCCCTACTTGACCTCGGGTCACAACAGGGTTGAAATTACTTTTTATTTTAAAATAGCCAAGGTTTTTGTCAGTCCAATAACTACAGTCACCAGGCTTGTAAATTTAAACACAATTAACTTTTTATTATCAACAGAAACTACAATTAATTAACAACAAATACAATTGGTTAACTACCATCTAATCTCTAACCCCTTCCTTCTAACTCACCCCACACTCGTCACACACACAGACACACTCACAGATAAACAATCACAGAGGGGACAGGGGGATGTAAAATAATGATGAAAGAGAAAAGGATAAGCGTCTTTGTTTCAGATTGCCATCTTCCAGTTACTTTTTTTTTCAGTCTTCGATAGATTTTATCTTTTCTTTCTACTTGTAATTGTTTTCACTGTAGACTCACAGAAATAGTAGGCAGCTTTGTATTTCAGGGTCTATAAGTTCTGCCTTCAGACAATAGCAGAGCAGCGAGAGAAAGAGAGAGAGCTGCTTCCACCTTGAGGGTCCAGTGCCTTCTCCTGGGCACTCTCCGCAAAACCCCATCTGACAGGAACCAATCGCTGTTGGTTGCCGAGCAGAATACTATCTCTGGCCAATCCATTGGCCACCAGCCAAGGAACTGAAACAAACCACTCCAATCTCCTGGTAGCCATAAGGTCTAGGTTCTACTATCCAAAGTAAAACACTTTGTATCACAATGTGCTATTTTGACACTTTGAGTTACTTACTTCCACTGCTCGACTTAAAGGTATGTCTCTATTAACGATCCAGGGACCAAATGCGATAAAGACAAAATAAAATAAAAGGAACTAAGGGAATCAACAGGAAGGGCCCTTGCACTGCCCCATCAGTCTACTATCGATCATCAGTAAAGTGGTGGAAGGAGTCATCAACAGTGGTATCAAGTGGCACTTGATTTGCAATAACTTGCTCACTGACATTCAGCTTCTGACCTCATTACAGCTTTACTTCAAACATGGACAAAACAGCTGAACTCCAGAGATGAGGTGAGAGTGACTACCCTTGATATCAAGGCAGTATTTGACCGAGTGCAACATCAAGGAGCCCTAGCAAGACTGGAGTCAACGGAAATCAGCGGAAAAACTCTCCTCTATTTGGAGTCATACTTAACACAAAAGAAGATGTTTGTGGTTGTTGGAGGTCAATCATTTCAGTTCCTGGACATCACTGCGGTTCCTTAGGGTCCTAGGCCCAACGATCTTGAACTGCTTCATCAATGGTGTTCCCTCCATAATAAGGTCTGATGTAGGGATGTTTTCTGATGATGACATAATGTTCAACATCTTTTGCAACTCATCAGATACTGAAACTGTTCAAATGCAGCAGGACCTGGACTGTACCTAGGTTTGGGCTGACAAGTGGCAAGTAACATCCATACCATACAAGTGCCAACACATGACCTTCTCCGAAAAGAGAGAATCTAACGATTGCCCCATTGGCATTCAATGGATTACCATAGCTGAATCCCCCATTATAACATTCTAGGGGTTACCATTGATCAGAAATTAAATTGAGCTAGTCATATAAATACTGTGGTCACAAGAGCAGGTCAGAGACTAGGAATTCCGTGGCAAATAACTCACTTCCTGACTCCGCAAAGAATCCACCATCTGCAAGGAATTAGTCAGGAGTATGATGGAATACTCTCCACTTGCTGGGATGAGTGCAGCTATAACAACATTCAAAAAGCTTGACACCATCCAGGACAGATCAGCCCACTTGATTGGCAACCCTTCCATAAACATTCACTCCCTCCATCATCGGTGTACAGCGTCAGCCATGTGTACCATCCACAAGATGCACTGCAAGAACTTACCAATGCTCCTGAGACATAAATTCTGAATGCCACAACTGCTACCATCTAGAAGGACAAGGGCAGCAAATACATAGGAGTGCCACGACCTGGAGGTTCCCCTCCACGTCACTCACCATCCTGAATTGGAAATGTATCACTGTTCCTTTATTGTCGCTGGTTCAAATTCCTGGAATTCCCTCCCTATTAGCACTGTGGGTATACCTAGACCTCAGAGACTCCAGTGGTTCAAGAAGGCAGCTCACCAGCACCAAGGGCAACTAGGGATGGGCCATAAATGCTGGCCCAGCCTGCAAAACCAACATCCTGTGAATCAATACAAAAACATGTGTACAGGGCATGGTTGAGACAACAACTAGAGTACTGTGTACAGTTTTGGTCACCTTACCTAAGGAGGGATATTCTTGCATTGGAAATAGTTCAGAGCAGGCTCACTCGGCTGATTTCCGGAATGAGGGGTTTGTCTTATGAAGAAAGGTTGAACAATTGGACCTAAACTCCTTCGAGTTCAGAAGAATGAGAGGTGATTTTATTGAACATATCTGGAGGGGGCTTGATATGGCAGATGCTGAGAGGATATTTCCTTGTGTGGGGGAATACAGAACCAGAGGGCCTAGTGTCTGATGCACTATCAATTACCACAAAGACGAGAATAGTGGAATAATCGAGGCTTTATTGAACAAGATGTGGTGCCTCCTGTAGCTGCAACCAGAATGGCTGCAGCACAGAAGAGCACACACATTTATACACCGCCTACTGGGCGGAGCCAGCAGGCAGGGATTTACAGTTGGGGTCGGGCCCTAAAACTCAATTTTCTACAAAATAGCCAAGGATAGCTAAGCGGTTGGTGCGGAACACGCATTTCTCCTTATTGTACGTGAGGTTAAGGAGTTTGCCGGTCTGGAGGATTTTTTGGAGGTTACCGTCGTGGTCCTGCTGATCGTGGCCGCAGATGGTGACGTTATCTAGGTACGGGAAGGTGGCCCACAGTCCGTACTGGTCAACCATTCGGTACATCTCACGTTGGAAGACCGAGACCCCATTAGTGACGCCGAAGGGAACCCTAAGGAAGTGATAGAGGCGGCCATCTGCTTCGAACGCAGTGTCTTGGCGGTCCTCCGGGCGGATGGGGAGCTGGTGGTAGGCGGTCTTCAGGTCCACTGTGGAAAAGACCCTATACTGTACAATCTGATTAACCATGTCAGATATGCGTGGGAGGGGGTACGCGTCGAGCTGCATGTACCGATTGATGGTCTGACTGTAGTCAATGACCATCCTGTGCTTCTCCCCAGTCTTCACTACTACCACTTGAGCTCTCCAGGGGCAATTGCTGGCCTCAATGAATCCTTCCCGCAGAAGCCGTTGGACGTCCGACCTGATGAAGGTCCTGTCCTGGGCAGTGTACCATTTGCTCCTGGTGGCGACGGGTCTGCAATCCGAGGTGAGGTTCGCAAACAAGGAAGGTGGATCGACCTTAAAGGTCGTGAGGCCGCATACGGTGAGGGGGGTAGGGGTCCGTCGAATTTTAAGGTTAAGCTTTGGAGGTGGCACTGGAAGTCCAGGCCGAGTAACAGGGCAGCGCAGAGGTGGGGGAGGACATAGAGCCGGAAGTTGCTAAACTCTACGCCTTGGACGGTGAGGGCCGCGATGCAGTACCCCCGGATTTCCACGGAATGGGATCTGGAGGCCAGGGAGATTTTCTGGGTAACGGGGTGTACCGCGAGGGAGCAGCACCTTAACGTCGTGTGGTGGATGAAGCTCTCTGTGCTCCCGGAGTCAAAAAGGCAGGTTGTCTCGTGCCCACCAATTTTCACCGTCGTTGTTGCAGTCGCGAGGTTGCGGGGCCGGGACTGATCCAAGGTGATTGAGGCGAGCTGTGGCAGATGCTGGGAGGTCCCGTGCTGGTCAGCGGTGGTGGAGGTAGCGGCAGGCGATGAACGGCCAGACGAGCAGGGGTCCTGAGGCGCCGACCAAATTGGTGCCGAAGATGGCGGCGCCCACGGGCGCACATGGCGGGCTGCATCAAAGATGGCGGCACCCACGGACTGCATGTGGCCTGCGGAGAAGAAGCTGACAGCGCCCACGGGCCACACGTGGCTTGCGAGGAGGAAAATGGCGGTGCCCCGGGTCGCACATGGTGGGTGCAGGAACGCTCGGCCTGGAAACAGCGGCGACCGACCGGGCCTGGCAAACAGAAACAAAGTGTCCCTTCTTTCCACATCCATTGCAGGTCGCGCTCCGCGCCGGGCAGTGCTGCTGGGGGTGTTTGTTCTGCCCACAAAAATAGCACTTAGGTCCCCCAGGGTTGGCTGGCTGCCGCGTGACGGAGGCTTGCGGTGAGCTGGAGTCGGCAGCTGGTGGGGCCCACGATGCCCACGAGGGTGCCGTGCAGTTGGGAGCGTACGACTGGATGTTACGGGAGGCCACTTCTAACGAGTTCGCGAGCTGCCTAGTTCCCGCAAGATCAAGCATACCCCCTTCCAGTAGGCGCTGGCGGACGTACGCAGACCTCATGCCCGTAACGAAGGCGTCTCAGATTAAAATGCTGTGTGCTGGACTGCCAAAACTGCCTGGCAGTCACAGTTCCTCCCCAGGATGTGCAGGGTATGCCAGAAATCGTCCAGAGACTCACCAGGGAGTTGCTGTCTCGTGGACAGGAGGTGCCTGGCGCATAGTTGGTTGACTGGCTGAACGTAATGTCCCTTCAGGAGCTCCATCGCTTTGGAGTAAGTGGGCGCATCCCGGATGAGAGGAAAAATGTCAGGGCTCACCCATGAATAAAGGACTTGGAGCTTCTGCGCGTCCGAGGGTTCCTCAGCGGATGTTCAGAGGTAGCTTTCGAAGCAGGCTAGCCAGTGGTCAAAAGCAGACGTAGCGTTGGTTGCTTGAGGGCTCAGCTGCAGGCAATCAAGCTTGATGCGAAGATCCATCGTTTTAAAATCTTTGCTCAATAAATTGATGCACTATCAATTACCAGAAAGACGAGAGTAATGGAATAATCGAGGCTTTATTGAGCAAAGATGTTGTGCCTCCTGTAGCTGGAACTAGAATGGCTGCAGCACCGGCGAGCACACACATTTATACGCCGCCTACTGGGCGGAGCCAGCAGGCAGGGATTTACCCATGTACCTCTAGTATACGTGTCTTACCGTAATACATATAATACTGCGAGTGGTGATGGCTACAGTGTCTTCCATTCAATATGGAAATGGAGAGGAATTTCCATATTAAATGTTTTGAATTCTGGAGGCTGGATTATTCAATATATTCAAGGGTGAGTTGGAAAGATTTTTGATTGCTAAGGGAGTCAAGGGTCATGGGGGTTGAGGCAGGCACGAAATTGGAGTTAAGGCCATAATCAGATCAGCCATGATCTTATTAAATAGCAGAGGAGACTCGATTGGCTGAATACTAAACTCGTCTCCCTATTTCTTATGACCTTATGTTCTAATAACAATGTTAACCTTGATTTGTGTTTAGAACCTATCATTACTTCTTTGAAAATGAAGTTTAGTTCATAATTGTGAGATCAATATTGTAAATTGAATGATTTTCTTTTTATTTATCTCATTGGGATAGCATCACATATGTCAGAGGATATTGACCAGGAATTTCCATTGTAAGTTTGTTTCAGTTTATGGTGCAAAGTCCTACGCCATAATTTTCAAAGGATGCGATTCTCCGGCCTCAATGCGCTCTCGCTCAAGCGTAATGAGGCCAGTGATGAGCGGGAGAGGCCAAAAACGAGATCCGAGCCAGGCGTCAAACAGTTTGCAATGCAACCAGCCCGCTTCCATCGGCGGAATCGGGATCTTGCCATAGCGAGGTGGGAAATCAATTATCGCCACTTAAGCCTCATTTCCATACAATCAACGAGAGCGACCCAATATCCAAACGGCTCCTGTCAATCAGTGGCCTCCCCAGCACGTGGTCACACTGGCGCCAGTTAGTACTCCTTTTTAAAAACGTGAACCTGGCGGAAGGGCTTCTGTGGGCCGCCGAGGAGGTGAGGAGCCATCTTTGCTCACAGGCAAAGAGCCCGGGGGTGCTGGGATTGCCACCCCGGTGCTCAGCAGGGGGTGGCCGCCATTGGGAGGAGGGGGGAGGCGATGGGAGGGGGGCAACTGGGGGTTATGGTCTGTGGCACTACCATGCCAACCCCTGGATCCTAACCCCATTCCGGGAGCAAACCTTGGCCCTGCCCGTCTGCCTTGCTGATCATCCATCACCCCCACCGACTGCTGAGGCCTCTGGCCGCGCGGCTGAAGGCTATTGCTAATAGGGAATTGGTAATCATGGTTATGCGAGCACTTGACACATGCCGGGTGGATTCCCGTGGGTGAGCAGGCCATGTAGCATGTGGGAGTCATTGTCTAGCATTTGAATCGCACCTTGATGCCTGGACACTGTGCTTGAACACTGCAGGAGGAAACACCACACACACAGCAGCCAACATCCGAACACCCAGGGAATGTGACACAGCTCCAGGGACCTGTCCATGGCCAGAGGCTGGGTGAGCGCCATGGGGAGGGACAAGGGGGGGTGGATGCCTGGAGAGATGGGTAAAGGGTTCGGGGGTCAGTCCGAATTGCGGAAGAAAGTGACAGAGGCATCAAATTGGTTGTGCAAAAAAATGTTTAATTTTCTGTCCGATACCTCACTTGCGGGCGTCCTCTGGGGACTCTGGGGCCGGAGGGCACTGGCTCACTCGGCGGTGGCACATGCTTAGCCATGATACCAAGTCCCATGAGCTGACTGCAATATGCAGCCTTGTCAGAGGGGTGGAACTCGGGAGAGTTGGTGGCCACAGTCGCCACCCCCTGGGACAGGTTTGGCCTGGCAACCAGCGTCCCCTCCTCCTGATCGGTGCCCATAGGGCCCTGGGGTTCACCTTGGGATGGAGGGACAGCTGGTTCGAGCCCCGGCTGCCCCTGCATCGTCTGGCTCTGCCAGCCTGGCGGTTCCCCATGGTCTGCACCATGGTGTCGACATCCTCAGCAATGTTCCTCAGTGACTAGGACATGCTCTGCAGTGCCTTGGCCATGCCAACCTGAGAGCGGGACACGTCCCACAGAACCTCAGCAAGGTGAACCTGGTGCTAGGTGACATCCCCCAGCAAGTCCGATATTCTGCTGAGACCCTCAGCCATGGCCATCACCGACTGCGCAATGCCTTGGACACCTACACTCATGGTGCCGACATCGTGAACCAGGCTCTCCACTGCAGTCGCCACTCGAGCAGTATTGGCTTCAGTGCCACTCATTGCCGGCAACATCTCCTGCGCTCACAGCCTCTGGGACTTTTCCAAGCAGCTATGGATCTGCTGGAGTGACGCTGACATCACCCTCTGAACTTCTCGGCCGCTCCCTATCATAAAATCGTCGAATCGTAGAATTTGCAGTGCAGAAGGAGGTTTTTCGGCCCATCGAGTCTACACCGGCTTTTGCAAAGAGCACCCTACTTAAGCCCACACCTCCACCCTATCCCCATAACCCAGTAACCTCACCTAACCTTTTTGGAAACTAAGGCCAATCCACCTAACCTGCACATCTTCGGACTTTGGGGAGGAAACCGGAGCACCCGGAAGAAACCCACGCAGACTCCGCACCGACAGTGACCCAAGCCAGGAATCGAACCTGGCACCCTGGAGTTGTGAAGCAATGGTGCTATCCACTGCGCTACCATGTCATCCAACAGCTCTGAGTAGCCCACTTCCAGAGGCTCGGCATTAGGCTATGACCCAGCTGGGTCCTGGGATCCAGCAGACCTCCGAATGCTGTATTGCCTGGGGGTTCCTGTCTCCACCTGATGCACATCAGCAGCAGTGTGGTGCTCACCAGTTTGTTCTCCAGAAACCTGCCAATAACATTTACCACTGAGGTGTGTGTATCTGTGCTGGTGGAGGGTGGGGATGACAGCTGTGCCGCGACAACGGTGGCATCCTCTGAGCTCACCTCTGAGGTGTTCTCTGAGTCCGGAGAGACGGCCACCCGGGATGGGCCGGCACTATTGGCTGGTGGACCTGTGGGAGGGTGGATATGTGGTCAGTGGGAGGGATGGGTCAGTCAGTAACTCAAGTTTGACAGGTCCCCCGGGTGGAGCCCGGTTGTTCCTCACCTCTGCAGCGTCCGCCACCCTCCGCATGGGTGACCGATCTGTCCTCAGCCACATCACTCACCTCCAAGGCCCGCTCCTTAAAGGAGGTGAGGATTCATATCTCAGCTACCCCTCCCCAATCTGGGCCCTCTCCTGCCTATTGTGGGAGAGCTTTTCCTGAGAGACACAGAGAGGGCATCGTTAGCCACATGCATGGTTCAGTGGTGGGGGACGGGGTGTGAAGGCTGGGTTGGGGAGGGAGGAGGGAGGCCTGGGGTTATTTGGAGAGTTGGGGGGTGGATGCTCCCTTTTGGGAGTGGGGGGGTGGAGCGTTGTTGTCTACTCACTCGTGCTGCCCCGTGTTGATCGATGACCTTCTTCATGCACTGTTGGCCAGTCCTCTTGATCATTCTGTTGGAACTAATGGCTGCCGCCACCTCATCCCAGGCAGCACTGGCTGCCTTGTGGCTCACCCTCCAGGACCCCTGGGGGAACAGGACACCTCTCCTGGTCTTCACCGCGCCCAGGAGCCTCCCCAGGTCAGCGTTCCCGAATCTCCTCGGCGCCATTATTGTGAGCTGGATGGAGTTGGCTGAGCAAGTGCAGTTTAACTGCTGTTCGAACTTGTTAGTGGGAGTCTGGTGAACGCGATCCCGGCGAATCAGTTGGCGAGGTGTTATTTGCAGCGAGAAGCCAATGAGGCTTCGTTAAGTGGACAAATTAACATTGAATTGCATTGCTGGTTTCACTGGGTCGAGCGCCGGGAAGCTCGCGGCAATTCCCGTTCGCTACCACACTTGGATATTTTTCCGGAGAATTGCGCCCTAAGCCTTTTGTGTTGTCCCGTCATTTCACTCGCTTATTCTAATTATCATAACACCGCCTTGGCATTTACATTCACTGGCGAGACCGAGTTCAATGATTTAAAGCCAATCAGCCAACATGCTCCTGGGTGGTTGCCCAGATTCTCCCCTCCATAAACCTAAGCTCATCCAAAACGCTGTTACCCATGTTCTCAGTTGCATCAAGTCCTGTTCACCCATCATCCCTGGGCTCACTGGCCTGAATTTGTTCCCAGTCAAGCAACAACTTGATGTTAAAACTCTCATCCTCATTTTCAGACTTCTCCCTATCTCTCTCCACTGCTTGAGACCCACAATCCTCCTCCAATCCTGTCCTCTTGAACATCCCCAATTTTAATCCCTCCATCAGTAGCTCTGCTTTCCTAACTCATGTCCCAAACTCTGGAATACCTTCCCTACACCTCTCCACTGTCTCTACCTCATTTTCCTACTTTAAGGCAGTCCTTAAAATCTACCTGTTCGACCTAATATCTTCTCACGTGATTTGGTGTCATATTTTGTTTTATAATGCTCCTGTGAAACTTCTTAGGATATTTTATCGCATTTAAATACATGAATAGGATGGGGATAGAGGGATATGGACCCTAGGAGTGCAGAAGGGTTTAGTTTAGACAGGCATCATGATTGAAGGGCCAAAGGGCCTGTTCCTGTGCTGTACTGTTCTTTGTTCTAAAGTTGCGACATGACTATAATAATAATAATCTTTATTGTCACAAGTAGGCAATGAGGTTACTGTGAAAAGCCCCAAGCCATCACACTCCGCCACCTGTTCGGGTACACGGAGGGAGAATTCAGAATGTCCAAATTACCTAACAGCACGTCTTTCGGGACTTGTGGGAGGAAACTGGAGCACCCGGAGGAAACTGACGCAGACACGGGGAGAACGTGCAGACTCTGGACAGTCAGTGACCCAAGCCAGGAATTGAACCTGGGACCCTGGCGCTGTGAAGCCACAGTGCTAATGACTGTGCTACCGTGTTGCCACTTCCACTTAGATTATTTCAAAATGGCAGTGGTTGGCAGAGTATACAGAAATCATAATTGGCCACATTTAAAAGAGAAGGCATCAATCACAAAACATTTTCTATCTAAATTCTACATTTTCTACAGCAGCTTGATCAAAGCAGAACCCAAATTAATGAAGGTTTATTGGAATGCAAATCATATTTATACTTATTTCTTGCACGACTGGGCACAATAATTTAAAAAAGGGCAATCTGGGAAATTCTGGGAAATTGTTTCTTGAAGTGATTATTTTCACCATTGTCTCTGAAATCACTTTCTTACATCCATCAGGGATGAAATACAGCACTGCCTCAAAATTCACAACTCCCAGACATTGCCTCATAATTCTCGCCGAGACGCTCTGGCCCTGCCACAGCGAATGCTTTTGGCAGGACTCGAATATCCCACCAGTGGGAGGGACTGGAAAATCGTGCCTCCTGAGTGAGAGTTACAGAAGAACTGTTACTTTCGTCATGACCTTTATTTGTATACCAATTTGTATTCATGATGTGGAGATGTTGGGCAGCACGGTAGCATTGTGGGTAGCACAATTGCTTCACAGCTACAGGGTTCCAGGTTCGATTCCGGCTTGGGTCTCTGTCTGTGCGGAGTCGGCACATCCACCCCGTGTGTGCGTGGGTTTCCTCCGGGTGCTCCGGTTTCCTCCCACAGTCCAAAGATGTGCAGGTTAGGTGGATTGGCCATGCTAAATTGCCCTTAGTGTCCAAAATTACCCTTAGTGGTGGGTGGGGTTACTGGGTTATGGGGTAGGGTGCTCTTTCCAAGAGCTGGTGCAGACTCGATGGGCCGAATGGCCTCCTTCTGCACAGTTTAAAAAAAAAAAATTCTATGCCAGCGTTGGACTGGGGTGGGCACAGTAAGAAGTCTTACAACACCAGGTTAAAGTCCAACAGGTTTATTTGGAATCTCGAGCTTTCGGAGCATAGCTCCTTCATCAGTTGAGTGAAGAGGAACAAACACAACATATATAGACAAAGCCAATGATGCAAGACGATACTTTGAATGCAGGTCTTTGCAGGTAATTAAGTCTTTACAGATCCAGACAGTGTGACTGGAGAGAGGGATAATCACAGGCCACATCCAGGCTGTAGTATGAAATTATATTGGCATTAAAGGCCAAAATGTTGAATCGATCTGGGTGGAAATAAAAAACAAGGGAAAAACTCCTTGATACAACAAACTTACAGACCCCCGAGCAATACTTCCAAAGTGGGACACACTATAAACCAAGAAATAATGAAGGCTTGTGGGAAGGGCACAACGGTAATCATGGGTCATTTTAACATGCATATTGACTGGATTAATCAAATTGGCAAGAGTAGCCTTGAAAGAAATTTCATAGAGTGTATTGTTATGGGCCAGGGTTTAGAGAACCCCAAAGTGTATCATGGAGTTCACCTAACCCACAACTTTTAATAGATTGTGGTAATGGGAGCACACTCTACAGCTGTGGTACAGCAGAAATGGAAAAGTAATTTTTAAAGCAAAACAATGATTATTCTATGAACTCAAGTTAACCTTTTTGAAACATACAGTGAACATCTTAGCAACCATCAATTCAAATACACCCCCCAAAGAATACAACACTAAGTAATCCATGATAACTTCCCAAACACCATCCAGAAGACATAAGAAACACATTTTAACAGAAGCACATTAGGTTTACATTCACTGCTGAGAACATTTATAATTCTGAATTCACCAAATGATCAAGAGATAGTCTTTTCATGGCAGAGAGATCGACAGTATACCTGCTCTGTCTGGCTTCAGCTCCAACACTGAAAACTAAACTAAAACACACCCTGCAGCAAACAGCCTAAAACGAAAGTAAAATGCTGACAGGCCAGCTCCACCCACACTCTGACATCACTGATAAACACCCATTTCTTAAAGGTACATTTCTTAAACACCCATTTCTTAAAGGTGCTCTCACATGACAGTATGGAGGATTGTTTCTTAGAGCAATATGTTGTTGAGCTAATAAGGCAGCAGGCTATTTTAGATTTAATATCATGTAATGAAGAAGGGATGATAAATAGTCTTGGTGTTAAGGATCCTCTTGGAAGGAGTGATCACAGCAAGTTCGAATTTCAAATTCAGATTGAGCCAGAGAAGACAGAGTACCATACTATAGTTTTAGTGTTGAGCAATGCATTTGCTCAAGTAGACTGGGCACAAATAATTGATGGTAGAACAGTTGAGGAACAATGGCAGATGTTCAGGGAGATAGTAAATACCTTTCAATTGAAGTGTATTCCTGAGAGGAAGTGGAATTGTAAAAGGAAGAAAAATGTTCCATGGCTAAACAAGGAAGTCAAGGAATACGAAAGGCAAAAACTAGGGCATACCATACTGCAAAAGCTAGTGGTTAGCTGGAGAATTGGGAGAACTTTTAGGTTCAGCAAAAGGCTACTAAAAATAGAATCAACTGATACCAAGAGCTTCAATAAGCATGTAACAAGAAAGAGAATAGCTAAAGTAAATGTTGGCCCTTTAGAGGACGATACTGGTGAGGTAATAATGGAGAACACAGAGATGTCGGAGGCACCAAACCAATATTTTGTCTCCACCTTTATGCCTTCACAGTAGAGGGTAATAAACATTTTCCAAAAACTGACTGTAGTTAATGCAGAGGAACTTGGTGCATTAGCCATCACCAGAGAGATGGTATTGAATAAACTAATGGGATTAAAGGCAGATAAGTCTCCTGGACCTGATGGACTGCATCCTAGGGTATTAAAGGAGGTGGCAGCAGCGATAGCGGTTCATTGGTTATGATATTTCAAACTTCCCTGGATTCTGGAAGGGTCCGGGTGGATTGGAAACATGCTAATGTGATGCCTCTGTTCAAAAAGGGAGAGATTCAAAATTAGGAAATTATAGACCAGTTAGCTTGACTTCTGTGGTGAGGAAGTTGCTGGAATAATCATTAAGGGGGAGATGACTGAACATTTAGAAAGACAAAGCTCAATCCACCATTGTCAACATGGTTTATGGAGGGTAAGTCATGTTTGAAAAACTAGCTTGAGTTCTTTGAGGACATAAACAGCAAGATGGAAATTGGGGAACCTGTAGATGTGGTATATCTAGGCTTCCAGAGGCGCTTGACAAGGTGTTGCATAAAAGACTTATCCAGAAGGTGAGATTGCAGTGGATTGGGGGTAGTGTACTAGATTGGATTGAGAATTGGTGACTGATAGAAAGCAGAGGGTCGGGATAAATGGATCCTTCTCTGGATGGCGAACCCTAACTAGCGGGGTGCCGCAGGGATCAGTCCTCAGACCTCAACTGTTTACAATCTATCAAAATGATCTGCAAGCAGGCACAGAGTGTAACATAGCAAAATTTGCAGATTATACTAAAATAGGTGTGAACGCAGGCAGTGAAGAGGATATACAGATTTTACAGACGGATATAGATAAGCTAGGAGATTGGGCCAAAATTTGGTAGCTGGAGTTTAATGTAGTGTGAGGTTATCCATTTTGGCCAAAAGAACAGAAATATTAATTATTATCAAAATGGAAAGCAGATTCAAAATGCATCTAGGCAGAGGGATTTGGGCGTCTTTGTTCATGAATCGCAGAAAGTCGGTATGCAGGTACAGCACGTAATTAAAAAGGCAAATGGTACTTCTTAGGGGGGCTGAATTTCCTGAAGGTGGACGGGGGGGGGGGGGTTGATAGAAGGGCTGGGAGCCCCGATCAGGTTGGAAGAGATAGCGGAGGGTCTGAAGGCCATGCAGTCAGGTAAAGCCCCGGGGCTGGACGGGTACCCAGTGGAGTTCTATAAAAAGTTGTCTGGGATATTGGGGCCGCTGTTGAGGAGGACATTCAATGAGGCAAGGGAGCTTGGGGTGCTTCCCCCGACGATGTCACAGGCCACGATCTCATTGATCCTGAAGCGGGCCAAGGACCCGGAGCTATGTGGGTCCTACAGGCCGATATCCCTATTGAATGTGGACGCCAAACTGCTGGTCAAAACCTTTTCCTCTAGGATTGAAGATTGTGTTCCGGACGTTATTGGGGAGGACCAGATGGGGTTTGTTAAGGGAAGGCAGTTGGTGGCCAATGTAAGAAGGTTGTTAAATGTGATCAAGATGTCCCTGGAAGGTAGGGAGGTGGAGGTAGTGATCACAATGGACGCAGAGAAGGCGTTTGATCAGATAGAATGGGAATATCTGTGGGAGGTACTGGGACGGTTCGGATTTGGGCAGGGCTTTATTGACTGGGTCAGGTTGCTGTATCAGGTTCCTGTTGCAAGTGTACAGACGGATAGGACAACATCGAACTATTTTAGGCTGCATCAGGGGATGAGACAGGGATAACCCCTCTCCCCACTGTTGTTCACGTTAGCCATAGAGCCGCTGGCAATTGCGCTGAGGGCCTCAAGGGGCTGGTCCAGGGGGTGGGGGTGGGGGGGGGGGGTGGAACGCAGAGTCTCGCTTTACACAGACGACCTGCTCCTGTATGTATTGGACCCATTAGAGGGGATGGAAGAAATTATGAGGATTCTGGGGGAATTTGGCCGGTTTTCGGGATATAAACTAAATATGGGGAAAAGTGAGATGTTTGCGGTCCAGGCAAGGGGGCAGGAGAGGCGAGTGGGGGAACTGCCATTTAGGGTAGTAGGGGGAAGCTTTCGGTACTTAGGCATCCAGGTGGCACGGGAATGGGAATGGCTGCACAACTTAAATCTGGCCCGACTGGTAGACCAAATGAAGGATGATTTTCGGAGGTGGGACATGCTCCCGCTGTCACTGGCTGGGAGGGTACAGACAGTGAAGATGACGGTCCTCCCGAGATTCCTGTTTGTGTTTCAGTGTCTCCCCATCTTTATTCCACGGTCCTTTTTTAAACGGGTCAATAAGGTAATCACTGGCTTTGTATTGGCGGGTAAGACCCCACTAGTAAAAAAGGGGATGCTTGAGCGGAGCTGGGGGGAGGGCGGGCTGGCGTTGCTGAACTTAAGTAATTACTATTGGGCAGCAAAAATAGCCATGATCAGGAAGTGTGTAGTGGGGGGGAAGGTCGGTATGGGAGCGTGTGGAGGCGGCTTCATGCAAGGTCACCAGCTTGGGGGCATTGATAACAGCGCCTCTGCTGTTCCCGCCGGCACGGTACTCCACCAGCCCCGTGGTGGTGGCAGTTCTGAGGGTCTGGGCGCAATGGAAGAGACATGTGGGAGCGGAGGGAGCATCGGTCTGGTCTCCAAGCTGTAATAATCACCGGTTTGCCCCGGGAAGGATGGATGGTGGGTTTCGGAGATGGCAGAGAGCAGAGATTGAGAGGATGGGGAATATGTTCATAGAGGGCAGCTTTCCTAGCCTGAGGGAGCTGGAGGAAAAATTTGGATTGGTGAGGGGAAATGAATTTAGGTACCTGCAGGTGCGGGACTTCCTGTGTAGGCAGGTTTCAACCTTCCCGCTCCTACCACCAAGGGGGATACAGGATAGGGTAGTTTCTAGAGTGTGGGTGGGAGAAGGGAGGGTCTCTGACATTTACAAGGAACTCATGGGGTCAGAGGAGAGGCAGACTGAGGAGCTGAAGCGCAAGTGGGAAGGGGAGTTGGGAGGAGAGATAGAGGATGGACTCTGGGCGGACGCGTTGAATAGAGCCAATGCGTCCACAACATGTGCCAGGCTCAGCCTCAAGGTCGTTCACCGGGCTCACATGACAGTAGCCCGGATGAGCAGGTTCTTTGGGGTAGAAGATAGGTGTGCAAGGTGTGCGGGAGGACAAGCGAACCATGTCCACCTGTTCTGGACATGCCCAAAGCTTAGGGGATTCTGTCATGGGTTTGCAGATGTCATGTCCAAAGTATTGAAAACCAGCGTGGCGCCGAGTCCAGAGATGGCGATTTTCGGAGTGTCGGAAGTCCCGGGAATCCAGGAGGAGAAAGAGGCAGATGTTCTGGCCTTTGCTTCCATGGTAGCCCGGAGACGGATATTATTAGCTTGGAGAGACTCGAAGCCCCCGAAGTCGGAGACCTGGCTATCTGACATGGCTAGCTTTCTCTGTTTGGAGAAAATCAAGTTCGCTTTGAGAGGGTCACTGTTAGGGTTTGCCCGAATGTGGCAGCTGTTCGTCGACTTCTTTGCGGAAAATTAACCGTCAGCAGAAGGGGGGGGGGGGGGGGGGGGTTGGGGGTTAGCTTAGTTTTGAGTAGGGAGTTAGTAAAGGTGGGACCTGTAAGGGAGGAAGACGGCTTTTGCACTATGTTTATAAATTCATGTACATTGTTTGTTTTGTTATTGTTGTAAAACCATATAACCTCAATAAAATGTTTATTAAAAAAAAGGCAAATGGAATGTTAACATTTATTGCCAAAGGACTGGAGTGTAAAAGTAGAGAAGTGTTGTTGCAATTGTATAGAATAATAGAATTTACGGTGCAGAAGGATGCCATTCGGCCCATCGAATCTTCACCGCCCTTGGAAAGAGAACCCTACCTAAGCCCACACCTCCATCCTATCCCACCTAACCTTTGGGACACTAAGGGGGATTTAACATGGCCAATCCACCTAACCTGCACATTTTTGGACTGCGGGAGGAACGTGCAAACGCCACACAGACAGTCACCTGAAGCCGGAATTGAACCCGGGACCCTGGAGCTGTGAGGCAGCAGTGCTAACCACTGTGCCGCCCTGGTGCTAGGTATTGGTGAGACCACATCTGGAGTATCGTTTCCAGTTTTGGTCTCCTTATTTGAGGAAGGATGTGGTGGTATTGTCAAACGCCTTCTGGAGGTTCACCAGATTGATTCCGGAGATAAAAGGGTTGACGTTTGAGGAGAGGTGAAACAGTTTGGGTTTATACTCGCTGGAGTTTAGAAGGATGAGAGGGGATCTGATCGACGTGATAAAATACTAAAAGGGATTGATAAAGAAAATGTCGACCAAATGTACCCCCTTGTGGGGCAATCTAGAACGAGAGATGATAGATATAGTTTGAGAGACAGTACATTTAGAGCTGAGATGAGGAGGAACTACTTCTCACAGCGGGTGGTGAATTTGTGGAACTCGCTGCCCCATAGTGCGGTGGATTCTGAATCATTAAATGGTTTCAAGAAGGAGGTAGATATATTTCTGATTATAAATCAGGTTAAAGGGATATGGGGAACAGGTAGGGAGGTGGATTTGAGACCAGGAATAGATCAGCCATGATCTTATTGAATGGTGGAGCAGGCTCAAGGGGATAAATTGCCAACTTCTGCTCCCAGTTCCTATGTACCTACATGACTATGGTCCCATTACTTGAGCTCCAATTTCTGCTCGTAATGTTTGCCATCTCCTGCCAGCCTCCCTCCCAGACCTACTCTGAACCAGCTTCCTCTGCAATCCAGAAGAGCAAGGTGAGTGTACTTTATTACACATACTTGATAGTGAATACTGGTTCCAAGGACTTCTGTTTAACACTTAGACAACAATCAGCCTACCATGACTAAGAAATAAGATCCTGCACCATCTTAACAGGGCTTTGAATGCACCAACAACAGTTCATTGATGTTGCTGGGACATGTGTAACGTTGTGCTTACCTGACTGTGCTCCCAAATCAGGATGGCACGGTGGCACAGTAGTTAGTACTACTGCCTCACATCGCCAGGGACCTGGGTTCAACTTCATCCTTGGATGACTATCTGTATGGAGTTTGTACGTTCTCCCCATGTCTGCGTGTGTTTCCTCTGGTTTCATCCCACACTCCAAGGACATGCAGGTTAGGTGGATTGGCTATGTTAAATTGTCCATTCGTGTCCAAAGGTTTGATGGGGTTATGGGGCTAGGGTGGGGAAGTGGGCCTAGGTAGGGTGCTATTTCAGAGGGTTGTGCAGACTTGATGGGCCGAATGGCCTCCTTCTGCATTATAGGAATTTAATCATTCTAAATGCCCAGTGACCTGTGTGAGTGTATCTGAAAAGAGGCAGATGACGGTGCATCCTTTGTGTCAGTGGTATCATTGATACCAAAAGTGAAAGTCTTCAGGCTCCTGCCATGGCTGTGGCCAGGGCTTGACATTGCAAAGACCTGAAATGGAGAACTAAAATAACTACATTAAGGACCAACACAGTTTATAAGTGCTTCACATTTCCTTGCTTGCCTCCTGTGTGCCCATATGCCAACTCCAGGATGGATGTATTCTCATTCTTATACATGTCTATTCCAGTCTCACTGTCTGTGATTGCTTGGCTGCCCTCCTCTCCTACAATCTACAATGTCTCTTCCTCGGCAGGGGTGAGAAGCTTCAGGTCAGACACTCCACCTCTGGTCTTTGACCTCTCACTTACATTGTGGGTCTGCTTCTCCTGCATAACAGCATGCAGATTTAGTGACAGATTTCCTGAGGCAGCATCTTCCGAACCCATGACCACTACCATCTAGAAGGACAAGAGCAGCAGATACCTGGGAACCCCACAACCTGGAGGTTCCCTTCAAAGTCACTCATCATCCTGACTTGGAAATATATCGGCGTTCCTTCACTGTCGCTGTGTCAAAATCCTGGAATCCCCTCCCTAACAGCATTGCGGGTGTACCTACACCTCGGGGACTGCATGGGTTGAAGAAGGCAGCTCACCACCACGTTCTGAAGGGCAACTAGGGTTGGGCATTAAATGCTGGCCTAGCCAGTGATGCCCACGTCTTGTAAATGAAAAGAAAAACATGTCAAGTGACACCTACCCCCCCACTGCACGCCTTCCATACTGATCCTTCTGTGGTACGCTGGACCCTAGTGTTCACAAACTCCAACCTGTATCAATCCTTAACCTCAACTGCCAGGTAGTAATAAGACCGATCATGCATACACCCTCCTGGCTGAGCTAACCACTCCAAAAGATGCAGCTCTGAAGAAGAGTCACACAGACTTGAAACGTTAACTCTGTCTCTCTCTCCAGAGATACAGCTAGGCCTGCTGATTTATCCAAGTGTTCTCTATTTTTATTCCAAAAGATACATTATTTGATAACCTCATACGAGACCCTCTGGTCTCGGTAGCATTGTGGATAGCACAATTGCTTCACAGCTCCAGGGTCCCTGGTTTGATTCCGGCTTGGGTCTCTGTCTGTGCGGAGTCTGCACATCCTCCCCGTGTGTGCGTGGGTTTCCTCCGGGTGCTCCGGTTTCCTCCCACAGTCCAAAGATGTGCAGGTTAGGTGGATTTGCCATGATAAATTGCCCTTAGTGTCCAAAATTGCCCTTAGTGTTGGGTGGGGTTGCTGGGTTGTGGGGATAGGGTGGAGGTGTTGACCTTGGGTAGGGTGCTCTTTCCAAGAGCCGGTGCAGACTCGATGGGCCGGGTGGCCTCCTTCTGCACTGTAAATTCTATGATAATCTATGATTAATCTAGGACAAAGGTTCGGCACAACATTGTGGGCCGAAGGGCCTGTTCTGTGTGTATTTTTCTATGTTCTATGTTTAACATGCACCTGTGCTACTTACACTGGTGGATTGGAGCAACTTGTTGACCCTTTTACTGCACTGGTCCAGGATCTTTGGAGACCCTATGGTTACTCACCTCCTCTGTGATCTCCGTCCACGTTGCCTTGGTCAGGCAGGAGGGTCTTCTATTGCCATTTGTAGGAAAAAGCATCACCATCATTCCCTGATGGCCTGGAGGAAAATCTCTAGGGAGGAGTGGCTAAACTGAGGAGTTTGTCTCAGTCCAGGTTCAGGCACATATGCAGTTGATGGGGCTTGGATGTTGGTTGAGGTGGGGGTGGTCCCAGCTAGGGTGCAAAAGAATAATAAATGGGGTAATGATAAGGGTAAGAGAGAAGTTTGTGGTGGAAGTCAGCGTGATAAAGGGTTTCAACAGGCAAGTGAACAAAGTGCTGATAGAGTGGAGGTGGACAGAAAAATCATGGCTGTGATGCAGCATCTCCCTGTCTGTCCCGGAGGTTCTTTTATCCACCAATGAATATCCACTCTGCTGTGTATTCGCATGTGTCTCCTGTTCCCGGTGTCAGCCCCTTAAATTCTAATTCTAATTTCATATATGCTGGTTCCTGAAACGTACATAGAGGTGGCCCTCACCTCTGGTTCCCTCATCAAAACCTTCATCCCTTTTACTCAATTAAGTATTTTTTTCAGGGAATCAAGGGGTTATGCAGGTGGGTGGGAGGGAAGTGCAGTTGAGGCAGATCAGCTATGGTCCTATTGAATGGTAATGGTCTAACCCTGCACCTACTGCTCATGATCATAGATTCAATTGTGGCTGCCAAAACCGCACTGAAGGAATTTGGAGGGCCATGGCGAAAGGGCAGAGGTGAGGGATTAGCTGAGTTACTCTTGCAGAGAGCCAACATTGGCACAACAGGTTGAATGGCCTCCTTCAGTGCTATAGCCATTCTATGATTCTATGAATTTTATACTTTATTGGGTGGATGCCCATGTTGCAGCTGCACTGGAACAGTTTGGCTGGGGGCATGGCTAGATCTGGAGCACAAGTTTTCAGCACAACAGCCAGGATGTTTTCAGGGCTCATTACCTTTGCAGTATCCAGTGCACACCGTTTCTTGATATCTCATGAAGCTAATAGAGTCATGAATTATTAGTAACTTAAATTTAGTCTATGTGCATATTGTGCTTTGTACTGTTAAAATATCTTCTTTAGAACATTAACTAAAACATTACATGAAAATTACTGAGAGCAGACATTAGAACATTAAAGAAAGATTAAATATCAGCTTTTCAGAAAGCACAGAAACTTTATAAATATCCTAAACTTTCCATTCAGACAGTTCATTCATAATGGTGTATTTCTTCCAGTACAAATGACATTTTTGAAAGGACATAAATTGAGTTCTCCTATATAAGTGAGTTATCATTCTTCCATTTAAATTCAATTACACTTACACATTATATTATTAGTAATCTTGAGTTCATTTGGACATCACTAGCAAGAGGCCCACTATATAAATAATCAGTGAGTGGTTTGTATAGATCATTATATCAATTCTTATACCACACAAGCACCTAACCCGTTGCAAGAAGCCATTTGCACAATTTTACAGCACTCCTGCTTCATGCAGTTAATGCTATCACAGGACTATTTCAAATGACTGATAGATTCAGAGTCATTAATAATCCTTGTGAGTCACTCAAGCTAGCAAACCATAAAAAGCAACTCCTGTCGATGCTACCATTACAATGACATGATTCTCTCAACTCTGTGCAGTGACCTAACAGAGGTCTTTAAGGTTATCAATTGTTTGACAAGACAGATGTAGACACAATGTTTCCACGTGTGGGAGAAGCCAAAACTCGTTAGAAATAAATTAATAAGGAAATTCAGGAAACACTTCTTCATCCAAAGAATGGTAACAATATGGAAAATCCCTATTAGTTGGAATGCATGAGACAAAAGCTGGATGAGCACAAGAGGGAAAATCTCTGTCAAGCTCTAATGAGGGTCAGAAGCCCAGACTGTGGGGGAAACATTCTCTCATGGCATCATGGACTCATTGAATAGTTACAGCACAGAAGGAGGCTATTTGGCCCATTGTGTTCATGCTCACTCTCTGCAGGAGCTATTCACCTACTGCTATTCCGTGCCTTTTCTGTACAGCCCTGTACATTTTTCCTTTTCAGATTGTCATCCTATTGCCTTCTGAATGTCTCGACTGAAACTGCCTCCACCACACTCTCAGACAGTGAATTTTAGATCCTAACCATTTGCTGCATGAAAAGGTCCTCATGTCACCATTTCTTCTTTTGTCGTTAGCTGTGTGCTCTCTGGTTCTTGATCCTTCTACCAATGTAAACAGTTTTTGCCAGTCTATTCTAGAGACCCCTCAGAATCTTGAATACCTCTATCAATCTCCTCAGACTTCTCTACTCCAAGGAGAACTGTACCAGGGGCGGGATTCTCCGACCCCCGCGGGGTCGGAGAATCGCCAGGGGCTGGCGTGAATCCCGCCCCTGCCGGTTGCCGAATTCTCCAGCACCAGATATTCAGCGGGGGTGGGAATCGCGCCGCGCCGGTTGGCGGGCCCCCCTGGCGATTCTCCGGCCCGCAATGGGCCGAAGTCCCGCTGCTGGAATGCCTGTCCCGCCGGCGAGAATCAAACCACCTCTCTTACCGGCGGGACAAGGCGGCGCGGGCGGGCTCCGGGGTCCTGGGGGGGGGCGCGGGGCGATCTGGCCCCAGGGGTGCCCCCACGGTGGCCTGGCCCGTGATCAGGGCCCACCGATCCGCAGGCGGGCCTGTGCCGTGGGGGCACTCTTTTCCTTCCGCCTTCGCCATGGTCTCCACTATGGCGGAGGCGGAAGAGACCCCCTCCACTGTGCATGCGCGGGGATGCCGTCAGCGGCCGCTGACGCTCCCGCGCATGCGCCGCACGGCAAAGTCAGTTTCGCGCCAGCTGGCGGGGCACCAAAGGCCTTTCCCGCCAGCTGACGGGGCGGAAATCAGTCCGGCGCGGGCCTAGCCCCTCAAGGTTAGGGCTTAGCCCCTCAAGGTGCGGAGGATTCCGCACATTTGGGGCGGCACGATGCCGGACTGATTCGCGCCGTTTTTGGCGCTGGTCGGCGGACATCGCGCCGATTGCGGAGAATCCCGCCCATGATTCCTCAATCTATCCATGGAACTGAAGTTCTTCAACTGATTTTCTTTGAATTGGCCAATTAATGGCCTCGGGGCTGACTCTCCAGTGAGAAGGCAGGGAATTATAGACCAGTAAGCCTAACATCAGTAGTGGGGAAAATGCTTGAATCCATTATCAAGGACTTTATAGAGGAACATTTGGACTTTAACCTGGTGTTGTAAGACTTTATAGAGGAACATTTAGAAAGCAGTGGCAGGATCAGTCAGACTCAGCATGGATTTATGAAGGGAAAATCATGCTTGACAAATCTGTTGGAATTCTTTGAAGATGTAACCAGTACAGTCGACAAGGGGGAGCCAGTCAATGTGGTATATTTGGACTTTCAGGAGGCATTTGACAAGGTCCCGCATAAGAGATTATTGTGCAAAAATCGCATGGGATTGGGGGAAATGTATTGAGGTGGATAGAAAACTGGTTAGCAGAGAGGAAACAAAGAGTAGAGATTAATGGGTCCTTTTCAATTTGGCAGGCAGTAACTAGGGGGTACCACAGAGATCGGTGCTGGGACCTCAGCTATTCACAATATATGATGTGGAGATGCCGTCGTTGGACTGGGGTGAGCACAGTAAGAAGTCTTACAACACCAGGTTAAAGTCCAACAGGTTTGTTTCGATGTCACTAGCTTTCGGAGCGCTGCTCCTTCCTCAGGTGAATGAAGAGGTATGTTCCAGAAACATATATAGAGACAAAGTCAAAGATGCCAGACAATGCTTTGAATGCGAGCATTTGCAGGTAATTAAGTCTTTACAGATCCAGAGATAGGGGTAACCCCAAGTTAAAGAGGTGTGAATTGTCTCAAGCCAGGACAGTTGGTAGGATTTCGCAAGCCCAGGCCAGATGGTGGGGGGGTGAATGTAATGCGACATGAATCCAAGGTCCCGGTTGAGACAGTACTCATGTGTGCGAAACTTGGCTATAAGTTTCTGCTCGGTGATTCTGCGTTGTCGCGTGTCCTGAAAGCCGCCTTGGAGAACGCTTACCCGGAGATCAGAGGCTGAATGCCCTTGACTGCTGAAGTGTTCCCCGACTGGAAGGGAACATTCCTGCCTGGCGACTGTCGCGCGACGTCCGTTCATTCGTTGTTGCAGCGTCTGCATGGTCTCGCCAATGTACCATGCTTCTGGACATCCTTTCCTGCAGCGTATGAGGTAGACAACGTTGGCCAAGTCGCACGAGTATGTACCACGTACCTGGTGGGTGGTGTTCTCACGTGTAATGGTGGTACTCATGTCGATGATCTAGCACGTCTTACAGAGATTGCCATGGCAGGGTTGTGTGGTGTCGTGCTCGCTGTTCTGAAGGCTGAGTAGTTTGCTGCAAACAATGGTTTGTTTGAGGTTGCGCGGTTGTTTGAAGGCAAGTAGTGGGGATGACGTTGGCAAGATTTTCATCTTCATCGATGACGTGTTGAAGGCTGCGAAGAAGATGTCGTAGTTTCTCCACTCCAGGAAGTACTGGACGACGAAGGGTCCTCTGTCGGTTGTGTCCCATGTTTGTCTTCTGAGGAGGTCGGTGCGGTTTTTGCTGTGGCGCGTTGGAACTGTCACTCGATGAGTCTCGTTCATATGAGGGCATCTTTCAGCGTCTGTAGATGTCTGTTACGCTCCTCCTCGTCTGAGCCGATCCTGTGTATACTGTAGCCACCTAAATTGACCAACTCCCGATTTAAAATGGCGAACGGCAAAGGCTGATGGGAAAGTCAGCCAACATAGACAGAAACCAGCTGCTGCAGGTTTGCTGTGTATTTACCTCTGCAAAGGCCAGACAACATCGATACCAGCGACCATTAGCATAACAAAGTAGCAGCCATCTGCATACTGAAGAGAAATCCCCGGGAACAATAAGTAACACTTTGGACACACAAAGCAAAGACAGACTCCTCGGCGCCAGCAGGAGCCAACACACAGGAGGTGAACGAGCACCTCAAGATCGCCCATCGATCAGGGAACCGCTCCAGTATTGGAGAAAATCGAACCAAGCGATTGGGACAAAGTCCAATCACTTGGGACCAGGTACAGGGTCCGCCCCGAAAGGTGGGAAGCTCATGGGGACTATAAGAGTTAAGCCCCAAGTTCAAATCGCTCTCTTCACCTCTCTTCAGGCTCTCTCTTCAGCTCTCTTCACCTCTTCGTCCTGCCCGGGTCACCCAGCAACACGAACCAACATTGACCGTGACCGGTGCAGTGACCACCGAACGAAATAAGTCTTGATTCAATGCTCGCTACAAGATAGGCGCTCCTAGCTACCAATCCGTACCAACTTCGAATCCCGCAGACTCAGAACCCGAACAAAAGGCCATTTGTTCCCCTGACCTGGTAGGCCAGTCCGAAGTTAAGTATAGGCCTGTTAGTTGTAAAAGTAGCTTAGACGTAGAATTTGTGCATGAGTAACGATTACTGTGTATAATAAATGTGCTTTGATTTGAATCTTACTAATCGGTGTATTGGGTTATTGATCATTACTCGGACTAGAACCTCGTGGCGGTATCATAAAGATACTTGGCGACTCAAGAGCAAAGGTAATAAAACAGAGCAATTGAACCAAGGAGAAAGTTAGCAAAAATACGGAGGGCTTGTACATAGGGGATGGCTTCTTTAATGTGTTTAGGGTGGAAGCTGGAGAAGTGGAGCATCGTGAGGTTATCCGTGGGCTTGCGGTAAAGCGGAGTGCTGAGGTGACCGTCCTTGATGGAGATGAGTGTGTTCAAGAATGCAACCGATTTTGGAGAGTAGTCTGATGGTAGGATGGAACTTATTGATGTCATCATGTAGTCGTTTCAGTGATTCTTCGCCATGGGTTCAAAGGAAAAAAATGTAATCGATAAATCTGGCGTATAACGTCAGTTGAAGGCCCAGTGCGGTGAGGAGGACTTGTTCAAACTCGTGCATGAAGATGTTGGCATATCGTAGAATCATAGAATTTATAGTGCAGAAGGAGGCCATTCGGCCCATCGAGTCTACACCGGCTCTTGGAAAGAGCACCTTACCCAAGCCCACACTTCCACCCTATCCCCATAACCCAGTAACCCCACCCAGCACCAAGGGCAATTTTGAACACTAAGGGCAATTTATCATGGCCAATCCACCTAACCTGCACATCTTTGGACTGTGGGAGGAAACCGGAGCACCCGGAGGAAACCCACGCACACACGGAGAGGATGTGCAGACTCCACACAGACAGTGACTCAAGCCGGAATCGAACCTGGGACCCTGGAGCTGTGAAGCAATTGTGCTATCCACAATGCTACCGTGCTGCCCTTTGCAGGTGCAAATTTGGTCCCCATGGCTGTTTCGTGCGTCTGGATGAAGAACTTACGACATCTTCTTCGGAGCCTTCAACAAGTCATGATGAAGTTGGACATCTTGCCAAGGTCATCCCCTACATCCCCACTACTTGTCTTTAAACAACCGTGCAACTTCAAACAAACCATTATTTGCAGCAAACTACCCAGCCTTCAGAACAGCGACCACAACACCACAAAACCCTGCCATGGCAATCTCTGCAAGACGGGCCAGATCATTGACATGGGTACCACCATTACACGTGAGAACACCACCCACCAGATACGTGGTACATACTCGTGCGATTCGGCCAACGTTGTCTACCTCATACGCTGCAGAAAAGGATGTCCTGAAGCGTGGTACATTGGCGAGACCACGCAGACGCTGCGATAACGAATGAATGGACATCGCGCGACAATCACCAGGCAGTAATGTTCCCTTCCAGTCGGGGAACACTTCAGCAGTCAAGGGCATTCAGCCTCTGATCTCCGGGTAAGCATTCTCCAAGGCGCCCTTCAGGACACGCGACAATGCAAAATCGCCGAGCAGAAACTTATCACCATGTTCCGCACACATGAGTACGGCCTCAACCGGGACCTTGGATTCATGGCGCATTACATTCATCCCCCACCATCTGACCTTGTTTATGAAATCCTACCAACTGTCCTGGCTTGACACAATTCACACCTCTTTAACCTGGGGTTACCCCTATCTCTGGATCTGTAAAGACTTAATTACCTGCAAATGCTCGCATTCAAACCATAGACTTGCATCTTTGACTTTGTCTATATATATGTTTCTGGAACATACCTCTTCATTCACCTGAGGAAGGAGCAGTGCTCCAAAAACTAGTGATTTGAAACAAACCTGTTGGACTTTAACCTGGTGTTGTAAGATTTCTTACTGTATTCACAATATATATTAATGATTTGGATGAGGGAACAAAATGTAACATCTTAAAGTTTGCAGACGATACCAAGTTGGGTGGGAAGGTGAACTGTGACGAAGATGCAGAGTTCCTACAGCATGATCTGGACAGGTTAGGCGAGTGGGCAAATCAATGGCAGACGCAGTATAATTTGGATAAGTGTGAGGTTATTCACTTTCGAAACAAAAACAGGAAGGCAGATTACTACCTGAATGGTTGTAAAATGTGCAGCGGGACCTGGATGTCCTTGTGTACCAGTCGCTGAAGGTAAGCATGCAGGTGCAGCAGGCGGTAAAGAAGGCTAATGGTATGTTGGCCTTCATTGCAAGAGATTTCGAGAATAGAAGCAGGGATGTGTTGCTGCAGTTATCCAGAGCCTTGGTGAGGCTACACCTGAAGTATTGTGTGCAGTTTTGGTCTCCTTCTCTGAGGAAGGATGTTCTTGCTCTCGAGGGAGTGCAGCGAAGGTTTACCAGACTGATTCCAGGGATGGCGGGACTGTCATATGAGGAGAGATTGACTAGGTTGGGATTGTTCTCGCTGGAGTTCAGAAGAATGAGGGGGGATCTCATAGAGACTTATAAAATTCTAACAGGACTAGACAGGGTAGATGCAGGGAAAATGTTACCAATGACGGGTGTGTCCAGAACTAGGGGTCACAATCTGAGGATTCAAGGTAAACCATTTTGGACAGATATAAGGAGACATTTCTTCACACAAAGAGTGGTGAGCCTGTGGAATTCATTACCACAGGAAGTAGTTGATGCTAAAACATTGAATATATTCAAGAGACGGCTGGATATAGCACTTGGGGAGAATGGGATCAAAGGCTATGGAGAGAAAGCAGGGTTAGGCTATTGAGTTGGATGATCAGCCATGATCGTGATGAATGGCGGAGCAGGCTCGAAGGGCGAAAAGGCCTCCTCCTGTTCCTATCTTCTATGTATCTATGTAATTAAGGATGGTGAGTGGGCTCTCAAAACCCGAGAGCCATTAGAAAGCCCTCCATCTTGGAAATAGAAGCAGGCTGCCATGGCAGGTAAATGTGGTGTCCTCTCTCCAACTTTTTAAAATCTTTAATAAAATGACTTTTGCAGCTAGGTCACCTCAATGGAGGGAGCACCTCTTCGCAGGGTGGCCTTAGCTGCAACTGAAGCCAAGAATGAAGGGAGAACCTCTAAGTCAGCCTGGAGTTGGTCCCTCGATCTACCATCAGAGTGCAGCCTCCAGACAAGGTGGCCTGTTTCCATCTGGAGACTGACTGAAAAATTCCAGTTGACAATAGGCTTCAAAGGGCCATTAATTATCTGAATCACTGTTTGCAAGCATGTACTTGTGCCGTACTGTATTGTACACCCCTCTCCCCCACCCACTTCCTGCCATTAGGAAAATGGTCCAGGGGCGGGATTGAACCTGGGAAGTGGAACACGGACTGGTAGCAAGAAATTCTGCTATCAAGTGGCACTTACTCAGCAATAACCTGCTCAAAACTGCTCAGTTTGGATTCCGCCAGGACCATTCATCTCCTGACCTCATTACAGCCTTGGCCAAATCAAGGACGAAAGAACTGAACTCAAGAGATGAATTCAACTGCATTCCCATCACGGAATCCTGGGGGTTAACATTTACCAGAAAATTAAGTATCTAGTCATCTAAATACTGAGAATACAAGAGCAGGTGAGACACTGGGAATTCTGTGATGAGCTGCTCATCTCCTGACTTGCCTTGCTTGTCCACCATCTACAAGGCACCAGCTAGGTGTGTGATTGAATACTCTCCATTTGCTTGGATGAGTGCGGCTTCAAAAGAGGCTTGGCACCTTCCAGGACAAAGCAGTCTGCTTGATCATCACCCACCCACTACTTTAAACATTTACACTCGCCATCACCAACAAAGAGTGGCAGCAGTTGTAACATCTACAAGATAAATCACCAAGGTTCCTTCAATCGCACCTTCCAAATTGCAGCCTCCACAACCCAGAAGGCCAAAGTCAGCAGACATAGGGGAATACCACCATGCAATGAGAAAGTACAGATCGACGTTGTAGGTCCTTAATCAGGATTGAGAAATGAAAGGCAAGCAACTCTGGCAACTGCAAATTGCTGAAAAAAGACACATGTTGTTAAAGCTTTTTGTCTTGCACTCATCAGGACATTTTACGAGAATACTAAATGTAAAGGGAACAACAATTTATACTTCATGAGAAGAAAGTGCTGATTGGTTGACATGGGGACTCTGATGATTAAAGTCATTGCCATGGAGAATATGCCAGTTAACTGATGACTGACAGTTAACTGCGAAGCTTTGTTTAAATTCAAACCAGGCATGGTTACTCTGATTTTCAAGGCATTTCCCTGAGGAGTGAACCACAGAATGGCTGTTGCCTATTTTGTTGAGTTGAAACAATTGACACGATCCACTGGCCGCATAGTGCCTGAGTGAGAACACAACATGGCCAGTAGATGCCGAGAGAGGCCCCTCGTGGGATTTCTGGCAGCCAGTATGTATCATGAGATCTACCCAGATCTTACGAGGCGCCGCGATCGGGACGCGCCCAGAATGGGCAGGACCAAGGTCTCACACTTAAATAGAATTAAAAACTGCATAGGCGTGCTGACCCGGGGTCTGTCAGGCTCCCGGCATTTACTGGCCTCCCCAGGGAGACCCCAGCCAGGTGGCATTCAGCGCTAATCCACAAAAACATGGACCAGGTGGAATGGCACCTGGGGGTCTCCTGGACCAATGGAGTCACCTAGGTGGTCAGGGAGAGAGGAGGGTGCCCCCCTGCCTTTCCCCCGGCACCTGGCACCATGGCACTACCAGGCTGGCACCTTGGCACTGCTATGGGTCAGGGTCTGAATAGGGCTACGCCCATGAAAGGCGGGTGGAGAGGAAGTATGATGGGTGGGGAGGGGGGCTGCAGGGAAGGTATGAAGAGACCTCCAGGAGGTGGTGGCATGAAGGTTGGGAGACCTGGAAAGGTGGGCCCTGAAAGTGGGTGTGAGAAGACCTGAAAAGAGGGAGCCCCTCAGCGATTCCATAGCGGGGTGTTATCATGTGAGGGGGCGGTGAGATAATGCCCATGTGTGTGTGGGGGGTGGCATTACCCATAGGTGGAGGGTGTGGGAGACCCACAAGCTCTCTTAGAAATCAGGGCACCCTTTCAAAATGTTCATCCTATCTGATCAGTGAGTTCCGCTCCCCAGTGATGAAAAGAATTCTTGGGCTTGACCGAGGAGAAATCCCACAGGGCCCAAAAAAGTGACTAAGTGTGGTTAGATAGCGGTGGGGAACTCGCTGACAGAGCCGGGGAGAAACTTCCAGCAAAACCTGCCACAAATCACACTTAGAAACGTTTCCATTAGATCGCGCTCAATGTTTATATATGTTGGGTGGGATTTACCGACCACCCCGCTGGATTATTTTCGGCGACAGAGAATTTCGCATTGACTGCACCCCTTGTCACTGGGAAATCCGTGCGCCGGCATGGGATCAGAATTTCCTGCCTAGGTGAACAGCCGGTAAATCCCGTCCGTTCTTTCTGTCTGTGTGAATATATGTGGCTTCTAGAATGAGTATGTGGCTTCTAGAATGCCAATCTGACTGATAATCTTAAATTGGTTGTCAGCACAATTTTTAGCACACTCAGGATTGTTTGATAAATGTTGTCCAATTGCAGAATCAAATCTAATGTTGGAGACTGTGTTCTGAGTTTTGCAAGCACATGTACAGTTGACACCTTGCCTATTACGAACAGTCATGCTGTTTGATATGATCCACCAGTCTTGGGACATATGGACACATACCTAGCATCATACCGGCACTGAAGCTCATAGACCACATTTGTTGTGATGTGCAGAACGTCTTTTTGGATTGACAGCAGAATCCTGTTAATGACGAATACTACTCGTGTTGCTATTGCATATGGCAGCATGAAACCCCAACTTCACCTATTGATCAAATTTTTGAGATAACTTATCCTCCCAGGTGATCAAGGAGTCAGGTAGGTGCCATGCCCACAATATTGTGTTTTTATAATGATATAAGGCACCAATTGCTTATAAGGGTTTGTGCAACAGGTTGTGGATTCATTTATTGAAACTACACACATGGGAACTTTTATATAGAGACCTAAAGCTTGAAGATATCAGAGCTGCAGAGGTATGTCTGTGCTCTGCTAAAAAGCAAAAGTGAATTAAACTGGTTCGCAAAACACACTTCCTTTCTCGTGATGTCAAACTCCTATCCCTTAAAGGCATAATACAACACACATAGATGCCCAGTTTTAGGCTACTATTTTTATCCCACTTAGCACAGTGGTGCTGCTGCACTAGACATTGTCTTCACATTTAAAATGTAAATTTGTCTTCACAGGATTGTGCAGTGGTCACTTCCAAAGCCATTGTGGGCGTATATATGTGTCTAGCACCGATAGATAGGTTCTGATGTGATTTTTATATTTGATCACCATTCTTTCCTATTTGAAATAAAAACAGAAATGAGTTAGAAAGTCCATCAAGCCTTGCAATGAGAAAGGACAGATCAATGTTTATGGTGCAGATCCTTTATCAGGATTGAGAAATGAAAGACAAGCAACTCTAGAAATTAGACTGTAACAAAATGAGAAAAGAAAAGAGATGTCAATGGCAGTGCACAGAGTAAACTAGACAAATGAAAGTCATGATGAATAGTGGAGGAAAATACCTCCTGGGTTGGTAGTCTGAGAAATAACAACAAATCAATCAGCAGAGATAAAATTGAATTAAAAAATGCTGGAAAACTAAAATTAAAGCAGACAAAAACTGGAAATGAGCAACAGGTCAGTCAGCATCTGTAAACGGAAAAGATACTGGGGTAGATTCTCCATTGCCCAATGCCAGTATTGGGCTTCCCAATCGGCTGGAGACTGGCGGGTCACCCGAAAAACAGGATCAGCACCGGTGCCAGACCCATTGCAATGCTCCGCTGCCCCTCCACCAGCCCAATGGACTGGTAGCCCAAATATCCACCCTCCTATTATGCTTCACCCCTCACAGCCGGGAGTGGGCATGATTTGGTACAATTATTTACAAGCGTTGAAGGGCAGCAAAGAGGTAATCAAACTTTGAAACTTTCCGGTCTTGCTGCAGGGTGTATGCCTGGACTCAGGGAATAATGGGGAATGACTTGGTGGCAAAGTCATAACTAGGGAATGGTTTAGCACAGTGGGCTAAGACAGCTGGCTTATATTGCAGAACAAGACCAGCAGCGCAGGTTCAATTCCTGTTCCAGCCTCCCTGAACAGGTGCTGGAATGTGGCAACTAGGGGCTTTTCACATTAACTTCATTGAAGCCTACTTGTGACAATAAGCGATTATTATAAGTGTACTAGATCTGCTCTTGAAACTTTCTCTCTCCAAAAGTCTCTGGACAGATAAGCAAGTAGTCTGTTTGTTAACTTTATACGGGCAGCACGGTAGCATAAGTGGATAGCACTGAGGCTTCACAGCGCCAGGGTCCCAGATTCGATTCCCGGCTTGGGTCACTGTCTGTGCGGAATCTGCATGTTCTCCCGTGTCTGCGTGGGTTTCCTCCGTGTGCTCCCGTTTCCTCCCACCGTCCAAAGACGTGCAGATTAGGTGGATTGGCCATGCTAAATTGCCCTTAGTGTCCAAAAAAAAGGTTAGGAGGGGCTATTGGGATTGGGTGGAAGTGAGGGCTTCAGTGGGTCGGTGCAGACTTGATGGGCCGAATGGGCTCCTTCTGCACTGTATGTTCTATGTTCTAACTACGTGGACTTGGAGGTGCCCCCTTGGGATCGGGATGCCCTGGTTGCCGAGACCCCCATTGCTGTGTAAGTTCATTTAAACCCATCCCCTAGCTGCAACTTGCAAGCTCCTAACTGTTGAGATTGCTGATTGCTGACAGTATCCTGCAAATGTTTTGAGGGCTTCTGGTCATGTGACAATGCATCAAGCCCACCACCCATCAGCCACCCCCATCAGCCCCAAACCCCCCATCAGACCACCAACTAATCAGCTCCATCAGACATTCCTGCTGTGATTGACAGCTCCATGACACATCAAAAAGAGCTAAGTGGTTTTATTTACTCTTTTCACACATCAGAAAGCACTTGGCTGCTTTTGATGTGGTGTGGAGCTGTCAATCATAGCAAGACTGTTTATAAACATTGTTGCTAGAATCAAAGCAGGTACTTGAGATGCATTTAAGCGTAAAGGGAAAGATAAATAAATATCCTCCAAGCGGTTGACTGAACCATTAAACTATCAATCACAGGCTAGTGAAAAGTTTCTATCAGTGAAATTGAATGGGAATTTTGTATTTCAAAGGCTGTTAAGGGTTTGAAGCTCTTTCAAGTGTTCTTGGCATTCGAGGAAGCCTTTGACACTTGTAACGGCAGCTGCTTTAAAGGTTTTTATCTGAGGCAGCTGAAGATAGGAAAGCGAAAATGTTTCTGCAATGATTTTTCACTTTTCTGCCTGCTCTTCAGATTTGGGTGTCTGATGGGGGTAACTGGTGGGGGTGTCTGATGGGCATGTCTAATCAGCGGTCTGATGGAGGATCTGATGGGGGTGTCTAATGTGGGATCTGATGGGAGTGTCTAATTTGGGATCTAATTTGGGAGAGTCTAATGGGGTGATGTTGCAAACATCTGAGGGGGGATCTGATGGGGGGTTTGATGGGTGGATCCGTGGGGGGGAGGCTGGGTGTCGGGTCGCCTTCATGTGTGCATGCTGTCAGGGGGCAACCCATTATTCCCGTTGTGGGGTGAGGAGAATGCCCCTCCTTGTCAGTGGGGTTGGGGGGTGTTGTGGAGAGGAGAGGGGTCTGCTGCCAGATCTTTGGATTTGGCCACCACTCAATATGGTGGCCTGGTATCGAGATACCAACTGAATCCAGCGAGCTCTCCACCATGCATATATTTGCATGGTTAAAGAGTGAGACTCACATTTGGGCCCTGCTCCCAGCGCCGAAAGGGACCAGTCCCGATTCTCCACCAGTGGGAGCACTTAGGTTCCAGAAAGGGGAATCCCAGGGCTGGATTCTCCAAAAATGGGGCAATGTCCCCACGCCAGCATAAAAATGCTGGCTTTCACTCTGGACTTCCTTAAGAAACTCCTGAGCGATTCCCCTACCTACAGGGGGCTGGCAGGGCCCCGGAGTGCTTCTCGCAGCTCTGGCTGCGGATATGGGGCCCCACACTTCCGGTCGGGAGTCCATGCATGCACACAGTG